>NC_091395.1:50852108-51156661 GCF_032191515.1 Phaenicophaeus curvirostris | reverse complement strand
TCCCTTTTATTATGCCTGTTCTCATAAATGATGTATTGTAGCAGAAAGGCACTAAATGGTTTCCCCAAGATCTGAGTGGACTATAGTTCCCTTGAGTCCTTTGCATACCCCAAAAGCTGGTCCAAAGCCATGATTTTAAACTAAGTCTTTACGGTTAGTCTCTGGGCATTTACTATTGACAGGAGCAATATCTAGGACTGTCGGACAAGGATCATGTTCTTCTGTTAATTGTCACTACTGTGGATGGTCTGGATTTCAAAGGCAATAGCTACAGCTGATATATTTATTTCTAATGAAAGCAGGACTGAGGGCCCTGCATAAATACTGAAATCCGCTCTAATCTGCCATTTGTCCCACCTCTCTGCGTCAACATGAGTACATAAACTGCCTCAGGAGATCCAGTAATGTTACTGTCCTTGAGATAGTAAAAGGTCTTGCAGGTCAGTGAGTTGAACCAGGTTCAGTAAGTACCAGATTGATTATGTAGGAGTGGAGAAAACCTGGAGCAGGAGGTTGGAGAAGCAACAGCAAGTCCTTTCAGTGTTAGCTTTTTAATCAGTTCATCTAGTCACAGCACTGCTTCTTTAGTGTCTTAAATGATTTAGAGATTGCTAGCATCAGAATTTGAGTACTCTTAACCCCCTGCATTTTTTCTTAGGTTTTTATATATTTTGGCTTAATTCTTAATAATTAAAGTTTTAAAAAATTCTTATTTGTATTTAAGCCCTGAATTGGCTTAGGACGCTTCCGCCTTTAGGCCTGAAATATCCTCTCAAGAGGCATGTTTTGTAGAGTTACAGAAATTCTCTAGTGGCTAAATTGGATTCACAGGTTATTCCTGTCAAAATATCCCCAAGCAGTGAACAGGCTTTATTGCTCCATGACAGATATCTGACTGTGTTCCTGAGGTTACGGAAGAGACAGTTCTGTCAAAAATTCACTATAGTGTTGGAAAATTACATTCACTGCTGTCTTGAATTCTGTTGGAACAGTGTTGTAGCTGATGACCACCTGCATCACACTTAATTTTGGTTTCTTTAATGACTTTTAAAAGCCCTGACTTGTCCGTATGAAGCCTAAAGCCATCAATATATACTGGTGCCCTGTTTAAAATGGATGTAAATAATGACATAATTTTTGCTCTCACGTTAATAAAGTGAAAATAAATTTATATCTTCTACATGTAGGGATGATACACAATTCCTGTGTTGGACAGCTAATAGTGGAAATCAGTGTCACAAAATATTAAGTGAAATCTGCAAGATCTAATTTTAGACCTGAATATAATAAATAGTACTGGATGAGAAGTAAAAAGATAATGAGTGTGGATGTGAGTAAGAAAGGCAAGGACAGAAGTGGCAATACTAAAATAAATGGAAGTGCCACAAAGGATTTCATGAGGCTGAAACAAAAACTAGTGTGTTTTTGTTTCAGACGCAGACTGAAACTACACAGAATCGAACTGTGTAATTTGAGTCTGACCCTCACAACTGCCTTTCTGAAGGGAATACCCACTAAAAATCTGAAAATGCCAAGAAGAAAACCCAACGCGTAGCTTGTGTTCTGAAACAACACTGTCATTTGCAGGTGGACTGCATGTGAGGAAGATGCTTTACTGGTAGAAAGGAGCTGTGCTTATTACACACAGCATTTGTTGCTGAAGCTACAGCACAAATACACTGGATCAGCACAACAACGTTGATAATTAAAGTGCTGTCAGCATTACCAGCCCTTTGAAATGTGCAGGTATCTCACATCTGTTTTAGGTGTTGTTTCAGCTTCTTAAGAATCAGCAGGCTGAATGTAAATTGTTCATATTTAAGATACACTTTTGCTAAGCATGATTGTGGTATGCTTAAGGTAGCTTTAATCTCCTTGGCTGAAAACCAGTGAAGCTGCACTGCTACAGGCCTTGACTTGAGCCACCTAAGGCTGCACAGTACTTGACGACCTTCATGGAAATCTGTAATTTTGTGGCTTAACTGCTGTTAGTTATCTAAATATTAAGTGGCCTAGGTTATGCACACACACGTAGCATCCCCATTTCTGGCTTTCGCTGTTGGCAGAGAAGTCTGTTTAAAACCAGGTGGTCTTCAATGAAATCAAATCTACTATATTACTACAAATTGAGCTGTGGAGGATTTTTTGGATTTGGGGTTGTTCTCTTTTTGTAACCATATGTATAACTTTCTTTCCCAGATCCATGAAGAAGCCATGAGTCTTAAACCTGAAAGTCTGGTTGCCTTTGATTGCCTTGGGAGTTTTGGGAACTCTTGAAGAGCTGATAATGTAAGTATCTTAGAAAACCAGAAAACCAGAAGAACAGGACTAGTCAGGACCTAGGATTTTGGGAACTCAAGTACTCTTTCTTGCTATAACAGGTACTTCCAGTATAGATTTTAATGAGTAACCCGGACCTTGTCTATTCAACAGAGTTTTAGCCCTTAGAAGACATCAGCATAGTCAAAAGTGAACAATGCTGCCAGTGTGGATCCATTGCCTTTAAAACTCTTTACTGTAACTTAGGGAGTGTGCACCGACTACAAAAATATCGCATCCTTTTACATCATATGAATACCGGTATATTTTCTAACATGGCCCACACCTTAGTCTTATTGTGGAATTAATGTGAATTTTGCACATATTAAAGCATCTGCCATGACTAAATGCTGCATGACCATGAAATAAAGATATACTTTCAAGAAAAGATAGCCATAAAAGAGTAAAACCTCACCTGGAAGGTTTTGGCTTACAGTTTTGAGTGACCAGTGTGGCACATGAGAACAAGGCATAAAGCAGAACATTTCTAATGAATGGAGAAGAGGATGTAAAGCCTTTGTATAAATCATAGCTCTCTAGCAGTCTTCAGTTTTATTTTGAAACTGTAGCAGAAATAGATGATTCACTTGAGTTTTAAACCTAAAATTTGGTAGTGTATGGTTCAGTTGTTCCTGTAGGTACAAGATCTTATTGGTTTCCTAAATAACTTTACCCAGGAAGGGGGAGATTTTCTGTGTTTATGTACTGCTCTCACGTGGTACCACATTAATCAGTACTACTGCATGTGTGGTTTACTACAAAATTATGTTGAGACTGACCTTGTGCCAGGGCCTTGGCGCTTCCTGGGTTTTAATGCTTCTGCTGATTTTTTATTTTTGTGAAGAGCTGCTGATGGCTGGCTTAATGTATTCACAGCCAAGAAATTTCCCTTCCAAGATAAGGCATTTCAAGGATTGCAGGTTTTCAGTGTTGCCCATGCTAAATGAGACTTCTAAGTACGAATGCGTGACAATGTATTACCATAGCATTCCACTTGTCATAGTAACATCTGCTTTCCACTCTTGATCCAAGGGTTCTTATATTCATAAAGGTGATGTAACTCAGAATCTGTGATTACAAATAACAACGTTAGAACTGAAGTTTTGATTCTTGCAGCTTTTTGGTTGTTTGCTCCATAAATACGAGGGGCCTGTAAGAATGATGGGAACAAGCTTTTCAGCAGGGCCTGTTGTGATAGGACAAGGGGTAAACTAAGAGGGTAGGTTTAGGCTAGATATAAGGAAGGCATTTTTACAGCGATGGTGGTGAAACGCTGTACAGAGAGGTGGTAGCTCCGTCCCTGGAAACATTCATGGTCAGATTGGATGGAGCTCTGAGCAACCTGATCATAGAATCATAGCATGGTTTGTACTGGAAGGCACCTTAAAGATCATCTAGATCCAACCCCTCTGCCATGAGCAAGGACAGACATCTCTCACTAGATCAGGCTGCTCAAAGCCTCATCCAGCCTGGTCCTGAACACCTCTGGGGATGGGGCATCCACAACCTCTCTGGGCAGCCTGTTCCAGTGCCTTACCACGCCCCCGCCCCGTAAAAAAAATTCTCCCTAATATCTAATCTAAATCTGTCTTCTTTCAGCTTAAAACCATTACCCCTCGTCCTGTCACTGCACTCTCTGATAAAGAGCCCCTCTCCATCTCTCCTGTAGGGAAATCTAGTTGAAGATGTCCCTCCTCAATGCAGAGGGGTTGAACTTTAAGGTTCCTTCCAACCTAAACCATTCTATGATTCCTTTACACATTGGTAGCACAAGTCTCTTACCAGATGTATTTAGCATATTAGGTTGTCTGCAAATTTCATATGGCTTGCAAAGACATTACAAATTTGTGAACTTGTAAGTTACAGAGAAAATAGCAAACCTTTGGAGAAAAGAAGTGTCGTTCTTCAGAGTGTAAATTAATTTTTAGGCTTCTGTGTTGTCTAATAGTTTCTGAGTTTTCAAAGGTGGTTAGGAGCGGTTTGTTATGTTTAGCTGTTCAGTTTGCTATGTTTAACTGTTCAGTTCTGCCGGTGTGCTCCAGATACAATGTAGGAGCACAAGTGCTAGTGAGCCTGTGCAGTAGCACTTGCTAAGAGATTAAATGAGACTTTGTGATCTACTCTTCCATAGATTCATGTAGCGTGCCTTCCATCTGAGTTTGCTTTTTTTGTCTTGCTTGTTCACCCTAGAACCTCAGACCTGTAGAACATCCTGGAATATTCCAGTACAGAGCTAAGAAAAGGGTGTTTCTGGAGAGATAGATCATCTGAATTATTTCTGTTTTAGGTACTGTAGACATTTTTCACGTAAAATAATGCACTTTTATTGACTGAATTTCTGTTTGCCAAGAATCAATTGATTGCTCCCTATTGGAAATAGGCCCAGACGACACAGAAGGCCTACTGCACACTGTGTCCAAAGACTGCTGAACAGGAACAGAGTAGAAACGTGCACCATACACCTGCATGTGCCGGAAGTCTGAGGAGCATTCTTGTGAAATATGTCATTTACCAAGTGTATTTAACAAAGAATTTTCTGAAAGAAGAATGAGGGCTATTTGGAGATCACAGCGAAAGAGAAGGATGCTGTCAGAAGGGAGGAAGTGGTCAAGAGAAGCCACAGTAAATGGTAGTGCACCTCACATGACATGTGAGCAGATGACCACAACATAATAGCAAGATGCAGTTCCAGAAAAGTATAAACATGGGCTAAATTATCTACACATCTCTTTTGTGGGCAGTCTTGAGAAAGAAACTAATACGGAAGAGGTCAGTGACTGGCGTGTGATTTGCCAAAGGCTACCAAATAGTATAACTGGAACTGAGGAATTTTTAGTCTCAGCTCTGTCTCCCTGCAAGGAAGCTAGCTGCTGGAACAACAAGGTTTGCACACAGATATGAAGGTGGTACTTCAGAGATTTTGAAGCTGACAGAGTTTACAACAGACAATGAAAGGCAAGCAGTGGGAAAAGAAAACAACTTCTGGACATGAAATATACCTAAAAGAGAATGCTTACACTTTATAATGAAAGGCCCTGCTTCCAGGATATGGAACATCTGAAAAAGGTTTTTTTCCTCAGCATTACCACTAGCAGAGAGTTACGAAAGACTTTTTGTTATGACATAGAGCAGTCAGACATGGGTAGTGTATAGTGTTCATCTATCTGGTAGAAATGATACTGCTGTGCCTTGCTTTTACAAAAATTTGACAGCCAGCATGTAAACTATATCTAGTCCTTCCAGTTTTCTGTGTCTCAAAGTGCCTTATAAGAAGAATCAGAGTTCATGAGGGAACTGAGGTAGAGAGAAGGCAAATCTGTCCCATGTCAGATTCCCTTTCACATTTCATCATGATCATGGGACATTGAGCTTGCTCAAAAGCCTGGGGTTTTTTGATGTGTAAGACATATCTGGATTATCTCTGCATCAGGTATTGCCATTTAGCAAGGTCAAGTAGTAGTCACTTGAGTAAATAGCATGAAAATGAGAACAGTCTTGCTTGTGTGGCGCTATCCTCAAATTTAGAATATGATAGTTTAGACTTCCTGTTTTAAAATACTTGAACATTATACTTTTTTCTTTTTTTAAAAATGTAAACTTATTTTTTAAAAATAAACATTTAAAAATACTGTTTCAGAGTATCTCATCTTGTGGGTCTTTTGCCAGCTTTTAAAGAAATATCTGCTGTTTTATAGTACTATTTTGAATTCACATTATCTGGAGAACTCCAGAATTTACTATGAAAAATTACATTACAAGAAAATCAAATAGTATTTTAAGAGAAGGGATTTATTAGAAGAAAAATGTTTTAAATGGCTTTTATGATCTTTGACAACTTCAACTTTTAAAATATCAAACATGAATTGACCAATCTCAGTTTTGGCCTCCTAGTTAATCAAAGAAAAGGCCCTCATTACTTTGTGATCCAAATTTAATGAGGAAGGAGAAAAATATTCAAATGAGGGGGAAAAATGATGGAAGGTATTTCTGGAGTTTGAAACCTCATAAATCCTATTTTAAAATGGAAAAGCAAATGACTTTTTTAAAAAAAAGAATCTTATGCAAATAGTAGGACATTCAAATCCCATATGAATCAGAGGCCATTGTGACTGAGTGTGAGATTCAGATACTTTTTTCCCAAGATGCTGTTTAATTGTGTGATTCATTCTTTGTAGGGAGATTACTTATTGCCTGTCATGCAGTGTTGGCAGTGTGCTGCAGTTGCAGTAGTTTTGTGTTAAGTTGGTTCTTGTCCATTCAGTCCTCTTGAGAGTTTTCTTAAAAGTTGTTACAATAAAATGCTGGGGTGCTGGCAGAAATACGCAGCGCACATAGTGGAATCTGAGGTTTCCTGTTCCTTTTTAAGTTCTGTTTTTAGAAGGAGAATGAGGAAGGGTGGGGCAGAGGCTTTGGAGCTGTGTCAAGAGTCAAGGATGTGCATGTGGTGAGGGGTGACTGCCCTTCACCAACACTGTGTAATGCAGTTCAAACCTTTGGCTCCAGAGCTAGTGGTGAGGAATTCTGTCTTAACATGCTGTCACATTAAAATGTGCAGTAGTCTCCATGCCCACCCCCCTTTTTTTGACTATGATCACTGGGTATCAAATGCTACAAGTGGTAATAACTTGCAAAAACTAAAAAGAGTTAAGAGGTTTTGAAATTTGTCACTTTTTTCCTCTTTTGTTTTTCCCAGTTCTTAACTCTCTCTTTCCATCTCTATTTGTGTTATGGATAATGTAATTCTTAAGCTTTTAAAAGTTGATTTACCTATATTGGTTATTTTGCCTGTCTGATTTTCACTGAGTGAATAGGATCTGCTATTTAAAGCATTTGTGTTCTCACTAGAAAAGTAAAGAGTTTCTTTACTTAGCTGCTGATTTTGGTCACAGAAGTCACCAATATTAGGTGTTTGTTTGGTAACACTAATTTCTCTACAAATCTAACCTGTTCTCAAATAACTGGCTCATATGGTATCTTGAAAAATGTTGTGGTATTTACTTACTTAAGTTTTCCAGAAGGATATTGCACGTGTAACAGTATGTAGAGATATCTCAGATTACTACATTTTGGCAAAGAATTATCATTTCAAGCGGAAGTTTGATTAATTGACACACCCTGTATGATTCATGCTAAAGATGAAAGCTTGAAAAAGGCTGATATGATTACTTCATTGTCCTGTTAAATTTAAAACTCTCCCTGGTAATCCAGCACATTTTAATGAAATGGTTGCTTTAATTAACAAAGGCCCCTCATTGTGAAGATCTGTTTATGAAATTACTGGTTGGTCTCAGAGGGAACAGATAAGCAGGAGCACTGTTTCCATCAGAATGGCCAAGCCTTAAGGATGCATGCTGAAATCTAGAAGTTTGGGGGTTTTTAAGGAACTGAACTGCCAAATTTGTGATTGCAAAAGAAGAAAGTTCCTCTTTTCAGACTGTCAGCTTTTAAAATCCTTTAGTTTTCAGTTCTTTGCTTGAGTCTTTACTCGTGTGGATGGGTCAGTCTTCCTTCATTCGGTTTTCAGGAGCTCTAGGTGTATTGAAGAGCTCTGCATAACCAAGTATGGATTCCACTAGCAGCACATTTTGCAGTCCTTAAACAGTTTTGAAGACCTAACTACCTTCCAAGCTTTAGACTTGTTCTCAGACTCAGTGCAAATTAATTGAAGCATCTCTTTCACATGTGTATGGCTCAATATTCATATATCTCACTGCATGTATAGTAGCCATATGTTAGAAGTAGTTCATTGTTATAAATTGGCTCCTTCTAGATGTCAGAGTTTCCATTTATGGAGGAGAGGCTGACCGTGATTAAAATGGGACAGTAGCCTTTATACAGAGGGTGGTCCCTCTGGAGACTCTTGCCCAGGCAGCAGCATTAGGGGGGAGAAAAATACGAAGATACCACATTCTGTGAAATTAAGAGGATGCCATATATTTCAGAAAATCTTCACAACTTCCTTCTTGTTTCTCTGAGAAGTCCCAGATATACCTACCTTCCTGTGAAGCAGTTGATTGCCTTTGGTATCTTGACTGTTACTGGGACCACGATCTTTAGTGCTGGGAGAAAGGGGAAGTCTTCTTGGTTTTTTTTATTTCAGACTGGTCCCTTACATTGCTTGGGGAAGCACTGCAAAAGAGCCTTGGGAGAGAACAGTAGTTCACATGGGAACTGCTGGGGAGTGCTGAGAGGAGGTGCTAGATAGAGGTTTGGTTTTCTCTCCTTGTTCCTCTTCTCCATTCATGGAGATTTTGGCTTCTGAAGAGAAAAATGAGTTTCATGTATGTGATAACAGTCTTCCAAGACAATAAGATCATAACAGTCAATAACTATCCACATCTGATGATGATAGGACACAAATGTATGATCTTCATTTGGTGAGAGGAAGAGACTGGTTAGACATTAGGGGAAAGCTTCCTAGCCAAAGGGTAGTGACGCAGCAGAGCAGTCTTTTCAGGAAGTTTGCAGAGTCTTCATTTTAAGAACCAAATGTGGATGTATTATTAATACTACCTCATTGCTAGAGGACCTGCTGAGGACGCTGTGCCCATGTTTCAAGATTTGTGCCATCGTGACAGAAGAAGGGAAAAAACAAGGAAGATATATACGAGAAGATACCGCATCAAATTGATAGTTTGGAAAATTACATCTTACAGCAACATTTTGGAGGAATCTGAGCAGCACAGTGTGGCTTTTGTCAGTGGCACAGAAAGAGATACAACATGAATAGAAGACTGGATTGATTGAAGGTAAAAATCGGGGTTAGTTTAATGACCGTAGGGTAGTCTGTAGTAAAGTGATCTCATCTAGAAAGAGCTAGCAAGTTTTAGAGGCAACCTTTGTGTGAGAATTTAGGAAGATGATTTAGTGAAAAGTTTTGTTATAATATATGCAGCTAGTAAGATACCAGATGGAAGGAAAGTAATCTGCAGCAAGAAGTAGCTGTTCTGGTGATTCGGGGCTCATGCAAGTTACAGCTTTCAACAAATGTAAGATAAGTTGTTCTGTGGAAGAAATAGTACAAGAAATGTAGCAACTATTAGTTTTTAAAACTTGCTGTAAATTGTAAAAGAACCTCTCTTGTTAAAAACAGAAGTTTTGGTCTTCTAGTAAAGTGTTGTTTGTGTGTGTAAAAGTCCTTTTCTGACTGTGATGGGTGATTCGATAAAGTGATTATCACCTATGCTTATGAACTTTGGCTTTCTTTAGGAGACAAATTCCTGGGTAGATTGCTAGAGGTCAGCTGATGTGAATAAAGGAGAAATATTGGCAGTTCATCATCCTCTGTCAGCTGACAAAAATTCTCAAAGCTGTTTCTAATTCAGTAGGAGAAGTTATTTTGTTCATGATAGCTACTTAGCAAAAATGGACAACTTGCTGTGTTGGTGGGGAGGGTTAGGGTTACAGTTAGGCTGCATGTCGAGAGTTGGCCACAGAGAGTTAACCTAGACTCCCACTTAGTGCCTTTCACTGACAATTCCTCAGTTCGGGTCTAAGGCTGTACTCAGACAGATGCCTGTTGCTGTATTGTTGACTTCTGAGTTTAGTAAATGTTGTTAACCATCAGTAAGGATTGGACTGTCTGAGATAAGGATTCCTTTCAAAATGCTTTCTCAGCAGAATTTGCAGCTTGTCTACCTTCTCACCATACTACAGCAAGCGAAACTGATGAGTAGGCTGCTTACATGAGGTGCTATTACAAAAATATTGTGCATTTTAAACAAAGTAATTAAACTCTGGGATCTTGAAAGGGCAGATGAAGTTGAGGTGAATTCAGTCTTTGAAGCAGAGGTTCCTGACTTCACATAAGCTACTAAATGTCTGGGTTATTTAAATTAAAATGTGTAAATTATTTCTTTCCTAGGTTTATTCAAAACTGTAACTGTCACTTTTTAGTTGAAAAGCCTTTATGGGATTATTACTCAACTTATGTATTTTAACATGTTTCTAGATAGAGGATGCTTCTTGAATTATAAAGTATTTCAGGCATAATGGCAGATCCCATCCGCTGGGCCAGGTACCGTTGGCAGCGACTGATATCTGCAGGTGGAGAAGACAGCAGCAATTCACGTAACAAGTGCCATCAGCCATCAAAAACTATTGGCAAACATAGGATAGTGATACCCTGTTTGGGACATTTTAAGGAAGAGTATGAAAAAGTATCAAAACTGTACATGAACAACAAAATACAGACTACTAAATATACTTTATTGAATTTTTTACCACGGAATTTATTTGAACAATTTCACAGGTAATGAACTCCTTTTGATTGTGGTAATTCTTCTGAAATTAAATCCTTTTATTTAAATGTATGTGTTACTGTATAGATGGGTATTCAAAACCAGTTCTTCCTCTTGACCTGCCTATTACTTCTGAAAAGACCTGTGTTATTTGGCCAAAGTCTCTTGAGTAACATTGGTGTTGGGCTATGTATTTCCACTCGTTGTGTTGTTCAGATTGTTGAAATATTCCTTACTCTTGGAGCACTGCCACACAGCAATCTTGCAGTAGGATTTTCAGATCATTTTCTGCAAATGTATTTCTCCTCTTTCCTTGTGTCTTTCTCTTTTACCTTTTTTTTTTTTTTTTTTAATCCTCCGTCTGTTTGGAGAACTGATGATTTGCAAAGTTATGCAGGAAAGTTGTAGGAAGGCTCCCTTTGAAAAACATTTCATCTCTCCCAGGAAGTGATAAAATTAAGTTTAAAAGACCTGGAAATTTGAGTGCAAGTTCACCAGAGCCTTACTAGAAGACATATGCCTGGAGCACAGGTTTGAAAATACAGGAAAATTCTTGGTTTCTGCATCATCTGATCATGCATACTAAGCAACTGTGCAGCTAAGTAACCTGTTGACTGGAGAGTAAAAACCATTGTGGATACTTAGTTCTTCACCTGGAGTGAAGAAAAGGAAAATTACTGCTAACCTTGTCTAAATAGCATGGACTGAGGGAATAAAGATGACTGTCTGTTAGCACAGCTAACTTGTATGTTTTCTTTGTTTCAGATTTGCCAATTTGTATTTCCTATTTCTAGTTATCCTAAATTGGGTTCCTCTGGTGGAAGCCTTCCAAAAAGAAATTGCAATGCTACCTCTAGCAGTGGTTTTGATAATTATTGCAGTGAAAGATGGTTTAGAAGATTACTCAAAGTACAAAATGGATAAACAGATAAACAACTTACTAACCAAAGTATATAGCAGGTAAGAAACGGCAGCCTTTCTGATTTATTATTATTATTGATTATGAGTATATGTGAAAAGAAGTTGGTCAATCTTTTGGATTACTTCCTGGACACTCATATAATCATAAAATAATTAAGTTGGAAGAGGTCTGTAGAGGTCATTGACTCCAACCACCTGCTGAAAGCGTGTCTAATTAGGTCAGTTTGCTCATAGACTAGTCTAATAGAGTCTTGATTGCTGGTTTTGCTAAATGGATATCAAATTAGTGCAAGATTTGCTGAAAAATAAAATTTTTGTTGGGGCAAGAATGTTCTTGCATGAGTTTGTACTGTATTAACCAAGGCAGTTTGACTAGTAAAACGTTTTTGCATGTAACATCTGTTTATATTATTAAAGCTCATTAATGGTATCAGGATGTGCTCATTTTCACAAACAGAATGAGATAGTTTTCTGTTTGAGTGCGTGATGTGTTATCGTACAAATGTTAGCATCTGTTCCACACTGCTGGATCGAAGTGTTACAGACTGTAGGTGCAGGTGGAGCATGCTAGTGGTGAGAGGTTTGCTGGCAGGCAGTTATGCATAGGTAGTAAAATGACAGGAATGCAAACTGGTAATATTCTAAATTAACTAGCAAAAAACTTCTTTTAATGCATGCCAGTGCTGCCTGCATCTTTGTTTTTCTTTTATGTGTGTTATAAAAAGATGTTCTGAGACTCATTCAAAGCCTCTAAAATACAGGAAAAAGGTTCCACTGTACTTCCTTTATCTTTTCTTGCATGCTGTCTGGTCATACAGGGAAGCAAGTATTTTGCAAAACATTGCTTTTCCTGTGTTGTAGTAGCCAACACAAATAGCAGCTGTAGGACAGCACTGATTGGCAGTTAGGCACATTAATAAATTCAGTAAGGACTGAGCAGTAACATACAGTAGTTGCTGTGGTGGCAAACCACATTTAAAGTTTCCTCTTTTCATTAAAGACACACCATTCCCTAGTGAAGGCAATACACTGAAAATCAACGTTTCTAAAATCTTAAATGCATTAGGTGGTTATGTCAAACCCTAAACTCTGTACTGTGGACATCACCTTCATCAGCCCATGCAATAGGTTTGCAGTCTTGTACTACATATATCGCAACACATGTAACGGTTTACTCAGAAAGTGGACTCTCCAGCTTTCTGCCATTGCCATACTCTATTGGCATTTCAAAAGCTAGCTCATAATCATAAGGTCCTACACCTGGGTCAGGGCAATTTACTGTTTCGTTACAGGATGGGGGATGATGTGTTGAGAGCAGCCTTGCAGAGAAGGACTTGGTAGTGCTGATTGATGAGAAGCTTGATATGAGCCAGCAGTATGCCCTCACAGCCCAGAAGGCCAGCTTTACCCTGGGCTGCATCAAAAGAAGCGTGGCCAGCAGGTCGAGGGAGGTGATTCTGCCCCTCTATTCCTCTCTTGTGAGACCTCACCTGTAGTATTGTGTCCAGTTCTGGAATCCTCAACGTTAGAAGGATATGGAACTGTCGGAACAGGTCCAGAGGAGGGCTACAACGATGATCTGAGGGCTGGAGTACCTTCTGTACAAGGACAGGATGAGAGTGTTGGGGTCGTTCAGCCTGGAGAAGAGAAGGCTCCGAGGAGATCTTATAGTGACCTTCCAGTACCTGAAGGGGGCCTACAAGAAAACTGGGGAGAGGCATTTTATAAAGGCATGTAGTGATAAGACTAGAGGCAATGGTAGGTTTAGACTAGGCATAAGGAGGAGTTTCTTCACGATGAGAGTGGTGAGGCTCTGGCACAGGTTGCCCAGGAAGAATCTTCACCACAGCTGAGGACGGAACAACATCTATAAATGGAAAGCTGAAAACAGTTCAGATTTATGTATGTCGTGCCTAGATATTTCATATTAATAAAGAAGTTCCATTCAGTGCTGGTGGATCTGAGCTTTTATTAACTTTCCTGGGTATTATAGAGTCTTGGTACCTTATGTCCAGAATTAATGGAAAAGATATTTTACAAGTCTGTAAATACAAGTATTTATATTCAGAGCATCAGTGGAGTGGTTGATGAATATTCTTTGCTTACTGCTAGATGTTAATTATCTTGAGAGACAGACTGTTTTGAAAGGCCCTATCAGAAGGGAAGAAGATTTGTTGCTCTTGGTTGTGTAATTGCAAGAAAAAGCGATAATCCAGAAATACATCTGGAAAGCAGTGTTTACTTTCTTAGAAAAATTAAAATACAGGAAGCATGGATTCTAAGTAGAGCTAAATTTTAAATAGAATTTTAAATAGAGCTAAAATAATTTTGGGATAGTGCCTGTAATGTAATTCCCAGAAAAATAGTCTTGGACCCCAGAGCTGGTTCTTTGTAATTGTGTTCACCTGAGCTAATAGACTATCTCATCACAGTTTTGGGGTTTTTTTATTACTTGAAAGCATAAATTAACTATTAGAATAATTTTCTGGTTACGGTGTGTTTCTCTGAGCTTTCAGTTTATGCGTTTCTAGCGTAAAACCTAGTGAAGGGTCTGGAGCACAAGTCGTATAAGGAGCAGCTGAGGGAACTGGGATTGTTTAGCCTGGAAAAGAGGAAGAGGAGGGGAGACCCCCACTGCTCTTTGCAGCTACCCAAAAGGAGGTTGTAGTGATGTGGATGCTGGTCTCTTCAACCAAGTAACAAGTGATAGGACAAGAAGAAATGGCCTCAAGTTGCTCCAGGGGAGATTTATATTGAATGTTAAAAAAATTTCTGTACTGAGAGAGTGGTGAAGCATTGGATCAGGCTGCCCGGGGAAGTGATGGAGTCACCCCTCCAGAAGTGTTCAGAAAACATGTAGATGTGGTGCTTCAGGACATGGTTTAGTAGGAATGTTGGTATTGCGTTGATGGTTAGACTTGATCTTAGAGGTCTGTTCCAGCCTTAACAATTCTATAATTCTGAAAAAAAATAATGGTTTTATGTGTGTTTCAGGAAGGAGAAGAAATACATAGATGAATGCTGGAAAAACATAAATGTTGGGGACTTCATTCGGCTTTCACGTAATGAAATAATTCCTGCTGACATGGTGCTGTTATATTCTAGTGACCTGGATGGGATTTGTTACATTGAAACAGCAAGCCTTGATGGAGAAACCAATCTAAAGCAGAGGCAGGTGGTGAGAGGATATTCAGAGCAGGTGATAATTTTGCATTTCTAGTGGTGTAAGAAAGTTGACATGACAGTCAACTAAAAAAAACCCAAACAGCCCAGCCCTCTAGATTGCCTAGTCCTTGATAGCACAGCAATCCCCATGTGTAAACAAATTAACATGACTAACAAAATAATATATCATCCTATGAACTTATGATATTTTAAGTTCCATCACATTTTGTCTGAGTTCTCTGGGGTTTTTTTTCCTATATCTTTAGGTCTCTGAAATAGATCCAGAACAATTTTTCAGTAGAATAGAGTGTGAAAGTCCTAACGACGACCTCAATTGCTTCCGAGGCTTCATGTAAGTAAGCTTGGTGTCTCTTTATTGTCACTTGCTTTGATGCTCTTACTAATTTTCAGAGGGCTTATAATGTTTTCTTTAAGAAATAATGACAATATAGTATAGAAGTCAGCTTGCACCACTACATTTCTAAGTGAAGTGCAAATGATAAAGCTCCAGAAGGACTTTCTGGGCAGTAGATCGTGAACTGGGAAAGCCCAGTGCTGCTTTTTATATTATATTGAATATTTTGAACATCTTAGTTCAGGCTGTTTTGCAATTGTATATTCATATTTTAAATACCTGTTTCAAGGGTGTTTCGATAGGGTAACTAATAATCAGTTTTGGAGAATTATAATGTCTGTATTCCCTGTGGGAAGTGACACATTAGAAACGTGAAAAGAAAAATAAATATACATAAATCTTAGTCCTTGAGGAAAAATCTTCAGGAACAGTGGGCCTGCCTGCACTGACAGTATTCCTCCAGGTGTAACAATGCTCCACAGTATACTTAAAATAGAATTTTGTATTTAGTTCACTTTTTTTTTGATGTTAGCAATCCAAGTGCAAGCCACAGGCTTTGACTTCTGGTGTTTGTCTTGAGCTCTTTTAAACAGTGTTGCCTATTTCTCATATGCCAGCTAGCAAACACTAGGCTTGTAAATACAAGAAAATTTCAGTACAGTGCCTACATGCCTGAATTTTCTAAGGTGGTCTGCATGCATGTTACCCCATTCAGAAATGTCAGAATGGCAGTCAATGACTAGCAGCTTCTTTGGGAAATGTGCTCCCTGACTAGTAATTGCTGACATCCTACAGATGAAATAATGTGCTTTTTTTCAGTGAGCATTCAAATGAGGATCGAGTGGGCCTCAGCAAGGAAAACTTACTTCTCCGAGGATGCACAGTAAGAAACACAGAAGCTGTTGTAGGCATAGTGGTGTATGCAGGTTAGTGAAGCACACTGGCTTTTGCAAATTGCCTTCCAAACAATATAAGAGTTACATGCCCTGAGAAAATGCCTCGTACAAAGAGGAATTAGGAGAGAAAAAGCTTGAATGCAGCAGAAGGCAGCTGTAGCTGGAGACGTTAAGAATGCGTATCTGGATTAAGTTTGTTCAGGTTTAACAATTTAAAGAACTGATATGTCTGATTGTTTGTGGGAGGCCAGCTCTGTTCCATGTGAAAAGGTCCTTGTCCTCAACTGCGAGTTGCAGTGGTAAACCCAGGTTTTGATATGGGTGTGGAGGTACATGGCTTGCTTAGGATTTGTTTCTGGTCAAAAACTGAAGCTAGTGCTGTTCTTCAGTGTTCTCTATCAAAGGGCAGAGGTTTTTAAACTAATCTATATAATATATCCAGCCAAACTGTTGAAATGCAGATGCGGGATTTTGTAGAAAATACTAAAAATATAGAAAACACCAAGAATAAGATTGTTTTTATAGGAAGGAATATTACTGACAGTATAAAAATCAATGTGTATGTGACAGATTTTAGCTTGTTTGTTCAGTTTTATTTAGGATAGATTTCATATATAGCAGGAACTGTTAGTTTGCTCATATTTATGATCACTGTTCAAATATTAATTAACAGAAGCGTCCAATTACCCAGAGCTTTAGAAACACAAAGCACTGGTGGTTCTGATACCTGTGGTTAGAGAATATAAGTCTGTGCTGTGGTTACAGGTCATGAAACCAAAGCCATGCTGAATAACAGTGGCCCTCATTACAAGCGCAGTAAATTGGAAAGAAGAGTGAACACTGATATTCTTTGGTGTGTTCTGCTTCTAATTTTAATGTGTTTAACTGGTGCAATAGGTAAGTGAGAATCTGCACGCTCCTGCTACTTTCCTCTCTTAGCTTACAATGCTTAGTGTCTTGTTTTGGGGATGATTCATTTTAACAGCCCGTCTCAGAAACTGCCTTTATCCGTCTGTGATTCCCTAGCAGTTGAGAATGCTGTCAGATTTTAGTTCATGTTGTCATGTTAAATCTGGAGTATGGTACAGAAATGTGTTCATAGTGCAAGTTCTTAGGTCTGGAAACTGTTTCTCCAATTCAGTTCTCTGTTCTCACAAGCTACTCTGTGAAACTCCTACGTTCTTTTAAGATTTTTCAGGTAAACTGCGATGCACATACATCATTGTGGTGTGACTATAGTTGCAAGGACTTGATATTTTAGGGATTGATTAAAGAGTGAGCTAGAATAAACAGAATAAGTTTTATGACAAATCAAATATATATTTTTAAACATTTAAAAAAACTTCTTCAGACTACACTTAATAAAGATGGCATGATGTTCACAGTTAAACTAAAGCCTGGAGAAGCAAGCGTAAAACAATTAATTGCTAGAGTTTTTTCTGGGGAAAAAAAAGTGTTTATCAGGTGTAGTTAGTATTCCTTTAGTTTTGAGATATGCTGTATAAATTTGCTGTTGATAGAAATGCATGTAAAGTATTTATTCATGTGCATATTGATACTTACTTTTAATGGGGTTCCTGTTGAGGAAAAACTCAAGAGAAAAAAATAGTACTTTAAAACTTGTAGAGAACTGCAGAGAACAGCATTGAACACCATGACTCTGAACTGTGATACAGTTTACATAAAACTGACTCACTTTATCTTGTTCTTGTTTTCAAGGCCATGGAATTTGGTTAAGTAGGTATTCGGAAATACCTTTTTTTAACATCCTTGAGCCAGATGGGAAATCGATTCCTCCAGCATTAGCAGGGTTCAATATGTTCTGGACAATGATCATTTTATTACAGGTAACTTTGGTCTGCTTTGAACATGGGTCATATTCTGATCTCATGTATATCTTTGAAGTAGCTCTTTGGCTTCAGTAGAGCTACTTCATGTTTGTAGCTATCCAAAGAGTTTGGTTTTATTTAATCCACGTGTTTTATTTTGGTAGGTGTTGATCCCAATTTCTCTCTATGTTTCAATTGAAATTGTCAAATTGGGACAAATTTTTTTAATACAGAATGACATTGATTTTTACCATGAGAAAACAGACTCAACAATACAATGTCGAGCACTTAATATTGCTGAAGACCTTGGCCAGATTCAGTATATTTTCTCTGACAAGACTGGAACTCTCACTGAAAATAAGATGGTTTTTCGGAGATGCAGCATTGCAGGACAGGAGTATTGCCATGAGGAAAATGGTAAGATACTAAACCTGTGTTCACAATGGATTATTTTTCTTTTCCAAGACAAGCTAAGAGTTTTGATAGGAGTCTAGTGGACTTCATGAGGTTTGTGTGGCAATACACACCAATGGAAGATACAAATTAAGACTGATCCTAATAATAGCTGTCCATCTTTCCCCTTTATTTGGATCCTTTCATATATTGTGTGTTGAGAGACTTGAAGGCTGTATGTAAGGTGCTGCTTTGCAGCTACTTAAGTTCCAACATATTTGGTACCAGAAAGAAAATATTCTTTACTCACTCTGAAGTAATCACACCTACTGTGTTTCGCTTTTCTCCTTGCAGTGTTCGAAGTCCAGAACATCAAACTCTAGTCTCTCCTCTCTTTTTTTCTTCAACTGCAGTGCCAATGCTTACCTACCATTTTAGGGTTCAGACATCCTGTTGACTGCCCTAGCAGTGTACCATGTTTATGTAGTATATATACTACATAAAGTAAGGCTTCATTTCAACCTACTGTTGCCTTTGATGGTACGGTAACCCAGATAAAATGCATACTGAAGTCAGAGCTTTAACAGTAATGTTAAAATACAAGTCAAGCAGATGCGTGTGTTAAGGATACAAAGATACCTCCATCAAAAGTAATGACTTGTATTCTTACTTGTATCTTACACACCTGTTTATTGTTAGCTAAAAAGTCAACAAGCAGTGTTACTGGATAGTTGCTGCCCTCTGGTCTAACATCTGTAGCATGTTTCAGTATACTTTTCTTGAGAGCCTACTTGAGGCCCTCTGGGAGCCAGGAGAAGATATGGCACAAGACACAAGCGAAAACTGGGCAGAGTGATATGAAGTCTTTCATTCAATTACCTATTTTATTAATTAGATAAAACCCCCAAGTTTTTATTACTGTTACTGTATACAAGTCCCAGTAGCTGCAGACAATTGATTTTTTGCTGGTGGGTAGTTCAAGTATTCCTTATGGGATCAAAAGTGAGATGCTGATAGGTAGACATGTGAAGCACAGCTGTGTATTGAGCCCTTTTTCTGGTTTTGCTGTGCATATGCTCACAACTGTGAGCATAAAGCACACCCTGCTGGTCACAACAATGAATCGGTTTAGCCCTTCTTTGTGTTGCAGAAGCAGATGGCTGCAAACCATTTTTACAGTAATTTCAGCACATATTTTTAAAATTTTATAGGGCAAGTGGGAAGAAATACTTTTAAATTTTAAACTTGCTGAATGAACAACTTGGATAAAGAGTATATTTTTCAGAACATTTCCTAAAGAAAGGGAAGGTATTCCAGAAGAGATAAACCAAAGAGTAGTGCAAATGATGTAGCTGTGGCTGGCTGGCATCTTATTGTTCCTTACTTTAAAATTTTGTTTCCTGAACCTCCAGGCAGTGTTTTAGACAAGTTTTTTTTTGCTCATGGAACAATATTATTTTATTCCTTTTCCACAGCAAAGAGGTTGGAATCCTATCAAGAGATGGATTCAAAGGATGAGGATTCAGCTGACCGTCAGAGTGGTTCTTCGACCCATATGTCAAAATGGCAGGGGCACAACTGCAAAACTGTGAATGAACCTTTGAAGAGGAAGTCTTTGAATCAGTTGTCTGGTAGTTACCCTGTGTTAGGAAGGGAAGATGGAACAGGTGATGTTACCCACTCAGGACATGTGGCATTCAGCAGCCCACTTGTAAGTAAAAGCTGTTGAGTTTGGTGCTAAATTTCTGAAGTAACTCATGAAGGAATATCTTATTACAGCCATTTGATCAAAGTTCTTGTCATTTAAGAAATCGTTTCTCTGTTCCATCAAAACCAAAGCCTCCCATGGTTGATTGGGCTGCATCCTATGTGCAGCTGACATTGCAGATATTCAGTGAGTCATGAGTGTGTATGCTTTGATTCTTGCTTCTGTGAGTCCATGACCGCTTCAGCTAAAATGACCAGCCTTATCTTGGTAGCAGTTGGGGTTTTTGTTTTAAGACGTTCCTAGCATTTCCTTTTATTTGTAATAGGAAATAGCTAGATGACAATTATTTGTTAGTGAGTACAAGAGGTAAAACTCTGCTTCTGTACCTGAAGGTGTCTAAATAGCACACTTAATCTCTGTTGAAGTGTCTGGGAACTAAGGCTCTATTGTTTACCTGTCTGAGCATGAAGTTTGCTATTTTCAATGGGCTAGAACAAGGCAGTGAAGACACCAGTGTGCTCCTCTGTTTCCTAGTATAACCAGCTCAGCATCTGACAGGAAGGAAGTTGTGTGAGCTTCTATACTTCATCTGTAATTGATTTAACCTCTAGAGACTGAGATTAGGCTTGTATCCTAATGGATGGCTTTCTTCATTCCCTCATTAGGAAACAGATGTCATACCAGACGCAGAACTGTGGGAGAAGTTCAGTCAAATTTCTTCTCATTTCTATCAACAATCAGAAGAAGATAGAAGCGAGTTAGCTTTGGAGACAATGTACATCACTGAATTCTTTCTTGCGCTGTCAGTCTGTAACACTGTTGTAGTTTCAGGCCCCAATAAGCCACATCAGAAGGTAAGAAGGCCTTATTTTGCATGTTTAGCCATATTCATAAATAAATGAGCCCCTTTTGGTTTGATTACAAACGGAAAAAAAAACCAATAAATTGACCTTTAAAAAATTATACTTTTCTCCCCTATCGGTTTGTCGTGTTAGAAAGAAAGGGATTACTGCAAACCCACAGAGGTCGATGAGTTGCTGTGTAATATAGTGCTGGTGATGTTTTTCCGATGCAGAATAACTTGGCTTCAGTATTTTGGTTTTGTGTAGAGACTGTTCAGAGCTTTTACAAGACGTATTTTTGAGATTAAATTGCACTCGTGATTTTTTCTATATTCTTCTTATTTTTTCCAGATATTTGTATAGCTTCCTTTAAGAGTACACTAACACCCAGGTTACCTTTAAAAATAAGGTCTTGTTGCCTGAAAGACAAGAGTAATCTGAGAAGAATCCTAGAATACTGGAACTGAGAATGCTCTTGCCTGTACTCTGTCTTTACACATAGTTTCAGCAAAAGTATGGGAGACCAGGTTTTGTTTGTGTATTCATCTGAAGAAAAAATGTTTTGCAGTATGACATAAAGTGGTCTAACCTTAAAAGTATAGTGCATTTGCTAGATTTTCCTCATTTAATGATCTGGAGTGTGTTTAAGTCTTCCTCAGACCACTTTTTGTTTTCAGAGCTCATAATCTAACAGTTTTCTAAAGATACTACTGTCTCTTTCAAATCTTCATTTTTATGGTTGGGTTTTCATAACTGCATTCCATTTTGTTCAACTTTGATTTCCTTTCCCCCCATCCTCTGGTGATTTCTATTTGTTTACTTTCTTTTTTGAAAAAAATGTTTATGACATACAGGACGAGATGTCTGTTTAGGCAGTGAATCTCCTGCCATGGCTGGAGACATTCCCAAAAGGTACCTTGTGTAGTATAAAGTGTAAATAAGCCTGGTATTTTAGTATGCTTCCAGGCATTCCCATAAAGCACAGTAGGCAGCGTGCAGTTCTGTGTGTGGATGGAAGTAGCTGCGTTCATAGTTACTAATCAGTCATTCCTTAAAAATGGTATAGAAAAATATACCGGTGAGATTCTCTTTTTCTGAGAATAATATTTCTGGATAACTCACTAGCAGGGGAGAAGACATCCAACTCACTAGTAGGTAGGTTGGGAGTGTGGCAGGAGGTTTCTGAATTCAGGGTTAGAAAATGACATGAAGGTGCTCAAGGCAATGGAAGTTTTGGTGTTGCCTTGTCTCTTTCTATGATGCTGAGTGGAGACACACCACAACTTGCTTGCAGTTGCAGTAGAACTGAAGCCAGTGTTTGTCCTTACTTTCATGCCTTCCAGTGGCAAAGGAGAACTCATTCTCAGCTATTGACCAGTAAGGAGTAATGAATGTCAGCCTTACATGCCTTGTTCCTTGTTTATAAGCTGTTAACTGCCTAACTGTTGTGAGTAATTGTAAGCCAATTATTTTATAATATTGATGACAGGGGAACTGTCTTTTGTTTTAAATTTGGATGTTAAAAAAATATTGATATGGTACTGTATTTACTACTTCTAGCTACTACTTTTAGTATTACATACTACTGTATGTACTACTTTTAGCTAGTTACAGTGAGGGGTATCGAGTAGGATTATTCTTCAGAAGTATCTTGCTAATTCAAAACAAGAAGTAGGGCATTTAGTTCCATTTGCCACAACTTTTAAAAGTTACATTACCATACTAACTGTTTATTTACTGGAACAGTTCTAAAGAGAAGCATTACATGGAGTCATGAAGCAAACTTGGAATGTATACAGTTTTCAGATCTGAAGTATTTTTACAATTCTTTAGGTTTGAATACTGAAGCTCTTAGAGAAACTGTTTAATGTACTTATATTGTTATGTTTTTATTACAAGCAATCACACTCAGTAAATTTAAAAATGCTGCATTCATTAAGAAACATACATAGTTTGAAGCTACCTTAATGCTTCTTTAATGAAATGAAATATGAAGAATTTAACATAAATGATTTCTCTAACTGTTCTCTTCCAGATGCAACTTTCTTCGCTGGGTAGAATGCCTATTAAGTCACTTGACGAAATCAGGCAGATGTTCCAGAGGTTGTCAATCAGGAGACTAAGTTCCTCCCCTCTTCCAGGTGTAAAAGATTCATCGTCTGAAAGCCCCAGTAGTTTTGTGAGCAAACTGTCTGTTTTCAGAATTAAACTGGTTTCACCTGCTTTGGATGGAGCTGCTCGAAGGGCTGCTGAACCTCACAGTACCGACAGCCCAGAAGATTCCCAAGTGGCTCAAGAACTAGATATGGTGAATGCAGCTGTTGGCTGTGAACACAACACTGCTGTGCCATCTGTTGAATTGTCTCCCTTACCTAAACTATGTTATGAAGCTGAGAGTCCAGATGAAGCAGCCTTGGTTCATGCTGCTAAGGCTTATAAATGTATTTTACAGTCTAGGACTCCAGATCAAGTAACTGTGAACTTTGCAGGCCTAGGATCTTTAACATTTCAGCTTTTACATATCCTGCCTTTCGATTCAGTGCGGAAAAGAATGTCAGTGGTGGTTCGGCATCCAGTCTCCAACAAAGTGGTGGTGTACACAAAAGGTGCAGACTCAGTCATAATGGATTTGTTGAGAACTGCATCTGGAGGTATTTATAGAACTTCTGATTCTTTGCTCACCTTTGTTGTTCTTCAGTACAGTTGAACAGATGGCCTGATTCATGGGAAGAGACAAGTAACCAAGCAAAGCTATTAACTGTGAATAGTTCCTTATTGGGAACCCAGAAAGGTAGTATTGGTTGTCAACTAGATGTGGCTGTACTATGTGCTGGTGTGAACTGAGAAGAGAGAAGCAGCTGTTATTCAAAGGATATAGTGGTGTCTTAAGCAGACCCTTTGGAGCCAGCTGAAGAATTTCCAGTCATAAAGTAAGATCACTTGCTTGAATAGTTGGCTTTGCTACACAGTGAGACCTGTTCATTAGAATGAGAACTTTCTGGCCTTTACATATGTTAGTGTTTCTGAGCTGTTGGAGAAAGGTATTGGCAGCAGAAGTCACCCATCATGCTTTTTGAGGTTTTTTTCCCATTGACTACTGACTGTTTCTGTGTTTCAAGTTGTTAATAATACCTGTGAAGTTGTGTCGTGCCTCCTGCTGGGCCCTGTTGTCCAAGGGTAAACGTTTTTTGAATTTGCCACAGGAGGGATGCACTGTGTTGTTTAAGCACTAACTGATACATTCGTACACTCTTTAACAGTCATTGATTTTTAGCTGAAGGCAGCAAAGAGGACGTATTGTCTGTGTATGTTAGAAATAAATACCTAAGCATATTTAAGTTCAGAAGATGTTCCAAGGTTGTTTTTTTTTAATGGTTCAGAAAATAATATGAAGCAATTATTTTTAAAGGCTTGCTTTCTGCAAAAGAGTTTGGTTTGTATGTCCCATATCTGGCCAACATTAGCCATCTAAAGTCTAGACAAAAAGTCTCTGTAGGCCATGGGGCAGAAATAGTACCTCCAAAATCTTACTGGGGGCTAATTTCATGTCTGGATGTGCTTCTCCTATTTGATTCTCAAAGTAAATTTGGAACTAACTTCTGCATGTCCAAAATTAGGTGAGTCGAATGCCTGTCTGAATAGTCCACCCCTTAATAGTTATTTTAAAAATAGGTTGTTTTCTGAGACTGTCCTTTTAGCTCCCTCCCACTAGACCAGTGGCAGTAAAGCTGCTTGGTTGTCTATGGCCCCAGTTAATTTTAGAAAAAAAATTCGTTAGTGGCATCAAAAGATGCATCAGAACCGGATGAGTTCCCCCTCACTGCTTGTGGAGACTGGCACCCTGCATGCTCCGTATAGATGCAGCCACAGTATATCATGGAAATATGACAGTATGTTTATAGATAAAATAAACCTATTGTAATTTTGGTATTTTTAAAAGATATTTAGGTTAAATTTAGCAGAAAATTTTGAAGATCTAAGAATGCATGTTTATTTTTTCTTTGCTTTTTGTATGATAGCAGGTACTAATAATTCAGAAATGGAACAAAACAAGATCAAAGAAAGAACTCAGAAGCATTTGGATGACTATGCCAGAAGAGGACTGCGCACTCTGTGTATTGCTAAGAAGGTATTCATTTTAATACATATTTTCAAGAATGTTTCCAGTCTGTGACTGACTTGAGTGGTATACCAGCGGAGCAGATATCATCACTTCTGAACAGATGCTTCAAGGCCAAGTGCAAGGTCCTACACCTGGGTTGGGGGAGTCAGTGGTTTCAGCACAGGCCACAAAGATGATCAAAGAGCTGGAGCACCTCTGCTATGCAGACAGGCTGAGAGAGTTGGGTTTGTTCTTCCTGGAGAAGTGAAGGCTCCAGGGAGACCTTAGAGTGGCTTTCCAGTGCCTGAAGGGGGCCTACAGGGAAGCTGGGGAGGGACTTTTCACAAGGGCATGTGATGGGACAAGGGGGAGTGGCTTTTTGTTGGAGAGGGGAATATTTAGCCTAGACATTAGGAAGAAATTCTGCATGATGAGGGTGATGAGGTGCTGGCACAGGTTGCCCAGGGAAGTTGTGGATGCCCTCTCCATGGGAGTGTTTAAGTCCAGGATGGATGGGATCTTGAGCAGCCTGGTCTAGTGGGAGGCATCCCTGCCCATGGCAGGGGCTTGGAACTAGATGATTTTTAAGGACCCTTCCCACCCAAACCATTATATAATTCTATGATTTTGTTTATCCTTATGATTTTTCAGGAGGAATTTGTAAATTGACCCAGATCAGGCCTTGAGTTCTGTTAAACTGCCGAACAACTTAATAGACTAATTGTAAAACAAGGTTGTCAAATAGCCTGATTTTTCTTCAAGAGTCCTGAGCAGGTTTCCTTGTGTGAAACTTAACCTGGTTGGAATTCCAGATGCAGAAAAAAAATTAAGTCAGCCTAGTTTTATTGGATTTCACAAACAGTTTGCTCTGTTATGAGCTCTGGATGCAAAACTTAAATGATGCTTTGAGATTCCATTTCTAAATTCAAAACTGATCAGATGTAAAATTCCACAGCGGCTGATACAGGGGAGAAGCCTCTTTACAAAGCATTATGCAAAGTGAAAGTACAGGTAGTGTAGCTGTGCAGGCATCAAGCTGTAGGCAACTGTGCAGTGATTCTGTGACTGTGTCAATGCTGCAATTAAAGAGCAGTAGGGAGCTCATTGGCCTGCCTCTCTTCCATCTAAATTACATGTGTCAGGCAGCTCCAGGAACCTTCAGAGTGCCAGTGAGTGACCTGGCTTGTGAAGCCTGGCAAAGTAATCTAGCACTGTGAACGCTGTACTAAATCCATTGAGCAGCACATAAGTAATGCTCTGCCAGGGGCTGCGCTTCTAGATTCAGTATGTGGACAGCAGAAGGAACTTGAGGACGCTTCTGAGGTGTCTTTCAAAGCACAATATGGATACATGCTGTATGTTTTCTCTCCCGCTGTAGGTGATGAGCGATGCAGAATATGCAGAGTGGTTAAATAATCATTTTTTAGCAGAAACCAGTATTGACAATAGGGAGGAGCTGCTGCTTGAATCTGCCATCAGGCTTGAGAGTGAACTAACTTTGCTCGGTAGGTAGAAAATGCTCTTACTCCCAGGAAACAGCTTGTGATGTTCATAACTGAAATTTGCCTGCAAAGAGCTGTGCTATCCTCAATTTGTGTAGCACCGGCTTTCTACAGACCTAGAATTTATTGTCACTCCTGAATTTTCATAAATCTTACTGGTAAGTTTGTACTAGTTGTAAAACACATCACTGTTGCATTTGTGGCACAGCAGGTATGATCGTGCTGTGTCCTCCTACAGTAACATAGAGATAAGAAGTTAGGTATGCTTCTTCAGGAACCATTCCTCTGATGGTCATTTAGATGAGCAGAAATTGGGAGACCAAAACAAAAAGAAAAATGTTTGGTGTGAACAGCAGGCGGTCTGAGATAGTAACTCTAAAGGACTGCCCAGCAAATAACATTTGGAAAAAAGGTGCAAAGATCTGACTGTGGTGGTAAAAGCAGCTCATGCTAGAAGCTGAAGAGAGACAGATCCTATTGTGTGGAAAAGTGTAATTATCCACTTTTTGTGCCACATATGTTTAGAGAAATGCTATAAAACTTAATACTAAAGAGCTGTCCTGCTAGCTGCTGTAGTTTTTAAGGAATTATGTGGTCTACAGGTGCTCTTTTGCACTAGCGGAGGAAAGTCTAGTCACTGTGGAGACCTGCTGTGCTGTAGATTTGGGGTAGTCTGAGGTAGGAGGGAGAGGGAATAATGGAGTGTATTTGCATGAGAAGCCTGGGAGTTTGTGTCCTATAACCCCTGTAGGATGAAACCACCATGAGAATGAGGAAAAGTTGGCTTAAAACGGTCTTGTGAGGAGTTAGAGATCTCTGAGGCTGTAATGAGGGTATATGTCAATAGTCTCAAAAGTGATGGGCTCTGGAACAGAAAGATGTGGAAGGAATTCCCAAACATGCCCATAAGATGTCTATTTTGGGATGTGGATACATACAGAGGACTGTCCTGTCCTGTCACTCTGACAGCATTTTGGTTTTGGAAATACAGCAGCACTAATCATTCTGCTTGTCTAAATTAAGGTGCCACTGGCATTGAAGATCGCCTGCAGGAAGGTGTTCCAGACACAATACAGGCATTACGGAAAGCAGGAATAAAAATGTGGATGCTGACAGGTGACAAGAGAGAGACAGCTGTCAACATTGCTTATGCTTGTAAACTGCTGGAACCAGATGACAATATCTTCACTCTCAAATCACAGAGTAGGGTGAGTGGAAGACTACACTTCTCTCTCTTTTTTTCAAAAATATAGCCAGTCAGGCTATATCATAGGACATTAGAGAAAAACAGTGTTCTTTGCTTTCCCAACCAACCAAAGACAGCATGATTTCTTAGAAAGTGAAAATTTTGGAAAATCAATGGGTTGCTTCTTTGCAGGTAAAATATGAAATCCTTTCTATGTATGTAACGCCTCTTTATATACAGTCCCGAAATTATGGTTAATTATCTTAATTGAATAGATGACAGTTGACATGCTTCACATGTTATTAGAGATTTCAAATAGCTGTGAGTTACAGCATGTTAGCAATATAAGAATTACTGTCTTGCAAATTCTTTTAAGTTTTGTGTTGCTGTGTGTAATATATTCCCTCAGCCCTGTTTGTCTTGCATCAATGCACAAAGAAGTCCATTGGATAGTATTCAAGAAAACTAATCTGCCAACAATTTTATCAGTGAAAATGCCAATTTCTCTCCAGTACCCAGTAACTGAGTCATATAATGAAGAGTGGTTAAAAAAGCTGCTGGCTTGGGATGCAAGTTTAATCGTACTTGATCTCTGTGTCCTCTTGTGGATGCTTTCAACCAGCTGTTTTTCAAATCTTGATTTTTATAAATTTTTTATTTCTTAAGAGAGAAATGATTAACTGTAACTGGTAAAGCCATGGAATGAAATGTCTCTTCTCAGAGCAGAGACACAAAATCTGAGACTTCTCTAAGGGGCTAGAAGATTTTTCTAAGACTTTTCATTTTTCTTTTATTCTATGCTTATATGTTAATTTAGAAATTCAGTTTGTACCTGCCATAAGACATTGTATGGCAAGTGGTAAATGTGGGGAAAATATAGCGAAAAAGAAAGGTTTTTTAGTCCAGTTGTGTTTGAGGGAAGCTTGAGGTTTGATTTTCACTAATGCTTTTTTCTTCCTTTTTTCCTGTTGGGCACCAAGTGTCTTCCTTAACATTGAGAACTGAGCTCCTTTTGCGGAAGTGCTCATCTCTCTAATTGGGCTTTGAGATATAGAACAAACAGGATTTGATACTGTTGCATTTCAAAGTAATATAGTGAGAAGTTTTAAGAATATGTGTTCTTCTATAGAGCACACACATTCCATATATTGATATCAAGAATCTTTTGGGCATCATACATTGATGCTGACAAAATGAAAAATTCCACAAGGCCAGTTCTTCAGTAATTCATTGCAGCTTGCCTGTAATTTGATTTGAAAAGCACTTTTAGCTTTGCTTGCCAGACAATAGAAATGTAGAGAGCAAGTCTTCTATCAAAGCTGTATGTATGTTACAGAATCCCTAATGGTTAGGGTTTTCACTAGTCTATGAACGTTTTCTGATTTACTTCATTTTTTTACCTTCTAGTATGATACCCAAGTCAATCTACTTGAGCAAAGTCCTTTTATTAGCAACAGACTGATCCTTTGTGATTTTAGAGGGTTATTCAGCCTCATGTCAGAGCCTTTCTGGATTCAAATGAAACGCTAAACGAGGGCAGCATTTGACCTTTTCCCCTTAGGTGTTTTATAAATTGAAAAGGGAGCTAGAACAACACTATTTAATAAGTTGTATTTCTTGTCTTTGATTAGGATGCTTGTGCCTTGGGGATGAGGAAAATTTTAGAAGGCTTCCAGAAAAATACTCCTTCCAAAAAAAAATTCAGTCAGAAACTTGAGATTGTCTCTGCAAGTCCATCCACCCAAGCTCCAGGGTTCAGTGCAGGCCTGGTTATTGATGGAAGGACTTTAGAGTATGTCCTTCATGATAGCCTACAAAATATTTTCTTGGAACTCACAGAAAAATGTCGGGCTGTAGTCTGCTGTCGAGCCACACCACTGCAGAAGAGCGTCCTGGTCCAACTGGTGCGAAATAAGCTAAAGGCAACGACATTAGCTGTAGGTGAGTCCTGTGGTTATTTTCTTTTCTCTGAAAAGAAGTACAAGCCATTTTTTTGTCTCCTATGCTTTTGGTATTGTCTGTCACAAAATTTAACTTTGCAAGTTAAATCCTTTGAGTTATATTTGTCTCTGGCATAAGCTGATGCTAGTCTTCTGAACTAGTAGATTTAGTCCCTAAACTTACTTGGGGTAGTCTAAAGCAACAAGAACAGTAGCAGTCATGCACAGTGTTATGTAACATGTCCAAAGGAGCAAGTAAGGAGGTTTTCCTGGTTGTTCTCCATTACAACTGCCTAAAACAGAGGGGAGATGACTGACTGTGATTTAAAATACACATATTTTCTGTTCAGCGTGCCAACTAAGTTCTGACAAAACGAACAGTTAATATCCTTTTGAAGGATATAGCTCATTTCTGTCAGGCCTTCTGCTTACTAATCCTAGGGTTTTCAATAGAAATAGACCACTGTTGGTCGTAAAAATGTTTTTCTCTGAACACTCTGGTGTTCTTGTACATTTGTCTTTTCCTGCCGCTTCCATGGCAATATGATAGCCAGCTGCCTTCAGGTTGCATTCCAAATAAGAGAAGCTAGCTTTGATTTTTACTTTTCTCTTTTTTCTCTGTAGGTGATGGTGCCAATGATGTCAGTATGATCCAGGTGGCTGACACTGGTATAGGAATATCAGGCCAAGAAGGCATGCAGGTAGTGTGTACAATGACAGATGCAAATGACATCAAATTCCATTTTAAATCAGCTCAGAGTTTACCCCCGGAGGTCTAGTGACTCCACAGCCCATTACTGTGAAGAAGTTGCAGCCTGAGATCACATCCAGGCTGTGGCAATCTGAGAGAGGCTGAGAGTTTCGGCTCTTCAGCCAGGAGAAGAGAAGGCTCCAGGGAGATTTTATAACTGCCTTCCAGTACCTGAAGGGGGCCTACAAGAAAGCTGGGGAGGGACTTTTTACAAAGACATGTAGTGATAAGACAAGGGGAAGTGGCGTTATATTGGAGAGGGGAATATTTAGACTAGACATTAGGAAGAAATTCTTCACAACGAGGGGAGTGAGGCACTGGAACAGGTTGCCCAGGGAAGTTGTGGATGCCCCCTCCCTGGAAGTGTTCAAGGCAAGGCTGGATGGAGCCTTGGGTGGCCTGATCTAGTAGGATCTAGTCTAGGGGGTTGGAACTAGATGATCTTTAATGTCCCTTCCATCCCAAACCATTCTATGATTCATTCTATAATCTTCCAGGAGCACTCAGAAGCTGCAGGGGTTCAGACTCCAAACAGCAGAGCTTGCTGCCTGTCACTGAATTCCTTATTACACATGTCCTGCCAGGAAATAAGCAGCGTTAACGGTGATGATTTCTTTGAAGTTATGTGGCAATAATAAAGACAGTTATGTTTCTGCCTGGGTTGTCTTGAGCTGAGCTGTGTGTATTAATGTAAGATATTGCACTGAGAGGCTCAGATTTGAGTGAGGGTAAGACCATAAGCACTATATATATAAAAAGTAATGATTTATAACAGTTAGTAATTTGCTCCTTGGCAGTATCTGAAATTTATCTTTAATAGTTTGGTTATAACATATCCTTTCTTCCGTGTGTGTTGCAGGCTGTGATGGCAAGTGACTTTGCAATCTCTCAGTTTAGACACCTCAGGAAGCTGCTGCTTGTCCATGGTCACTGGTGTTATACCAGACTTACCAACATGGTGCTTTACTTCTTCTACAAGAATGTGGTATGTACCTATCCTGCCCCAGGGGAATTACAGTTTGCGTATTTGAAAGCAGTGAAGAATTTAATGGGGTTTTATAGTGTTTTTTAAATTTTCAATTGTGAATGGGTTCAAAAAGACACAAAAAGCATATGTCCAACAATTCAGTTTCCCATTTATGTCTGCAGAGAGCAGATTCGTTCCTTTGATTGAATTACTTGCTCAAAGCCATTGTGCAATTTAATAAACAGAGAGTAATGGGCATTATTAATGTGGTGGCAGAATGACTATTTAAACAAGTCATGTTCAGTTTTGAAATTTAAAGCTGTGTGCTAGTCAAATACAATTTCAAAGTGTCGGATTGGCAGGACCTCTACAGCACTTACACTTGATTTGCTAGAGATTACGGTAACCAAACAGAAGGTCTGCCTGTATTCCTCCTGGCTTTTAAAACACTTGTCTATGGGTAATATTTTATCATGTCATCTTTGACTTTTCAGGCCTACGTGAACCTCCTGTTCTGGTACCAGTTCTTCTGTGGGTTTTCTGGCACATCAATGACTGACCATTGGATCTTGATTCTTTTCAATCTCCTTTTTACGTCAGTGCCACCCATCATTTACGGTGTGCTGGACAAAGATGTGTCTGCAGAGATACTCATGCAGCTCCCACAACTGTATATGATGAGCAACAAATCTGTGGTAGGTTGAAGAATGCTTGATGTGAAGCAAATTGAAATGGTCAGTGTTTGAGCCATTTCTGTCTTTCTTTCCTTAATGGTTCATACCAGCAAACCCCTTTCTCTATTAGAAAAATATCTAGGCCTGTACTGAAATTTATGTGCACAAGTAAAAGCTGGTCTTTTGATTCAGAAGTTTATGCTTTTTTCAGCTCTACTCCCAATCTTATCAGACATTTGGATGATGAGAGAAATTAAGGACTTGAAGTGTAGTTACATACTAGGTAAACATTGCTACCAGCATGCTTCATTCACTGCCTTAGCTGTCAATGTGCTTCATCAAAATTGGTTTCTTTTGAGCATCTGGGCTTACTTTTAAAAATAAGGGCACTAGATACTTTTTTTTTCCACTGTCATGTAAGGGGCTCAACTGCAAAATTAATGAGGAATGGATAAGAACCAGAGCAAATGCCTTTCAAATAATCCTCCAGAAAGTCTTGCCATTTAGTGTGTTCTGTAATTTGCTGGTGGCACTTTTGTCCCATATGAAAACACAATATGTCATATCTGCTCTGTAAGTAAATTCTGTCCAGACATTAAGGACAGAAGAACTTTGGGACCGGGGGTTAGTTTCTAAATAAAAATTATATAAATCAGAATAAATTTCCTGGCTTATGTTTTGCTTAGTATGAATTCTAGCATAATTTTAACTTGATTATTTAATTTAAAAAAATTAATAAAACTAATTAAAAATTATGGAAGTTGAAGGCAGTGGCATACTGAGCCTGAGTCAGAATAGATACAAGAAGCCCAGAGGGAGGAAACATTGAGCATATGATTCACCTACAACTCAACATTTTCTTTATGGTCATAGCCTTTCAATAACAGATTTGATATTAGGAAGCATTTGTTTACGGAGGGGGTGGTCAAATATTGCAGCAGCCTCCTTGAGAGGCTGTTGATGCCCCGAGCCTGTCAGTGCTTAAGAAACATTTGGACAATGCCTTTACTAACATACTTTAACTTTTGCTCAACCCTGAAATGGCCAGACAGTTGGACTACATGATAACGGTAGGTCTCTTCCATCTAAAATATTCTGTTCTGGTTTGGTCTGTTGAAGTCTAGTCTAACAAATACTATTTAAAAAGAGTTGCGTATTAGTTTGTACAGTCTCATCTACATAACCTGGCAGAAGTCTATGCCTGGTGTAGAAGAGAAAGAGGCATATACAGTGAGGAGACCATTTGGTTTGTTTCTTCGTGGACTTTTACATTTATTTTTACACACCCAACATTAATGTTGCTTGATTTACAATATTTTTGGGAAATCAACTACTGTTGTGGTAGCAGCACAAACTAAGAGGCAGACGCACATGTACCAAAAAGAAGTGGATCAATACAGAAGAAACTAGGTCTTGGAATTCAGTGATGATAAGCTGCTAGGGTGATTCACTGACCTTAACCCTCTCCCTTCCTTAGTACTCAGTTAGGTGAGGCTCTGGGAAGGCTCTTCTGGTAGAAATAGCTGCAAGATCAGAGAGTTCCCAGATCTGAATGCTGATTTAAATACTAAGTTAGCTACATGTGTGGAGTGAGGTCTTCATTCTTGTTACCACAACATAGAAGAAGCCTTTTCATTGGAAAACTGGAATTACTTTTGCAGGTAATCTTTCTCCAAATCCAAATTTATGCCTAATTAAAGGTGCAGCAGTTTGTTCAATTTTTTTCAATGCTGTTATCTTTTTTTTCTTACAGGCTTATTTGCCTTCAACTTTCTGGATAACCTTGTTGGATGCTTTTTACCAAAGTCTCATTTGCTTTTTTGTGCCTTACTTTGTAAGTTGTGGGTATGAAATACATTTATACATTTTGACATACTGAAAACTCGGGAAAATTAGAGAATACAATAAAATGTCTGATTTTACTTTCTCATCATTGGTACTGAGCTGAACTGTGTGCATGCAAATACGTATGGTACTGAAACAATTCGGGCCACTTTGTTTATTAAGGAATATATTATGCTGACCGCTGTCTTCCTTTGCAGACTTACTGTGACTCGGACATAGACATTCTTTCTTTTGGAAACCCTATAAACACAGCAGCACTGTTCATAATACTATTTCACCTTCTCATTGAGTGCAAGTCTGTGGTGAGTACTTTGTTTCTATAAGAGTATATTCCTAACAACGTATGTGCATACAGCTTTCATTACAGATAAACAGAAGAAAGACCTTCATATACAAATCAGAATTAAGTATAAAAGATCCAAAACCTAAATATTTTGTTCATGACCTCTCCTAATGCATTTCTCACTGAAGCCCCTAGAATGACTTGGATGACTAAAATTAACAAAATTTGGCCTCAGAATTATTTGTAAATAGTGAAAGAATCCTACTTCATTTGGGTACGGTGGTTTTGGGGATGTCAGTTTAGTTTTGCAGATAGTAAAAACCAACCAGTGATCTACTCAGCCTTCGTTAGTTCCCAAAGCTTGCATCTCAAAGACAATAATGTGGACTCTTAATTTTGAATGCTTGGAACTGATTATCTAGTCTGTGGCCAGGATAAACAATTGAGAGGTATATTTTGGTGCCAGAACTAGAGAAATGGTATGCTACAGAAATGCTATTCCAGTTTTTCATAAAGTCAGCACAAGCTAAAGCATCTGTGTTAGCTTGGATAAATTTATGGCCCTTGCAACAGTAATAATTATAATTTTGCATAATTTTAAAGAAAATACAATAGTATTTACAGTAGAAGGACAGATTAATGAGGTTTATTCCTTTGTCTTTTTTTCGAAAGTGTTTATTAGCATTGTTTCATAATGGATGAAATTTCAAGTTGTGATTTTTAGTGTTCTTGTGGGAGCATGGGAGTGGTTATAAAAATGTGTTTACTGAGAATATATTGATAACATGATCCAAACTCTGGACAGGAACATGTTATTTAAGTTTGGTTTATTTGGCATTTTTAAATGCCAGTAAGCCGTCAGATCAGTGACTGTGTCATTTCAATAATAACTATTATAGCTGTTTAGGTATAAAGTTACAGAAAATTCCAATACAGAACAGTTAATTAATGTCACAAGCAGGATTTATAGGGGTGGTGCTGTGTGAAGATCTTGCCTCCATGTGCTTGAGAAGGCTTTCTCTGCTGCCAGTGGATGAGGTGGTCATCCAAGGCAAAGGGCACAAAAAAATATCTTTTACAAAGGAATCAAAAGCTATGCATTTAGTAAAATAAAAAAAAAAAATCAGATGGCTGGATTACATATAAACTATAGGAAGAAGGCCCTGTTCTTACTGGAATGTTTTGTATAAATTTAGGAATATTATCTGAGCAGATCTATCCTCTGTTACATTAAGCCTCTGTCTTTGGAGGAACAGTGTATGCATGAGTACACACATACAGGTGCTATGGATCTTTGTGTTTACAGCTTAAATCTGATTTCTTTTCTTTTCTGAATTGCAGACTTGGATACACGCAGGAGTTATAGTTGGCAGCATCCTTTTCTACTTTTTCTTCACTCTGGCATTTGGGGCAACCTGGAAAACCCGTAACTCACCATCAAATCCGTACTGGATCATGGAAAAGCACATAGTAGACCCTGTATTTTACTTAGTTTGCTTCCTGACTACTTGTGTTGCTCTGCTACCCAGGTACGTTTCTGTTTTATAACTGTAGATTGCTGGTGTTAACAGAATTGGTTTACTTTGAGTCAGCCAGGGTATAAATCTCTGTGGCTAGAGCACTTCTTCCGCCCTCCCACCCTCAATGTAAAGAAAGTTTAATAACTCAGACCAAGCCATGCAGAGACAGCTTTTTAGTGACATGTTCTCAAAGTAAATGTCAGTAACTGAAAAATTTCTTTTGTGGTTTATATTATATTAAATTATATATTTTATATTAAGTATTGTCTTTGGGGGAGAAAACCAAATTTCTGTTACCACAGAGTTTATATACAAATCAATTAAATTAGTGATCAAAGTTTAACATGTACTATATGTAGAAGTACTGTGCTTCATCTGTGTTTATTTGCAAAACCATTTTCTGTTTGAAATTTACGTGATGAATATATGTAATAATGTTTAGGATGAAGTGTGCATATACAGGCTTCTTTATGGGATAGAAACATGCTGACTAAATTCACAAGGGATTTTCAGTTGTGTTTTTATTATGCCTAATATTTAAGTGTTTTGTCACAGTGAAGAAGTCATAACTCCAAGTTAGATAACTCGTTCACCCTGGAAAGGCAGAAGCGTTGGGTGGAGGTCCCAGAAGCCTGCACACTGAGCAGGGAGACCCCTGAATAAGCTGACACACAAAACCAAAGCAGGTGAAAACCAATGAAAGAGACTTCATCAAACACTTGATTTAGCTGTATTTAGTAGCCATAGCCATCTTCCTTTCACTGGCTGAACATGAATTCAAGTCTGCAGCCTATTAGCTAAATGCCTCCAGTGCCAATTTATTCATTCATTCTTCCCTCTCACATCATTTCAGAAAAAAGTGGGACGTGAAACTGAACTGCACAGACATACTGAGAGAAGTACTGGGGAGAGTAACTGCTGTTTCCTACTCACCTGACATCATTTTATATCGTTAGGCACAGTCTGAGCACACTTTCTGCATAAAGTGCTGCAGTATAGACTGCATGAGTTTTAAAACATGATCTAGTGCAGTCGCTTGGCTGATGGTTTTTGTTCACGAAACAGCATTTTCAAAGACTGTTTTAAAGACTGCTGCGGCCTCAGGGTTACTTGATCAGTATTTAGTTTCCTTTTGTGTTGCTGGAAACAGTTTTGAGTCTGCTTCTATTCAGCTTATTTGAAACCGTTTTATTTTTATAGATATTTGCTGAGAGTTCTCCAAGGAACATTGTTTCCATCTCCAGTGTTGAGAGCCAAGCACCTTGACAGACTGACCCCCGAGGAGCAGAGGGAAGCAATTAAGAGATGGAAAGACGACTGTATTGTAAACTGTAGAGTGGAGTTCCAGGCTACTTCTGGGTCTTCCAGCTCAGCCATAGGTGCTGTACCAGAGGAAGAAAGCACTGCCAGTGTTTTGCCAACACCTAAAACACCTTTTGAGTCCTGTTCAAGGGGTGGGTTAGTAGGGGACACCTTTCTCCTACCAGACATTCAGGATCAGTCTCAGAATACAAATGACTTGAACTCTGAAGTGATTGTACGCCTGAATTCATCAAACGAAACTGCTTCAGACACTTCTGGCAGTAGTAACTCGCGTGCCAAAGTCTCTGTGCGTGCTTCCAAAGAGGGCAGCAGTGCTGTTTCTCTAACACATAAAGAAGGTTTGAATTCTGTTTTGTGTTGAGAAGATGACTTAATGTATTTCACAAAGTTGGAATGCTAACCGTTTAAATTCCAAGAGTAATAACTGCTGATTTATGCTGCGTTGTGGTTTTGTTTTCTTCAGCCAAGGTAGATAATGCACACATTTCCTTAAAAGCTTTTTTGTTTATAAAGCTTTTCATTAATTTATTAATATGTTCACGACTGAAGTGGCTAGGTTGGGGTTTGTATTTTTTTTTTTACATGATAGACTTTGCATGCTTCTCATTTCTTATATGCAACATTGCATAGTGCCTCGGGGTGTTACGGACATTGCATGAATACAGATTTGCAGTCTTTGGTTCAGGTAAGTCAGCCTTCTCCTTTGGACTGCTATCCTAAAATCCTAGCTTTCCCTGAGATTCACCACTTGATGAGGTATGAAGTAAGCAGAAGGGCTGGGATGTAGTGTTACTGAGTGGCTTGCTGCAAGACTTCTCCAGTATGTGTATACAGCGATTGTTCTAACCATTGTAGTCCGGTTTATTCACCAGGCCATTGCATGGGGCCATCTCCATGCTGGCCAAACACAATTGTAACCATTGGAAGAGTGGCCCAGATGAGATGTGTGCCATGTGTCTCCCTCACCATCCTCTTCCACAAAAAAACAAATCCTGGTGCAGCTTTTTGTTCTCCATGGTAGTTCATCCTTCTGCTACATCTCTTCTCTTTGTCTGCATGTTCTGTTTCATGTAATTCACCACTGACTGGACCTTGCACTTCACCCAACTCAGATGTTGGCTGCCTGACTTTTCTCTAAACTCTGCCTAATGCCGGCACTGCAATTTTGTCTGCCAGTGGCAGTGGGTGGCTGCAGTCAGGTCTTTTGGTATAAATAGCTGATGGTATTACTCTTCTTCAGGTGTTTGTGCATTCCTCCAGGCTTTTATAAGAAATAGCTAAAGGCTGCTCAAAAGAAGGTATAGCCCATTGCGTGTCCGAAATTTGAGCTGTGTTGCTCATCCGTCTTGGAGATGTCCTGCCTCTGCCAGTTTCCTACAGCTCTGCACACTGTGCAAAAGCTGACTGAGGCGCACGTGGCTGTTTCTGGATTCCAGACTGTCTAAAATACTGCCTCCTTTTTACTTCCCTCCTTCAAAAGTTATGTGGCCAATTTATGGACAAACTTAGGAAATTGTTTGTATCCAGTAGCACCTGTTGAAATGAAGAGTGTCCTCAAACTGTAGCTTCTAATGAATTATTAGTGTTGAGCCCATTTTTTGGTTCTTTTTCTTCCTATAACTTTGTGCTTTCAGATTGCTAAGATTCATGTGTTTATTTGTGTTTCAGGCAAGGGCTCTGCTTTTTAATTGAACCATGAGTTTTCCATGTCAGTCATCAAGATGACGTATTCCACATCTTTTAAGATCTCTGAAAGAATTTAAACAAACACTGTGAGGTCTCAGACAGCTGCTGCTATTCAGGGCAGATACTGAGGGCATGCTAAGTTCATTCAAATGCAGGTCACCACACATTACCAAAAATTTAAAATGGTTCTGTTTCTAAAAGGTAGAATCTAATTAGGACTGACTCCATCCCTAGTGTTAGTGAGGAGAAAAATACCCTTTTTGTTTAGCCTGTAGAAGAAAAACAGTGGAAGGAGCCAGCAATGACAGACCTTTCTGCAAATACTTTTTTTAAAATTTGGTTCAACATATGACGAAATATTTTTGTTAAATTCTAACATAAGATTAGTGGGGACCTTTGAAGTGATGGCAGATATTCAAACTCTAAGAGATCATGTTGAGCACATTGGTTTGCAGTTGTGGTTTTCAGAGGTTCTGTAGCATCCTTCTTGCTGCGGGGGGCACCTTGCCAGGAGTGGACTTTTGAGTGAAACATCTTAGCTTTCTCTGCAAGGCATGTGAACTGTGGTGTCAAAGGAGGTGCAGAACAGCCAGTAGGTTGTGTGGGGAGATTAGCTGGTAGAAGGGCAGAATTGTACAGGAACAGGCTTACTGAGACTCAGTGAATTCACCTGCTCTGCTCCACAGCCACAAGGCAGGCTTGGCTCTACCCTTCTTCTCCTGTTTTGAAGGGTTCCAGATAAGGAGGGCAGTCCAGTGCTTTCTTGCCCTCGAAGTCAAATACTGGTTTTGTTTGTATTGTTTCACCTGAATGTTTCTTATGCACCTTAAATCTATAGCCTCTCTTCACTTGTGGCCCCAGAGAATGGATTATTCTGCCCTATGGTTCTGCAAGTCTGTGACTCTACAGCTGAGGTACATTCAACTCTCCTGGAGGGGCTGTGGAACTTGCTGCAGCGGCCTGAGGGAGTGCAGGGCTCAGTGCTCCTCCCTTTTTATCACTTGAAAAAGGAGTCTGGGGAATAGCGCTAGTCTGTGACCTGACCTCTTGTTGCCTCTGCCACAGGAGCAGAACCTGCCAGCGTATTTGGGAGGGAGCTGATCATTTAGTCTCAGGAGTCCACATGTGTATCATACAAAAGCTGTAAGCATTTGGAGTAAGGTCTTCCAAAATCCTCTGTGACTGCAAGCTGTGGCATCAAAATAACTACATGAAGAAGCACGAGTGGCAGTCACCCCTCAGAACTGGGCCCAGTTGCATGGTGCCTCTGGGATGCTGAAATTGCTATTTTGGGGCTTTTTACAAGCTTAGTCACCCCGCGACTCACTGTTCAGGGCAATGAGGCTTTCAGGATGGATTCTTAAACTAGTTGAAGGATTATTTAATCTGGATCTCAGAAATGGCAGGCCCTGTGGGGTGCCTTGAAACTTTAGGTCCTTTAAATAAAGTTACTCTGTGCTGAAATTGTAGGAACTTCTGTACCACTTGGAAGTGGGACAAAGCAATATATATATGTGCGTGTCCTACAAATTTTTTTCCTTTCCTACTGGGGCATGTTGCTCAAAATTGCCCATTGTAAGTTGTGTTCTTTTAGAGGACTTTGACAAGCAGTCTAAGTGATAAAATTATCCATTGTCTAAAACCTGATCTTTTCCTTTCTTTCTTAGTTTCGTTCTGGTTTGGGTTTTTTGGTGGACAAGCAGCAGAAATGTCTAAGGGCTGTCTGCTGCCATCACTTACTATTTTTTTGCTGAAAGGGAGATGAGGGTAGTGAGCTTTTTATTAAAAGCTTCAAAATGTTAATTGGCCATATCTGAAATGATGCCAGGTGAAGGGTGTGAGCAAATCACTCCCCCTTTGCTTCTCAACAGTTGAATGTTGCCTTTGTGATTTTTTTTTTTTTTTTTTTTTTTTTTTAAGCACCAGAGATGTCACAATCCCCTGCTCGCTTCTGCACTCTTGTGCTTAGGTGCAGTGTGACCTGACTTTTCCATTTTGAAAACAAGATTTTTACAATCATCTCACAGGTGCCCTCCAGATGTCACGAGGGAAAGCACAACATTTACACTTCAAGACGGTCTGTTTAAAACAATCCACAATCCAAAACAACCACCTTCAGTTCCTCTAGACTTTGTAGCTACACCTAGAGCAGCTTAACTCACTTTTTGATGTGCATTTTTTGATGTATAGAAAAAAATACTCTCTTAAAATTTATTTTTTCACAGCAGCCACACCTGTGCTGAACGTTTGCAGATGGCCGTCAGCCATAGCCTTTAGTATGTCAGTGTTTTCACAGCACAGTGAGCTTTGCTCGGTGCCTGGGGCACAGTTTGAGATGAATTTCAGTACAAGCTGTGGTTCTTTTCTCCGTCCTGATGGCTGCAGCACAAGGCTAAGGACCAGCTAAAGCAGAGCACCCACTGCTCCTACCAGCCCTTACTCTTCGAGGAGATTAAACAAGTTCTGAAGGTGGCTATGCTAAGAATGTCCTCATAGCTGAATTTCAGTTTGGTTTTGGTTTTTGTTTTTTTTAAAATTTATTCCTATTTCATCCTGGTTATGATATTCTTGCCCTCATGGTCCTACATACCTTACTGTTGATGGTAATGAAAAGGCATATTTTAACTATTTTAAATTTCTGCATGCTTATTATATTTATTTCATCATATCAACATGTTGATATATGCTGCATACCAGTTAAAAGGAGATGGCTTTTTCAGACTAACTGTATTCCTGAGGAAAGCCATAGAACAAAATGTTTTCAGAGAAATTTGATTGCAGCTTTAATTTTTCAGATTTTTCAGTCCAGAGTAGTTCTTTGCAGCAGTGTTCTTGGTAATATTCTATACTGGAAGCAGAAGAAGCTAAAAGTTGTAGCGTAGTGGTAGTGCCAGAACCTCCACAAATGTGGTAGTGTTAACAGGGCTGTTAGGACTGCTTTAAAAAAACCAAAAAACATTTTAAGGTTATTTCTAGGCTTACTTGCTAAAGTTATAACTTCACATCTCCATATTGACATTGGATCTCTCTCTCTCTGAAGATTAAAACACATTTTCAACACAGAAGTTACTTGGAAAATGACTGTAAATTTTTATTAGTACAGCTAGAAAGAAGCATCTGCTTGACTGTGTGACACTGCTGCCTTTTGGAGCTGCAGCTGTGGTAGAATTAAAACCCACAATTGTTACCTTACAGTGAGGCTAGACTAGTAAGAAAACAGCTAACTGTGATTGTAGCCGCTATGTTAGCACACAGAAACACTTGTTACAGTGGAAGGAGAAGTATGTCTATTTCATGTGCACACATAAAAAAAGCAGTATAAAAATACATTTATAAAATTACAAATTTGCTCTTTACATGGAATGTTGTGTCACACACAGGTAGGGGGAGGGAAACGACTCAACTGCTCCCTCCTAAAAGGTCTCGGGGAATGGGGCTCAGCCTGTGCTTTCTTCAGACTTGATCCCATTCAGGAGGGGTCTGGACCATGTGTTTCAGCAGGGCTCTCCTTTGTTTCTGCTTGGTAACTGGTGGCAGGCCAAACCCAGTTAATTAAAATGTATAATTACATATTATTGTTTGGTAGTGCTAATATCTACATGAAATTACTATATGTACTCCAGTGCTTTACAAAATGCAGACCTGCTAACCAACCACTTCATCTGGTAGAGAGATGTTAAGCTGGGCTGTTCATTTCACAACGGTACCTTGTTTTTCCCTTGTGGAAAACAGATCTCGCTGAAACCTAGGATGGATGGCAAGGCAGGCTGGCTCTGACAGCCTCTGGTCTGCCTGTTCTGGTAACTCTCAGGAATCAGCTTTAGGAGTTTGAATGGTGCTGCCCTACAGCTGCAGATCCTGGCCCTGGAGAAAAACCAAAGTTGGAGACTGAGAGCTCCAGCTTCCATGTGCTTGAGGCAAGGGCTTTGATAACCTGCTTCAGCTGTAATGTACTTGCACTGGAAAAACATGGTGACAGCTGCTTTCTCTCATTTATAGCTAAGGGAAGAACAGCGCTTATAGTAGAAAAAAAAAATCCTTAATACATATAAAAAAATAAACCCAAACCTAGTGAAGCCTAGAGGGTTTTCTTTCTGAGCATGAAACAGTGATACAATAGTCACTTTAAATAGAGTTTCAGAATCCATAACATAAATATTGAATATTTGTTAATAATGTCGTCTACAGCACTGCCTAGTATGTCTAATGTCAGGCATGTTAAAGTAGATTATATGGAAATCAGGACCACTGCTTTAGTAAAGTTTTATTTCTATCTGTATAGATTAGTGGTAACATGATTAGTAATACCTGAAACGTCCATTAATTAGCTTTTTTAATGCATGTTTCTACATATGGCAGTCATGGTATTGACAAGGCCCTGCCATGTTGTCATGGGGACATGCCAGAGGTAGCAGAGAGGGTAATGAAATACCTTAGGTTGGATTCACAGTGGGCCAGGTGCAGCACTGAAAACACATGAGTTTTAAATGCCTTGCTCCCTGGTGAAATTCATCCTGTAATCCTCAGGTTCCTGACTCCTCCTACTCTGCCTTCCGAAAGCTGCAAGCTGTGCAGGACCTCACCTGCAGCAGTTGATAACGTGCTTCCCCTTCAGCATGATAACTAGGTGTCAAGCTCCCATTATAATGTTTTTCAACCAGAGTCTCTTGGTATCAAGACTTAGCCTCTTACCTACTGCACAGAGCGCTCAGCTCTCTGGCTACCAAGCACATGAGCAGGGCTCTTTGAACCTTTGCTGATTAAGTTGTTGTACTTCACTTAACGTATTTCTAACATGCATTTCAACACAAGCTGGAATCCAAGTCTTCTGTTGTTCAGCTTTCTTTCAGCCTTTTTCTTTTTCCCAGTTGTTTAATCTTGCTATGCAAAATGAAACTTTCAATGCAAGATACTGGAAGAGACCTATCAAAATTACCCAGTTTCCCAGTGCTTGGGATACTGCTCGCACTGTATCTTTTGCACTTTAAATCTGCATTTTCCATCTCTCAGCAGATGTTCAAACTAACTGTCTCTAGGGTGGTAGCATTGCCAACCCTGTTACGTTTTCACACAGCTGGAGATGTTCCATGCACGTTTTATAGGCTGAACACACTGAACAAAATGGGGGAAAAAAGCTAGTGGGCTTGATGAATGTGCTGATCGGCGTGGTGCTGTCAAGACGTGGGTTTCCTGGACACACAGAGACAGTGGTAACTTCAGAAAGTTAAGTTAAGTTTGGGTATGAGGTGCTGTAACTGGTAATCATGGGTCTGTTGGCCTACTGGTCCATCTATTGTCCCACAGGGATCCCCAAGCTGATTCTGGAAACAGAAGCTGTGAAGTCAGGATGGTGCAGGGTTGTGTCCATGCAAGTCAGCCACCCTGAGGGACAAAATAGGCTAATTCAGGCATACCAGCAGCTCACAGCTACACACCTTTGGAGACCTGCACGTGTACTTTGATGTGCAAACTTGTTGATCTCTCCCCCACCCTCCAGCCTGTGGTATGGCCGTGCTTGGTGCTTCCCTTGTGAATATATGTCCTGTCAGTACCATCTGAATGCACCGATTTCATTCCTCATGACATGTGAGTGAAAATGCATGTGCTACTAACTGAATAGTATTAAAATAGGTATTCAAAAAGGTTTTTCTAGTCTGTGCTACTGCTTAGTTTGAATAGCTGAAAGGCAGAAAGTGGCTAATACTTTTCTTTTAGGCCTTTTTTGCTGTGTTTGGAATAGCACCACAACACAGTTAAAAGAAAAGTCAAAAATATTATTAATTTCACCCCAAAGTATATTCACCAGCAGAGGGTTTACCATTAACATACACTGCATATTCCATCACTCCACACAAGAAGGGACAGAGCCTCAAACTCCTTTTCAGAGAGTGTCTGGACTGCAAAATCTTCAGTGCTGAAATGCCGATTCCTTTTTTCTTTTGTCTGTCAGCACGATTCTTACCATCAGGAGTTAGTTTAGCAGAAAGGTGTGGATGTATATTTGTCTTTCAATCCACTCAATAAAATGTGACACGTTACTGTAAACACCAGGTCCCAAAACCTTGGAAAAGCAGACAGAGCCCCAAGATGTTAAACCAAACAAAGTCCAGCGCCCTGCAGGTTGTTCACACACAAGCGGCCCTCCGCTGTCACCCTGCAATGTCAAAGAGAAAAATGGTCTGTAGGGGATGCACGTGGTCAGCAGTCATACAGTTAAAGCTGTGTCTCAGTTCTTAGAATGGTCTGTCTTTAATAAGTAACTTGTCTGTAAAAACTGGCTGCTCTGCCGAACTATAGAGCAGCACACAGCATTGCCAGTATTTATTCCCTGTTACATTTGTACAACAAATTACCTGCAAAAGGACTCATACAAATTTAAAAAAATTGGTCTGATAGTTAACTAATACAGATAAACCTTAGAGTCTTCAAGCAGCATTTCATTATCATAATGTGAAGTTGATTACAACAATAATAAAAGCTGGGTTAAAATATGTAAATAATGGTTGTCATTCCTATAGTAGATGAAGTACATTACACCTTGTATTGTACTTGGGTTTTTAAAAGCAAGTCTAGGTGGAGTTTCTCCTTAGAGAGAGACCTACCATGCAGGAGTCCACCGTGCCAGACTCGTAGCCAGCACACAGCATCCTGCTGGTAATAGTTTTCATGTCAAAATATGACTGGCATCGTTCCAAGGAAATGATGCGAACCTCTCCTTCTTGAAGCTTGAAAGGCACTAAAGAACAGAATTAAGCATTCAACCATACACACAAACACACCAACACTTACCTATGATAAATATCTCCACTAGGACAGATAATAAATATTACTTATATTTAATATATAATAAATGTAAGGAGAGAAGAATCCTCATTTCACACAAAGCTAAGGTGAAAGCAGGTGCTTTTTTGCTCTGCTGCATCGCAGAATTCATGACTGTCATGCTCCCGAGTCTAGAATAAAACATGTTTCTCTCTGGAGAATGACCAAGTACACAGGGACTGGTGTAATGCTTGCCATTCATTTTCACCTGAAGCAATACTGAAAGGAGAATTTCCTTCTCCAGTGTACAGAAGAACCTTCCATAGTAATTACTATAACAGTGGAGGGAGAAACACAATGGCTAGAGCGTTAACAGGGTTGGGGCCAGGATAATTTGCAGATGACTCATGCAGAATCATTTTGTCAAAGCAAAGATTTATGTAACTGTTCTTGTCATGGGACACAAGAATTGCAGTGGCCGCAGAACAAGAAAGCACACTAGGGTTCTGTTCAGAGAGAGAAAACCAACACAATTATGCCTGGATGCAAAAAAATTGTGTCACAAGTCCAAAGTGTGAGGGTTGTGGTTAAAGTTAGGGTTAGGAGCTCCCAGCAAAGCGTTGGCCACGGAGAGTTGCCCTAGACCCCAGCCTGTATGCCAATGATTTCAGTGCCTTCCGCTTTCCCTGAACGAAGAACTGATCATCCACTGATGATCTGATATCCTCTCAATACAGTTCTGACTACAACCTAAACCAGTAAAATTGTAACCAATTTAGGTCACTTCCCTGGTAGGAGTTTCTAGATCCTCAATATTTTTGAAAATCAAGCCACTTGTCTAAATAAGGATTAAGGAGCATAAATTCAGGCTGCTAATTGGAAAAGGCTAGGCTCTTGTCACAGCTAGGTCTCTTCATGAATAGTTACAGGTCCTTGTATTTAATAAGTATAAATGGATAAAGTTTTGTAATGGGATCACTTATTTGATTTACCTCAGTAGCAAGTTAACATTTTTTTCCAAGAGTCCCAGAAATATTCATCTTACTTTTGTTGCCCATATGTCCCCAGCCTGTGATGTAGCAGTAGGTGTCTGGCTGAACCAACTGGTCCTTGCTGGGCAAACAGACCGGTCTTACATAGCTTGTCTCGTTGATATCTTCATCTAGTTCCACAATGCTAATATCATAGTCAACAACTGCTCTGTTGTAGCGTGGATGGAGGATAATGGTCTTCACGAGACGGGTCTGTGTAAAGCCTGAAGGATGATCCAGATTGCTAATACCAAACACTACTTTCCAAACAGCTGCATTTTCTCTCCTTTGCAGAAAAAGAAAAAAAAAATATAGGAAATCTCAATCAAGGGTGTTCTTCTAAGCTAAAACATAGATTTCTCTCCAACTTTTTGCACATTGTGCTTTGCACATATAAAAGCTACAAGAAAAAACAAATATCTAGGCATCATTACTTACACTTAAGATCTAAGCAACAAAGGGCAATGCTTTGCATTTCTTTCCTGCCTGTTACCAAGCAAATTAAAGCTTACAAAGTGACTTAAAGTGACTGGATCCTGCTCAAGTCTTATGTGCTCACATGCTACCTCATGAGTCTGTACAGAATTCTCTGGGGTGGCACTTTTGTTCAGTAGTGCGCTGCTGACAGCAGTAAGTCTAGCAGAAATCCCACAGGAGTCTCAAAGAAGCAATTCTATTATGAAAATTAATTCTTTATGATGGCCATGGGAAAAGTCCCTTATTTATTGGGCTTTCAGTCTATGCCAAACATACTCCCTACTCCCAAGATCAAAGGTTACTTTAACTACTACAGTCATTTAAGACTCTTTTGGTCCACATCCAGGATCATAAAAAAATTATGCATATGATACAAGTGTGAAGAATGAACTGGTGTCTGTTGAGACACATGAGAATAACAGATTTTATGAAAGGCTTCAAGGGTGTAATCTCTAGATTGTAACTGGTCACAAGATAAGTCACAGGTTCTGAATTAGTCTGTGATTCTAAAAACCCTTAAAAATGTCAGCATTTTTCACAACTGATGAAAGACAGTTCCATGTAACTGGACAGCACTGAAGCTTAATCAAAGCAGTGTAAATCAGAGCACGCAGAATTTCGGCTTTTGCATAGTATTCAACAGCATTGTAAATTCTATAATTTGTAAAGACATTTTGTTGCTAAATAAAGGCTATTTTTATCTTGAGTTTTATGAAAATTATGATCTTTCAGGCTATAATGTTCAGTTTGTGAGTGTTCCCATAAAGTTATAAAATTAAGTGCTAAGAATATTCATATGCTATTGTGTTTATGAACATGGTAAAAAAGCATTGTTCAGAGCAATAAGCAGTCACACCCAGAATGTATTGTGCTACATTCAGGAAAAAACCCAAACCTTAACATTTTGGATGCTTTTGTGTAATGCATTTCAAAACAAACTTGACAAAACTTGGGTGACTATATTAATAAGACTAGCAAAGGACACAATGCTTAATGTAGCTCTTCCCATTTATATCCTCTGCAAGTAATCATGACTATTTGCACGAATACTTCTGCTGCATTATTCTTATATGGTCCTTATATAAGAATAACTTCATGAGAACTTCATAAAATCACTTCACATAATGAACCATTTTGTCTAAAACACCAGAGCACTTAAAAATCTGCTTTGATCGTTGGCTTCTCTGGTTGGTTTGGTAAATTTTTAAATATTATGTATCCATAAAGCCTTGTGGGGATCAAAAGTGATCTTGCTGTTGCTGTACCAAGCTATACAGATGAAGAATTTACAGATTTCAGGCTGCTGGGAACGTACACCCAAATCTATTCAGAGGCAGAAGAAAAAAAGTTCATATAACTCAAAAAATCTTAATACATTAGGCATTTTGAATACCAATGTGATAGAGACCTTTTACAAGTAATACTCTGAGCTCACACAGATGTTGTATAGCCCTAAAAAAGGAGTATGTGAACAGCTCCAAAATGTAGTGCAGTCCTTCTGCGTTTGACAAAAGTGGGACAACTTTCACTTTTTAAATATGACAGCTTCTTTGTGTGTCTTTCATTAATAAAGGGTGGGATTTAAAGGCAGATCATTCAGTAATGTTGGACTGTTACTGAATTTTACCCCAGGGCCTAAGATACTAGGAAGCACTGATGGTGGCTAATGCTGACTTTTAATGATTGCAATCCTAATAAAGGAGTGGAGTGTTTACAATTAGAAAAGGTAGTGACCTCAATATGTCAGTTGCACTGTGAGTAAGTAAATACTCAGGTTTTCTTTTTACTAAGTCACAGCATTTTTCAAGGGTCATTTTTACACTATAACCCAGAGTGATGTTTTTTAATATACGGCAGCTGTGTGAGAGTTATAGGATTAGTATTTTGTTTTTCTTTTTCCTGTTTCCTACTGAAAGTCAGGGCATCTTCATTTAGTTTTCATCAGTAGAGACACCAACAATGAATAATAAAGCACATGAAAACCTAACCTGATGCTGGCTTATACCGTTTAGTTTCTTGTTTTAAATCTCTTAAAACCAGACCTATGTGATGTGGCATTCTACAGAGTTCATCACCTACCCCCAGTGTGTTTGGTAGAGGAGGATTTGGCAATTCATGTGTGCAAGTTTATATGAGCAGTAAAACTGAGCCCTCTCACCCTTCAAAGCAGTGGGCTACTGTTAAGACCCATCTCTTTGCAATCAAAACACAGCCACATATGTGTCCACTTGGCTCACTCTGCAGGGAGCACTGCCAGGGCCACCGGCCTGGGCGACTGGTCCTGCCACCAAGGATCCTCTTGTTCATGCGAGCGGCTGGGCGACGGCCACAGTCTAGCGAGGAACAGAAGCAGGAGTTAATCGTTGCCACAAAGGCAGTGCATACAAAACCTTCTGCAAGAAAACTAGTCATAGAACGATATTAAGAGAGCCATGAAATTATACCAAGCAATACAGTAAATGAAGTCATCAGCCACCACACATTAACATCAAGACATTTTCATCCTTCCTTCATATAAAAGTATTTACTCTCCTGACATTAATTGTGACTGCTCAGCCTGAAGTATTGACCAAGCTACATTTGGCCTCCTGACTTCCTTTCCCTCAGCAGTTACCAGGTGGCCCTCAGAAAGGTTTCCTGGTTTTATGTCCTGGTCTTTCTGTCTGCTAGCAATGTTTGAGATAACGTGCACCATGCATACGAACTGCTGCTGCAAAATCCGCTGAGCAGTAATACAGCTTTTCTTAAGCCAGGTGTGAGGTGAATGTCACATCGTTTACTCAGCAAGGCGGCACCAAGCTTGCTTTGCCTGTGGAAATTACTAAGAAGAATATTCAAAGATTTGAAGATACTCCAGTACTTTGTTCCTTCTACTTTATAAGCCATTTCCACTGGAAATTACAGCAGATTCCCATCTGCCAGTTACTTTTCCGAACTAGTTAGCCCTTCTGCTTTTTCCACTTTATGCACTGGAATTGTAAGATGGCAGGCTTATTTATCCTGTTCATGCTCAGTCTGATTTAGAGAGCAGAACAACATCACCAGTTTCTATAACCAGCCTCACCCCCCAAGGGAGGATATGTTGCCATTGCACAAATCTGTGGGAATTTAGAGGTAAGGAAATGGAGCAACTGTTATTTGTAAATTATAATTCTTACTATTTCACTTAACTTCAAAGGGCAAGAGGTTTTAAGTGCACTTAAAGCAACATCTATCAGAAGCAAACACCTTTGGCAGACTCCTATGACCCTTTTTTTTTTTCTGAGTAGTAAATGTTGTGATTAGTTTCGCAAATTTAGGTCATGCTCTGTGATTCATTTTCCTTGTGTCAACCTAATTCATAATTTAAATATTCCTCAGCAAGGCTCTCCTTGTCTGTAGAACGTGATTTCATTGAAGATCAAGAATTTATGCATTTTCAAAGCACTTAAACTTGCACAATCCGCTGTGCCTACAGACTTGGTCTGTAGCTTTCTACTTCAGGTTCTTCTATCCCCTTAAGCTTCACAACTAAACAGACCACAGCTTCCACACCCAGACAGACAGCCTGCTAACCACTCTGGTGGTAAAAAGTATTTTCATCAGGAAATTTTATCAAATTAATTTTTGGAACCTGATTGCTGACAAAACTAATTTTGTGGGAGCAGGACTGGGCTATAGCAATACACAGACTCGCATTAAAAAATAAGAAAAGCTGATGAAACTGAATAGAGTATAGAGGGGGAAAAAAAACAATGCCAGTCTGGATGTTGCAGATCTAGTCAAATTTGAGAACAAATCCACACTAAACACCTGCATTTGTTAAAGTAATTTAATACATCCTGAGAAACGTTTTTGTTTTACATGCACTTCTCTCTTACCTTCTTTAGTGCATAAGAGAGCCACTCTGCTTCTGCTTTGACACATCTGTCTAAATATTGAAACAAGAACACGGTGAAGAGCTCAAATAATTTATGTCATTTTTGGTAATTTGCAAATAAACACAGGTATTGTACTCATTGTGAACCAGCTGTTAAAAACTCCCCCAAACTGTAAAAAGAAACACAAGGAGCTTCTTATGCCAGATCATCCTCAGTTTCCAACATCTACCTGGAGATGATTCAAAATATTAGTTCAGCTTTACAATGCATTTCATGAGTGGATGCTACAGATTTTGTAGACTACCTTGCCCTCTGGGCACTGATCCAGCCCTGAAGCCAGCTGGGATGTAGAGTTTGTCAAATCTTCATTTATGGCACCTGAAAGCACAGATTGCCATTCTCCTCTTCCTTATAGCTGCTGGATAGAATTTTCTTTGAAATACCTTTGATAACAGATCATCTTTCATGCCCTGAAAGTTCGGGTGTTTAGAAAAAATCCAGGAAGATTGTAAAAGTGTGTATTAAACCAAGAAAAAAAATATTGTTTCTGTTGAAAATGTTCAGATGCTAGGGGAAAGAAGTGATTCTTGGTCAAAGGAAGGGAGATCATTTTTAAAACAGTGAAGATTGTTGCTCAACTAACTGACTGCCTTTTTATTTCCACCACTTTTTCATTCCTACCGTATATGCACACTTTTCTGAGGCAGATGCAAAGCAGGTAATTCTTTGAAGGCTGTAATCTCAGCAGGCAGACTGATTTTTTTTCCAGTTTCAGGAAAGAAAACTGTGCGCAATTTTGAGGGGCATTTATGCTCCATAAAAAATATACAGAACATAATTGAGACCAGCCACACTTGTGTCTCACACTTGTGTCTCACACTTGTGTCTTTGATTTATCAAGCTTTGACTTAGCAGCTCTAGAAGAGAGTTTTTATGTGTGTGTAGCTGGCACTGTGCCTCTCCCTTCTACCAAAACTTTACGAAACTAGCGGTGCAGTTTTTAGTACTTGCCCAAGTAGTCCAGGAGCCTGACAGCTCCTTTAAACATACAATATACCCCAGAGCAAAGATGTTTTACATGTTGAAGCTGATCCAGATGAATACACCCATACTGTAGGGCTCAGGAGCGCTTCCTAGCTCCTGGGCTTGTCTTGGCTTCCTGTTGGGAAGACACTAAATGTATGTTATCGCCTGTGCAATTTGCTTTATACTACAAAGCAAAGCAGGCATGTGAGAAGGGAGGCAGGCCTGCAGGATGACTCAGAGATCAGTATGCGACACGCCTGATCTGTAGCACGTGCACAGCCAGTGAGAGCCATCTAGACAGGATGCCTGATGCAGCCAAAACAAGAATAGCTGACTCTTCATGCAAGACCTTAGCTTCTCATTTCTTCTTGATATTCATTTTCTGGATTCGAGGAGTCTGGAGCATCTGCTCCTAGATATTACATTAATCTCTGTAACACTTTTATCAATAATTCTCATTACTGATGTTTTCTCTCCTTTAACTCGTACTTTGGGTGAAACTAGACTTTTTGCTACTATATCTTGTCACTCAGAGGCTCCAAATCTGTCCTTTACACACACTTCATAGCAGGCCACTTTCAGTCATAGCAAAGTACCTTGAAATTTCTGCTTTGCACTTCAGTGACTGAACAGAATACAACTGGGGACGTGCCTTTGCATCTAGTCACAGCCTGAGGTGTTTATTCTTGTATTACTCTGGAGAAAAGCATTTAGATAACATTAGGCTAGTGGCAAGAGACGCTGAGAAAGAAAAAAGAAGAGATAAGAATATTTTCAAGTATCAAGCACTACATTGTAACTGCCCTTCTTCTAGATGAAGAAATAAAAATGAGCTTAAATGAAGGGGGGGGGGGGAAATTCAGTGTATGCCTCAGATTTGTGTCTTCATGCATGTTGTACCTCTGCATTTAGCCAAGACACTCTTTCCTTGTGAAACAGAAGGATTTTCTGTGGAAGAAGGATGTTCTGAAATCTCCTGGTCATTTGAAAGACAACAGGGTAACAATTAATCTGCCTTTTGAAGAATGCAGTTGCAGATGGGGATTAGGTGGTTCTCCCAGTTTTGAACTGGTTGTTCAAGTTTATCGGATCTTCAGTCTCAAATTCACACTTTGACTGTCTCAACCATGAGATCCTGGCTTCTCATCACCAACTACCTGTTTAGTCGAGTTAACTACAAGGAATATACCACCACCTGAAGCCAGAAAAGCTGCTAAGGAAACCTACCACAAGCAGATACAGCTTCTGCTGAAGAATCTATGATCTCTACAAATGTATGAATCCAGACTACATAGGCTGCAGAAGATGGTAAGGTGTTGCTGCAGGCTTTGCTATATAGTGCTTAATGGCCTTTCTTGGTCAGTGAGGATTTAATAAAGCTGTCTCATCTGAGTGCAAGGGCATCACCTCTGTGTCACTCAAATGCTATTAGTCTAGCGGTATGGGCCCCTCAGGACTCACAAGGTGACCTCAAAAAAGACTTCAGTTGTTCAGTTGTTCATAGAATCACTAGGATGGAAAAGAGCTTTGAGATCATCAAGTCCAACAGTACCCACCCAGTACTAAATCCACTGTCCACTACTAAATCATATCCCATATCTCACAGCACAGGCGGCCAACCATATCCTGAGCTGCATCAAAAGAAGCGTGGCAGCAGGTCAAGGGAGATGATTCTCCTCCTCTACTCCGCTCTCATAAGATCCCACCTGGAGTATTGAGTCCAGTTCTGGAATCCCCTTCTAATTCCTTCTTAGAATATTGAACTGTTGGAATGGGTCCAGAGGGCCATGAAGATAATGAGAGGGCTGGAGCACCTGTGCTATAAGGACAGGCTGAGAGAGTTTGGCTTGTTCAGCCTGGAGAAGAGAAGGCTCCTGGGAGACCTTAAAGCAGCTTCCAGTACCTGAAGTGGGCCTATGAGAAAGCTGGGGAGGGTATTTTTACAAAAGCATGTAGTGATAGGACAAAGGGGAATGGCTCTATATTGGGGGGATAGATTTAGGTTAGACATTAGGAAGAACTTCATGATGAGGATGGTGAGGCACTGCCACAGATTGCCCAGGGAAGTTGTGGATGCCCCATCCCTAGAAGCATTCAAGTTTGTCATCCTCTGCCCACATCAGTGAAATAAATCTCATGTACCTGTTACTTACCCACTCACTAGAAGTGCATGTACAGTGGACGCATTTTTATTCTTCCAGTTTGAGTGCAGATTCAGCCATTTTTGATGGTGCATTTCCTCATTCTGTATTACAATTTCTGTTTTGGATGGTCCTCTGAAACAAATGAAAAACATTCACAGACCTTCCAGTAGGTATCTATGTTACAATTATGAAGGTGAAGTTGCCCTAATGCCTCCTGTTTACTCCAAAGATACACAGCTGAATGCTGCGTCAAAACCATGTGCGGCAGAGTCACAGATAGGGGAATGAAATCACCCCGAGGAGCCAGGTCAGCTAACACGTTACTGTCACTTCCATTGTATTTTCTGACAAGAACCAGAATTGAACCAGGAAAAGCAAGAGCCTTCTGGTAGCATTTCCTGTAGTCCTATTTTTTGAAATCTATTAAAACTTAACGGTAAAGAGCAATCTGGGTCTTGTTAATAATGCTTGACAGTATCTTTAAATCCAAGCTCCCTGCTCTGCAAAACAGAACAACTTACAGGTGACAATGTCAAACCTGTCCTTCTGTAGCAAATCAACAGGAACACCAAAGTAAGTTAGAACAGTTCACCAAGAGATATTTTCACATATCCAATTCCTCAGTTTAGTTATTGCTTCATAGACTCAAGCAATTGAAGTAATTTTTGATTTAGTAAATCTCAATTGTTAAATGGTAAAAAAGAATCTTTTTTTTTCAATTGCTTTACAAATCATGCAACTTTCAAGCACAGAACCACCCATGATTAGCCATCAATGACAAATCTTCTATAGATTAAATAGAATACACCGTGGCCAGGGACAATATGAGTATATTCAAGGTAGGTCAAGAATATTTTACATTCTGTTGAGTGGGTCCAGAAATCCAGATTGAATTGATGAGTTCAAATCCTTCACCTTTTGCATGGGACTTGGTTTATGAAATGTCAGCTTTATTCTTGGAGAAAATAAAGGAGGTTAAATTCAGAAGTTCAAATTTCTAATGTGGGTAGGACAGCAGTATTCAATTTTTTTGTTTCTGTGAATTTTTCTAAGCAAATAACACATTAAACTAAACTTCCACTATTTCTGTTGCAGAAACAACTAGAAAGTAATTACAAGGCATAATAATTCATGTCAGAACAGAAAACTATTAGTCAAGCAGCTTGACTGCTCAGTTGACATGTATTGTTAAAGAACTTTGAACCAGAGAAAGAGAGCGAGAAGTATTAGGAAAGACAAAAGGCCAGGCAGCAACTAAAGACTGGCCTTTCCCACCCACAAACACAAACACCAGATGCTATGGCAGAGGAAAGAAGGAAAAGGAGCTACCTGTTTCAGCAGATCACCAGTGGCACAGCCTTCAAGAAGGGGAGCAGAAGCAGCGGGAGAAGGCAGCAGAGCTTACTGTAGATTTTTTATAAACAAGTAACTTGGTGAGCAGCTGTGATTTTATGCTGATGCTGCTAGACCAGAACAAGCAGACCACCTAAAGTTGTCCTGTATTCTGCTGGGTACAAGCTGCTGAAGCAATCAGAAAATGATAAAATTCTCAGTTCTTGGAGAAATAAGGAGAGGGGTCAGCAGACTACCGATTTAGACTTCCAGAGGGCAGACTTTGGACTGTTCAGAAGGCTAGTTGATAAAGATCCTTGAGAAGCAGTCATAAAGGGCAAAGGACCCCAAGAAGGCTGGACACTCTTCAAGAAGAAAATCCTGGTGGTGCAAGAGCAGGCCACCCCCATGCACTGAAAAATAAACCGTCAGGGAAGAAAACCAGCTTGGCTGAGCAGAGAGCTTTGGGTGGATCTCAGAAAAAAAGAAGTTGCCCTAATGCAACTAAAAAGAGGAAACTGTATGAGCTTTGGAAGAAGCGGCAGGAATTTCAAGAGGATTACAAGGGTAAAGCGAGATTATGCAGAGAGAAAACCCGAAAGTCTAAAGCCGAGGTACAACTTAAAATAGCCAGTTCTACAAATATATCAACAGCAAAAGGAGGGTCAAGGAGAATCTCCATCCTTTACTGGATGCAGGGAGAAGAATGGTGACAAAGGATGAGGCTAAGGGTGAGGCACTTAATGCCTTCTTTGCCTCAGGATTTAACAGTGAAGTAAGATGTTCTTTGGATACTCAGCCTCCTGAAAACAGGGAGGGAGAGCAGAACAAAGCTCCAGTTATCCAAGAGGAAATGGTTAAGAAACCTGCTTGGCCAGTCAAACATTCACAAGTGTACAGGGCCAGATGGGATCCACCCATGGGTATTGAGGGACCTGGCAGAGGTGCTCACCAAACTCCTTTCCATCATCTACCAGCAAGTCCTGGCTGACTGCACTAGTTCCCTTTGACTGGAGGTGGACAAATGTTATGCCCATTTACAGGAAGGGCCAGCGGGAGGATCAGGGAAACTATAGGCCTGTCAGTCTAACGTTGGTGCTAGGGAAGGTCATGGCATCTAGAGTGCTATCACAGCACACACAACATGACCAGGTCAGGTCATCAGGCCCAGGCAACATGGGCTTATCAATGGTAGATCCTGCCAAACTAACCTAATCTCCTTCTATGACAAGGTTACCCACTTCCTGGGTGAAGGGAAAGCTGTGGATATAGTGTACCTGGACTTTAGTAAAGCCTCTGACACTGTTTCTCACAGTGTTCTGCTTGAGAAACTGGCTGACGTTGTCCTGACATACCCTCTGCTGTGTAAAAAAACTGGCTGGATGGCCGGGCCCAAAGAGTGGTGGTAAATGGAGTTAAATCCAGTCAGAGGCCAGTCACAAGTGATGTTCCCCAAGGCTAAGTGCTGGGTCCAGTTTTGTTCCATATCTTAATCAATGAGGCACTCTTAGTAACTTTGCAGATGACACTAAGCTGCATGGCAGTGTAGATCTGCTTGAGGGTAGGGAGGGTCTACAGAGGGATCTGAATGGGCTGGGTCAATGGGCTGAGACCAATGGGATGAGGTTTAACAAGGCCAAGTGCCAGGTCCTGCACTTGGGATAAAACAACCCTAAGCAGCACTACAATCTTGGGGAAGAGCAGCTGGAAAGCTGCCTGGCAGAGAAGGACATTGGGGTGTTGTTTGACAGCTGGCTGAATATGAGCCAGAAGTGTGCCCAGGTGGCCAAGAAGTCCAATGGCGTCTCGGTCTGTATCAGAAACAGCATGACCAGCAGAACCAGGGAAGTCATTGTGGCCCTGTACTTGGCATTTGTGAGACCGCATCTCAAACACTGTGTTCAGTTTTGGGCCCCTCCCTACAAGAAAGACATTGAGGTCCTGCAGCACGTCCAGAAAAGGGCAGTAAAACTAGTGAAGGGTCTGGAGTAAAAGCCTTATGAGAGGCAGCTTAGGGAACTGGAGTTTAGCCTAGAGAAAAGAAGGCTGAAGGGAGACCTTATCACTGCCTACAACTATCTGAATGGAGGCTGTAGAGAGGTGGGTGTTGGACTCTTCTCCCAAGTAACCTGTGATAGGATGAGAGGAAATGGCCTCAAATTGCATCAAGGGAGGATCAGACTAGACATTACAAAAAATTTCTTCACCCAAAGGGTTATCAGGCACTGAAACAGGCTGTCCAGGGAAGAAGTTGAGTCACCACCGCAGAGGTATTTAAAAGATGTGTAGATGAGGTGCTGAGGGATATGGTTTAGTAGAGGACAGGTATGGCTGGACTCAATTATCTCAAGGGTCTTTTCCCCTTTTCTGATTCTATGAAATTCTTTATTCATGGCTTTAAATCTCTGAAGGATAAAAAGGAATTTTTGTCATCACCATTTGAGCTCTCTGCAATGTGCAGCCTAATTCACCCTCAATAGAGACTGGAAATACACCAATGTTATCAGCTTCACATTCAGAATTCTTTGTTACCATAAGTCAAGTAAATAATGTATGCAGGACAATGATCAACAGATGAAGTTTATGGGTTTAGATCAGATTTCATAGCCATGAAATGCCAATTTATCATTCAGTCGTCTAATTCACCATAAAAAATGTTACCCTCTGTTACCCTTTCTTACCTTCTTTTCACTGAATCTCTATGCAATGTTCAAAAGAAATTAAATAATTTTATTAACTCACAGTACTCCTTTTTTAAATTAGTTCTGGTTGATGCATTATAATCTTTGTTTTCCTTATAGACAGATCTTCTTCAAAGCCAATCTATTGCATTTTTGGCAGTGCCACTTCAGAAAAACTTGGAGATTAGCTAAGAAAATCAAGCTTCAGGTGACTGCAAAATCAGGTATTAAGGTAGGAAAGACAAGTTCTACTTTGCTTTTCTGAAGTACTGCCAGGAAGAACAAGCAATTAGTATTAAGGTCAGACTGAAGTTGTAGGCTTCAGATTTGAACTGGAATTTCCCACTCCTCTTCACACAATCACCTGCCGCTACAGAAAGAATGCATAGAAAAATTGATCTGTCAAATATCCACCCCTGTTAGAAAATGGATATATGAGATTTAAGAGTTATTTGTGTCTCATACTTCTAAGAAAAGTTATAGGATTGATAACATTTGCAAGCAAGCCTCAAAGTAGAAGCAGGAATGCATAAGTTTCTATTCATGCTAATTTCAGCCTAGGCACACATCTGAAAAAAAAAGAAGAAATCGGAAGGTCTTGTGATAATTTGGTACCTTCTTCATTTTCCTAGCAGCAAGCATCACAGGAAAATCAAGCAAATAGTATGTTAGGACTATGAGACTGAAATATTAAGAAGAAAAACATCCTTAATGTTAAGACCATTCATTTATCGTATAGACAACAGAGTAGCTGTAAAAGAAATAACTATTTTTGAAGGTATTAAAGGAATTTAGGCTTGTTAGGATGTTGTATAAAGCTAAAGTATAAAGATAATGTCAATTCTAGTTAGATATACTAAACTAGCTGGAAGAGTACAGAATTATTGAAAGTCAGAATGGCAGGCAGTCCATTCAGTACAGGTAGTCTTGGATTCAGGGCATTTGTTAGAACTGATATCAAGTATCCACACAGTGCAAGGCAATGCAACCTAGGATCTTTATTCTCTTGTATTTTTTGAGAAAGGTATAAAGAACAAGATTTCACGTCAATACATGTAATAGTAAAATGTAGACAGAAAAGACACTTAGCCCAGCTGAGGGATCAAACACTGACAAATGGTATCTTTCAATACCACAAGATTTTCCTTTTCCTCACTGAAGTCAGCTTTGGCTGTCAAAGCAGATGAACCTGGTTTTTACCCAACACTTATTTTGCATCAACTGTTCCATAAAGTAGCTATTACTTCAGTGTGTGCGCCATAGGAAAGATTCATAGTGACTATTATTTTTTTCTGAGTTCCACACAGAAAGCTCTATTTTAAACAATTCCTTGTTCAGACATACTCAAGTTAAATGAATGCAGAGAAGTTTTCCTGTGTTTCCTAAGACAAGTCTGCTTTAATTCTTTAGGAAGACACAAAGTATCATACTTCCAAACAATTCTGAGCCTCAGTAATATTAAAAGTTCAAATATAGAGGCCTGGCAAGACATCATTATCTTTTCAACACACTTTTTTGATAACAATCATGTGATGTTCATGAAGTAGTGAAAGTGCCTAGATTTTAGTGAGCATTTGTTCCTGACATAGTTCACAAAATTTCATTACCTCTTTTCTCTGTGAAACATTTCCATACTAGGCCTAACATTGCAGTGCTCAATGATCATTCACATCTAACTCTAGCGCTCCAATTGTCCTAAGAAATTCATCAATGCTACAAACTACTGACCTTACCCTAAACCCATCTGATTGCAGGCCAGTTGGCTTAAATTTTCTTGCCACTCATCAGCACAAACATGGTTTTCAGCAGCTGACCTGTGAATGGTCAGGATCATCAAGGAATTAATGTTTTTAGACAGGGAAACTGCAAAGAAAAAGAAGAACAACTATTATTTCACACAGTTAGTTTTATGAATGGCACACTGAAAACATACAACTAAATTCCAAAGTTTTCTGAGATGTCAGCACTTTTTCTGATTTTATTTGCTCATTAGCTACGTAATTTAAATCCAAGGCAACCATAGCTATCAGAACCTTGCTAACATTGAACAGCATGAGACACTAAACAACAAAGGCATAAATATACCAGGATACTTTTGACTCACCAGCACAGGTTAACATAAGTTTCTGATAACCTTAATCTTGTTAAATGATGTTTTACCCCACAAATAGTCCAACTGAAACCACTATAGTAATTTGTGGGACAAATGCTGCTTGACACGAGTGATACCATCATTTGACCCTCAGTAATATGCACTATTCCTGTCACAACAGTGTATGAGTGTAATTAGAGAATGAAAAAAAACTACTGTTGACCATTGCTTCTCTCTTAATCCACACATAAAACTATGAACTGCTTTTATCAAACTCAAAAAGCTTCTCAAAATGTACCAAAATGGAAATTTACAACCCTACTTTTCTAGGATCCTTTAAAAGATGTTGGGTTGCGTGCATTTCTTCCCCAAATACATACTGGTTTTATTTAACTGTTCCTCTGACTGTACTAATCTTCACATAGTCAGTCATTCACATTTTTCCTATATGCTGAAGGTGCTTTTACCTCTCTCCCCATAAGAAAGGTACGTATTAATCCTAGTATGCTCCTTTTCAAATATGCATTTCTAGAACCACTCTTCTCTGTGCATGTTTTATTAAATGATTTTGCTTATTAATGTTTATACAATGTTAAATGTTTTAAAATATTTATACAAGCTATTTTAATACGAACACAAAATATGTGTTTCTGTAAGCCACAGTACACCTTTTTTCTGTGTTTAAAATGACAAAAAAAGCATCTCAAAATTTGGTAGTATAAGCTACAGTCATGTACAGAAATACATGTTAACTCACTGAAATCTCAGCGGACATACTACCACTTTATTCTGAAGCTTCTTCTACCACTAACTCGCTTCTTTTCAGTGCAATTTTTTTTAAATCCACCTTAATTTTTATTTAAAGAATAATACTTGGATAGTTCTACCTTAACAACACACAAAAGCATGAGGCTCAATCTGAATACAGAGAGCAATAGCAGGTTGCATCATTCTGTCCATCTTCAGCCAGTGCAAAGTGGACCTAGTCAGACCATCTTCATCTCATAAGCTCTGAATGTGCACCATTGCCATCAGTGGGAATTTCACACTGATTTTTACAAGTACAGAATCAAGACATAGAGTTTTTGCCCAAATTAATTCTACATTTGAACGCCTTCTTACTCTCCCTTCTATTTTCAAGGCTTTCCAGATTTTCATACCAGCTACACATTTTAGAAGTTCCTTACCGTGTCACTTTTCTTATACCTTTGCACTGTGACACTTCCTACCAAGTCCTTCCCTTCTTTTTTTGACCACATTGTTGTACATTTTTCCATCCTCTCAATCCAATGTCTCTTTGGCAATAAAGGAAGCATCTCTCCACCACTGCAACTGTACTCTCAATCAAATCACCAGTGATTACTACCATCACCCAAGCACCACTTCCAGGCAGAGAGCACCAGAGTGGAAACTTACCACAATCCCATTCATCTGAGCTGTCACTGCAGTCTGCTTGCCCATCACACCAAAGTTCACGTGGAACACATTCATGGTTGGCACATTCAAGTTCACTCTCTTCACAAAATGCTGCAAGGACAAAAATATGTTTCACTCTGAGAAAGATATTATCAATGTGAAGCTCACATTGAGATTGAAAAAGAAATAAGAAGGATCAAGATAGGCACAAGTTAGATTTATGAAGCAAACAACTGAGATGATAGATTTGCAACAAAATTCAGGCTGGAGATGGCTGAGGCAGAAACTGGTTGCTGCCACACTGTGGCAGAAGGCATCACAACTCAAAGAGAAGGAAGGGTGTCTAGAAAAGCAATATCTGTGATTACTCAGTATCATTCATGTTCTCGTCCTGTAAAACTTGCCTAAGCCTCTCACAAGCTTTAACTGAAAATACTGTGTTCCATGCTTTTTAAGAGACTGCTAAAAATCTGTTTATTTCTTCCTGTTATTAAAAAAAAAATATTTTACTGTAATGCATATGCATTTCCTTTCATCCACAGCAATTTCATATTCTCTTTTGAATCCTCCTTTGATATTTAAGATCATGGAACTAAGTGTACCTCCACTTTAGAGATGGGGAATTGATGTACAGGTAGATGTGCTCCAGTTCACAGTCAGTTGCCAGCTGGCAGCATCAGACAGAGATTTCCTGAATCTCTGTCCAATGCAGGAATCACCAAAGCTTCCATTTGCAAATGACTTTAAGCTTTCCCCAAACCATAACAAACTCCCTCCCAAAAGGCAAGTGTGTAGCATTACAGCATTCTCCTCTCTAAGACAATTCTCTTCCATGTTCTATAAACGCCTCAATGAGGGAATTTTGAGTGCTGGAGGAGGGTAGGAGAGGGGAGAATGCAGGAATCTGCTTTCCATTGTACTTACGTCTGGCTGTTGTGCAGCACCTATACTGCCATACAAACCAGGCATTTATTTGCACCACTAGTGCAAAAACTCTACACCACAGTGAAAACCATACAGATAGAGCAGGGAGTGCTGCCTACTCTGACACAAGAGAGCTTTCTGACTCTGGAACACAATGTGTAAAACTAGAAAAAGCTCTCTAACTCTGCCTTCCATAGAGACCACATTTCAAAAGCTGGAAGCACTCAGATTGAAAAACTTTGCTGTCATTTTGGAATGCCAGCGTAGGTGTCAACACATTTTGGAAACCCCAGCACAAAAGCAGGGATGAAATATGGGCTGATAATTATGGAGTAGCTTAACCTAAACCTTCAGAGAATCTTTTCTCTGCCATGATCGTAATGTGTGATCATAAGCAAATCACCTTAATACCATCTTGCTGTTTTTTAGATTACAGCACACAGACCACGTGGAAGTCAAATGATATAATCTTCAAAATGAAAAAAAAAATTCAGAAACATTCTGTGAGCTGCCTTTTCTCAAAAAGAAACAAACTTAGATCTAGATATGCAGGCTGCCAAACATTTTGGCAAATATATTTATATACTCCACATAGCACATAAAATGTGCCTACCATCCTGCCCTTACCAAAAGTACTCCAGAGACTCAGGAGAAACTTTTTAAAAATTGTATAATTACAGTCCCAACAAAAATGCTGAAACACAGGGATTGCCCAGAGAACTAAAATTTAAGCTTTCAACCAAGTTTACCAAGCATCTCTTCTTTCTTGTGCAGGCTGTGTCACCCAGAATGTCTTTTCCAGTTCCTTGTCTTGGGGACATGCCCCTGCACCACATTTTCTCAAAATAAGAGAATTCAGAGTACCACTAATACATTCATGAAAGTGAGGCTAACATCTTAATTCAGAGTACCACCAATATATTCAGGACAGCGAAGCTAACATCTCAAGGCATTCCCTCCCAGCTTTGTATGCAGAGCTGGCAAAGTAGTTGCCATTTGCATGTCTTCCATCTCTTTCCATCCCACTAGTCAGTTGTGTGATGGAAACGGAACACAAAGCAGCTCCCACAGGGGACCATGGGCCCTGTTGCACACTGTCAGCACTTTGTGCCAGCTTACTCTATGCACATGGAGAATACGTCCATACTACCAGTATACCATACTAAGTTTCATATCTCTGATACTCATTGCAGTTTCATAGAAGAAGCTTGTGGAGCCAAGTGGGGAGACTGAGTCTAAGAAATGTCAAGTGGAAGAGAAATCAAACAAAGCAGGGACACGTGATATTATTTGACAGGTTAGAAGGAAAATTAAGTGGTAATTAAGAAAAAAAAGAGCAGCGAGCAACTAAATCTACAAGGAATTAAACTGAGAAAAGTTGGGAAGAAGAGTCAAGAAGCTACAAGGAATAAAGAAAAGAAGCACAAAGACACAAGAAGGAGGAGGAAGAGAGAAAGAGAGAAACAGTGATGAATGAGACAGCAAGGATTCAAGGATGTGAACAACAGAGGATGATGCTGTAGCAAAAATCAAAAGGAAACAAAGTGAATGACTTTTGGTCTGTAGAAAACCTTTTTACTTCATTTATTGTGCACTCCAAGATCCCCCCAAATGAGACCAGCTCTTTATGGGACTAGTAAACTGTGTAAGTCCTTACAGCAGTTCTTTTCATCCATCATGTCAGGGCAGTCTGGAAAACCATCACAGATCATAGTGTGTTTGATGCACAGTTTCTTCAAAGGACACTCCCAAAGACCCCTTTCTCTACAACCTGGAGGCAGAGAAGCATAGCTTTGAAACATTTGCATGCAAAACAAATCAAACATTTTCTTTTTCCTTAATAACCCTGAAACACTCAAAATGTTTTCAATCACAATATAAATTTTAAAAGGTACTAGGAATAGTTACTAATGAACAAACAGAAATATAACTGTCACAGGACACACTTCATAAATGGGTATAAAACATATAACACTTCATAGTAGTTCAGTGCATTTTAAATAATAACATGAAATGTAATTTTTTTCTGGCAATGCTGATACAGAGTCTAATGCAGATCACAATGAGAGGCAGAGAGATGCTGTAAGTATTGATCACAGTTTTTCTTGTTCCATAATTTGAGACCAAAGCAGTTTGAAAAGATGCAGGGAACACACTGCATTATTGTCTCTTCAAAGTCCTGTTATTTTGCTTCTCTGATTTCAAGAGGAACACTTCTAACACTGTGTCAAAGTGCCTTGACAGGAGAATTCCTGGTAGTCAGCAAGAGGAAATTAAGACTGGCCCAAGGTACACTTCAGGAAAGTGTTTTCTCTTGTTCTATTTCTCTATTTATTTCCATCAATGAATTCAACACTTTGCTGTGACACAAATAAATACTTCGACATACTAATGTCCTGCACAGATGACATTCTGTTTTTATAGAAAGTCATAAAAACAATGCATCCCCCTGACTAAAACAGATGGCTTGATTGCCTTGTTTGGCCTGTTCTACAGATGATATTGCTACTTCTAATTTAATCCAAGCTCAAATTAAGGTGACAGCTCTGATGTCCCCCCAAGGTGAGTTATAAACTCTCAAACTGCATTTGAAATAGCATCTCTGTTTGCCTGGACCTGAAACTACAGCAGCACATCAGCAGTAAGTTACTAAGCAGATATGTTGTTTCCAAGAAATGTTATTTCAGAACTGAGTATTTTACAAACATGAATTAAGAGAATCACTACAAGTTCATACGATTACTGGAAAAATCTGCTTATGTTATAACGGTAATTGGATGTGTGGAGTGCTTGATTTTTGTTTAGATTGAAAAAGCCATGTATATAAATGTTCCAGCACAGAGAAATAAATAGCCTTGAACCTGTGAAACCAATTCCACATCATCAAAGAACTTTCTTGCATAACATTATTTTCTAGATCTTCTTCTTGACAATATTTGTGATAACTATTAATGAAAAATTAACTGAAGCCAAACAAAATCTTTAATAAAGAACAAATTATGTCAGTCATGTTAGGAACTCAATGTGAAAATGACATTAAAAAAGCTTTAAAAAATGTACTTTCTGAACATTGCATATTTTAGCAGTTTTTACAATTAATTAAATATGTTTACTTTTCCCATTCACCCCACATTATATTGTTACACCAGGAAGTGTCCCATCATTCTCCAAAATTTATCTTTGAGTACAACATTAACAAATACAGAGAATTCGCCAGGAAAAATTCACTACTTACTGAATTTAGTCTTCATATACACCCTTATGTAGGTAGAAACAATCTACCATTCCATGTATTTATATTTCTTTTCTAAATATTTATGTGACATACATTTTTAATTTAATGACAATGAAATGGAAGTGAAAACAGAGGTAGGAAAGCTTGTCCATCTTTATGTTACCCCCCATCTCAAACCTTGCTTGAGCAAGAGAGAGAGACTCACATATGATCCTACCTTCATCCTTCACGACATGAAGCAAGTTACCATTTCTTATTCACAATAATAATTTTTTAGGGAATATACGTAAAGTCATTAACACTGAAGCCCATAGCATTTTTCTCTAAAATGAAATACTACAGTCAGAAGTCAGATTAAAGAAAATAGTGAAAGATAATACTAGTTTTGAGCATTGTTTCTTCAATTTCTTTAGTAGGTTTCTAGGACCCTGTTCTGCTCTCTGCCAGAGACATTGTTCAGCAGCCTTAGGATTTCAGTGCAATTGCATGGGTGAGATTTCCTATCACTAACATCACATGAAAGTATAAGAGAGATTACTAACAGGAGGAGATGGTGGGTGCTGAATACAACTTTGCATGGCCAGAATATACCTTAGTCCGTTTGGACTGTTCTACCTCACATTTTTGGTCAGAGTACCTTAAGCACCAAAAGCTGTAGCTAGTCTTTTCCAGTCTTCTCCTTTCTGCAATGTGAAGGTGCTCTGTGACTGTCATTTAAGGCACTTCAAATGCAAGGTTGTTAATTTAAATGCTGACAGTTACCTAATGGTATAAAAACAATTTCAAAGGACGAATCTAATAAAATGTGAACTAGTCATTTACACATGGAAAGATCACCAAGTTTTTATTTTGTCTTGTGCATATGGAACATGAAGGAGTCAGAGACAGTTACTTCTGGAGCTCTACAAGGACTTTCTGTTTTCCAGTAAGAGCATTACTCCATGTCAATGTAATGTCACTCTGACAGCAGTTATTTCCTAGCAGATACAATCTTTCATATTTATAGAAACTGATAAGAATTCTGCTGATTGCTAGTAACATTCTGTCTAGACTACAGGGACAAAGAGAGATCCACTCAAGAAATGAGTGTTATATATTAGAGCAATATTTCACATGTTAATCTCTAGGAGAATAAAATTATCCTAAAAGAGACAGAGCATTGAGTGTTCTAAGGAGTTAAGAACAGCTGGCAACAAAGAATCCACTGGCAATCATAGGTGGCAATCAAAGAATCTCAGTTGGAGAGAATCAGAGGCAGAGATGGTAAGTTCTGCAGCCAAGTGCTAGATCAAGACAGACATGCAGTCCCCAGAACGTTGAGAGGGAGCCAGGAGCAGGTGATTCCCAACCCCAGAAACAGCAGCTCTCATGAGGGAGGCTGACATGGTGGAGGTGTTCCCAGAAGCATCCAAGGGAAATTTAAACAGCTCCTAGGGAGCACCAGCCACCAGGAACATGGCAAACGGATGCAGGCAAACAGGGCATGGCACATCAGAAGGGCAAGACAGTTCGAGCAGGCAAGGGTGTGTAGGGAAGGCATGTGGACAGGGCGCTGGACTTTGGCCAGAAGTACCAGAAACACATGGTGTCCACTCAGAGGAAAATTAAGGCCTCTCCAAGCTCTGCACCAGCTGTGACTGACGCAGCCTCCCAGACAGAGCCCTGGTGGCTGCACGCTGCCACCCAGATGTCAAGATGTGGGGCATGCCCTGCCCTCGCACTGGCATCAGACACCAGTGGCAATTCACCTGTGGGAGGTGTACCCGGGTGGAGGAACTCCTCTGCTTGGTGACCAAACTCAGAGAGGAGGTGAGCAGGTTGAGAACCATCAGGGAGTGTGAGAGGGAGGCTGACTGCTGCAACAATACCTTATGCTCCCTGTCTCAGACCCAACAGGCAGGCATGCCTTGTGCAACAGAGGTCTTCCCATTCTCCCTCCATCCAGCTGAAGAGAGAAATTTAGGAGATGGAGAGGAATGGCAGTAAGTTCCTGATCAATGCAGCAGGCCTGTTTCCCCTGTGCCAGCCTCAGCCTCCCAGGTTCCCTTACACAACAGATACCCTCTCCTGAGGGGAATAGCCTTAATTTCTAAGTGACAACTCGTTTCTAACTAATCAATAACCTCTGCATCTTTACTGCCACTTGGAGTACCATCCCCCACTGCCTCTGAGGAGGCAGATCAGTGGGCCTCACTAGCGCACTATCCCTCAGACACCGGAGTGCGTATCTATGGTGTTTTGTCTCCCTTGAGCTTGATGATGGTGGTGATAGGGTTGAGTGTCTAAGGGTAAAAATCAGTGAAGTGCCCAATAAGGGAGATACTGCAGCGGGAGCCCACTATACACCATCTAGGCAGGAAAAGGCTCATGAGATATTCTACAAGCAACTGGAAGAAGTCTCTCAATCCCTAGCCCTTGTCCTTGTGAGGGACTTCAACTTACCAGATGTCTGCTGGAAATATCATACAGCAGAAAGGGAACAGCCTAGGACATTCCTGGAGTGTGTGGAAGACAACTTCCTGACTCAGCTAGGGAAGTGAATGACCAGACTAGGAAGGCACCACGATGGACCTGTTGTTTGTGAACATAGAAGGCCTTGTGGGAGATGTGACAGCTGGAGGACAACTCAGGCACAATGACCACAAAATGACAGAATTCTCAGTTCTTGGAGAAGTAAGGAGAGGGGTCAGCAGAACTGCCACCTTGAACTTCCAGAGGGCAGACTTTGGACTGTTCAGAATGCTGGTTGATAAAGATCCCTGGGAGGCAGCCCTGTTGGTGCAAGAGCAGGCCATCCCCATGTGCTGAAAAATGAGAGAAAACCAGAAGGGCTAAAATCCAAGCAGAATTCTCTGAAAGGAGAGCCAATTCTCTGAAAGACAGTAAAAAATGTTTCTACAAATATATCAACAAAAAAAGATGGGCCGAGGAGAATCTCCATCCTTTACTGGATGCAGGGGAAATAACAGTCACAAAGGATGAGGTACTTAAAGCCTTCTTCATCGAAGTCTTTCATAGTAAGGTTAGATGTTCTCTGGGTACTCAGCCTCCTGAACCAGAAGACAGGGAAAAGAAAGCAGAATAAAGCTCCCATGATCCAAGAGGAAATGGTTAGAGACCTGCTCAGCGAATTAGACATTCACAAGTGTATGGTGCCAGATGGGATGCACCCAAGTGTATAGAGGGAGGTGGCAGAGGTGCTTACCAAACTCCTTTCCAGCAGTAGGTATGACTGAGCTTCTCAAGCTCAGTGCATTTCCTTAAGTTTAAAGTCAAGAGCATCTGTGTCGAAAGTAAACTCAGAAACATACTGGAGAATAAACTTTGTGATTGCCGCTTTATCCTTGTATTTACAGTTGAAGCTGATCAACGTGAGAAAAACATGTCATTCTTGACCCCTGCAGTACAGAATCCACTTGAGCAATACAGACCTTTTGCCAATGCATCACAATGAGAATATTACCATGTTTACATTTCAAACTATATTTACAAATTCAAGATTTAAACTGCCAGGAAGTCATTTTACCTCAGAAGAGCCTGCAGCAATATCAAATTAATTAGAGCTGCAGCATTTTTTATCCTGATTACTAAAGGAATTATAGAATCATAGAATAACCAGGTTGGAAGAGACCCACCGGATCATCGAGTCCAACCATTCCTATCAAACACTAAACCATGCCCCTTAGCACCTCGTCCGCCCGTGCCTTAAACACCTCCAGGGAAGGTGAATCAACCACCTCCCTGGGCAGCCTGTTCCAGTGCCCAATGACCCTTTCTGAGAATAATTTTTTCCTAATGTCCAGCCTAAACCTCCCTTGGTGGAGCTTGAGGCCATTCCCTCTTGTCCTGTCCCCTGTCACTTGCGAGAAGAGGCCAGCACCCTCCTCTCTACAACCTCCTTTCAGGTAGTTGTAGAGAGCAATGAGGTCTCCCCTCAGACTCCTCTTCTCCAGGCTAAACAACCCCAGCTCTCTCAGCCGCTCCTCCTAAGACCTGCTCTCCAGCCCCCTCACCAGCTTTGTTGCTCTTCTCTGGACTCGCTCCAGAGCCTCAACATCCTTCTTGTGGTGAGGGGCCCAGAAATGAACACAGTACTCGAGGAGCGGTCTCACCAGTGCCGAGTACAGAGGGAGAATAACCTCCCTGGACCTGCTGGTCACACCGTTTCTGATACAAGCCAAGATGCCATTGGCCTTCTTGGCCACCTGGGCACACTGCTGGCTCATGTTCAGTCGGCTGTCAACCAACACCCCCAGGTCCCTCTCCTCCAGGCAGCTTTCTAGACAGACTTCTCCTAGTCTGTAGCACTGCATAGGGTTGTTGTGCCCCAAGCGCAGGACCCGGCATTTGGCCTTGTTAAACCTCATGCCATTGGACTCAGCCCAGCGGTCCAGCCTGTTCAGATCCCTTTGCAGAGCCTCCCTACCCTCCAGCAGATCGACACTTCCACCCAGCTTAGTGTCGTCCGCAAACTTGCTAAGGGTGCACTCGATGCCTTCATCCAGGTCATTGATAAAGACATTGAACAGGGCTGGACCCAGCACTGAGCCCTGGGGAACCCCACTTGTCACTGGCCTCCAGCTGGATTTCACACCATTTCCCACCACTCTCTGGGCCCAGCCATCCAACCAGTTTTCCACCCAGGAGAGTGTGCGCCTGTCCAGGCCAGAGGCTGACAGTTTCTCAAGCAGAATGCTGTGAGAAACTGTGTCAAAGGCTTTACTGAAGTCCAGGCAGACCACATCCACAGCCTTTCCCTCGTCCAGCAGCCGAGTCACTTTGTCATAGAAGGCGATCAGGTTAGTCTGGCAAGACCTGCCTTTTGTGAACCCATGTTGACTGGGCCTGATCACCCGGTTCTCTTGCATGTGCTTCATGATAGCACTCAAGATCACCTGCTCCATGACTTTCCCTGGCACTGAGGTCAGACTGACAGGCCTGTAGTTCCCTGGATCCTCCCTGCAACCTTTCTTGTAGATGGGCACAACATCAGCCAGCCTCCAGTCCAGTGGGACTTCCCCAGTCTTCCAGGACTGTTGGAAGATGATGGAAAGGGGTTTGGCCAGCACATCCGCCAGCTCCTTCAGTACCCTAGGGTGAATCCCGTCCGGCCCCATAGACTTGTGGCTGTCTAGATGGGCTAGCAAGGCTCTGACCACCTCCTCTTGGATCATGGGAGCCTCATTATGCTCCTCTAGCTCCTGGGTTTGTACACAGACGGAATGACCCTCCTTACAACTAAAGACTGAGGCAAAGAAGGCATTAAGTACCTCAGCCTTTTCCTCATCCCCTGTCACTGTTGTTCCTTCTGCGTCCAATAGGGACTGTATGGTCTCCCTAGTCCTCCTTTTATTGTTTATATATTTGTAGAAAGATTTTTTGTTATCTTTCACAGACTTTGCCAATCTGATTTCTAGTTGAGCCTTAGCCCTTCTGATTTTTTCCCTACACAATCTCACTTCTCTCCTGTAGTCCACCTAAGACGCCTGTCCCCTCTTCCAGAGCCCATAAACATTTCTCTTCTTCTTGATATCACTCAAGATCTCTCTATTCAACCAAGCTGGCTTTCTCCCCTGCCGGCTTTTTTTCCAGAACACGGGGATGGCTTTCTCCTGAGCTGCTAGGACCACCCTTTTGAAGAGCTCCCAGCCCTCCTGGGCTCCCTTGCCCTTGACTACTGTCTCCCATGAGACTTTGCCAACCAGCCTTCTGAAGAGATCAAAGTCTGCCCTCTGGAAATTTAATGCTGCCGTCCTACTAACAACCCTCTTCACCTAGAACAGAAAACCCTATCATCTCATGGTCACTTAGTCCTAGGTGTCCACCTACTGCCACATCCCCCACAAGACCTTCTCTGTTCAAAAACAGCAGGTTCAGGAGGGCACCCTCCCTTGTTGGTTCATTCACCAGCTTAAGGAATACTTAAACATCCTGGAATACTGTTAGAAGAACCTAAACTATCAAATGTTGTTAACTGTGTTGACATTAATCAAGAAGGATGATTGCTAAAGTATTTTTACTGCCACTAGCCTTAAAAAAAAACATATTTTCTTACAGAAAGAGAGGCTTATCCTCTGAACTGCCATGCTATGGTTCAAATAACTGAAAGAAAAACATAACTAATTTTCTAATGCTTCAACTACTCTGCATACAAAAGATCCAACAGATCAAATTTATTTACCACAGCTGTCCTCATCACTATCATCCTCACAGTCAGCTTGTCCATCACATCTTCTGGATGCCAGGACACACCTCCCAGAACGGCACTTGAAGTGACTGGGTGAACATTCTGTCAATGACAAGGGACAGGGACAAACAAGATTTAATCATCACAAGTAAGCTTAATCATCACATGAGTACTTATGCATTTATCACTGTGACTGTTTTGGAAGGGTAAATGACAGGAACAGAAAGCCTGTGCGATACTGAACTAGAATTATGTAGCAGTCAAGACTCTTAACAATTGCACTGTGGAATGGAGTGGAAAAATATATTCCAGAGCTCTCCCTCACATGCTACTCTTTGTCAAATTTTACAGCTTTGCCAAATAACTGGCATACAATAGTTATACTGTGGGCAAGGATTTTCTAGTTACTTGTTTTACTGTTGTGTTGTGTGAAGCAGAAATAGAACATCAGATGTGTTGAAATGAGCATGACAGATCCCCAGCATAAATATATTGGCAATTGTGTGGCTATTTGGATTAATGAAAACACGAGATATTTAATAACATGCAGTTCCTTGGGTAAGTTTTAGGATTCAATAAATAATTGTACCAAAAATATCACCAATGAACTCGGGAGCTTTGGCAAATAACATTCTAATCATAAAAGGTAGGTGAATGATATTGCCAACATTTAAGAATATCTCATTATAAAAAAAGTAAAGTTTACAATGCATACTGTCCTGGCCAGCTGTATTCTTGGATTCAGCACTGACTGGAAGAGAAGTTCAGCTGTTCAGCACTTTGTAATTATAGCTTAAGTTAGAAAATTATCTATATTTTGTAACAGTAAACATTTTAAATGCTCTCAGAAGCTTAATGTCTTCTTTCATATTTTTTCCAGAAATATTTATATAAGATTTTAAACTTCCCATGGAAAACTTTCTAACCAACATTGGCGTTCAGTGGAAATCTGGCATTGAATCAACATAAAATTCCACCAGTAAGTGAACACAAACCAACTCTTATAAGACCTCTTAATTAGTTACACTGTTTCTACAAAAATACTAAAAAACCCTCCTTTATCATTGATTTTTCAAAAATATCTGTTTCAGCACCGAGGTGATCAATGAGCAGTGAATCAGCTTAATACACAGAGTCCATCTAATTAAAGTAAGAAACTTTTTTGATTACTATTTTTATAAGTAAACAGGATTTACGTATAGAAATGGAACAAATTAGTCCTGTGTGCAGTAGTATATTTAAAATATAACCATTCTGTGTCACCTTTGAAAGCCAAATGATCTAATAACACAGAGAGGGAGGTTAAGACATTTGATACCTGAGAAAAAGAAAACACATTGTTTTTCATTAACTCACCTGTTGTGGAAAAATCTTAGGTTCCCTTTCCTATACAGTTCTGTGTAATAGTGGATAATTCCTTTCCACCACCCCACTGCTGTAGAGGGAGATGACCTCCTTGTCTCTCAAGAGCCTCATGACAGAGGATTTCATTAATATGGTATTGCACCTCTTTACAGAATCCTCACAGTAGTATGTGTACACATGGACTTTGCTTGAAAAACAGTATTAACTGCTATAAATGCTTCACTGTTTTTTCATGATTCCTTCTAGTATATTTACAGCAATATATCTTCACTAAAAGAGCTACAGACTAACTAGCTTTAGTCCACTGCTTTTCCTGAGCAAGAATAAGACTGTGGCAAGATCATCAGGAGGAGAAAAGTGAATAAAATCAGCATATTGCAAACGCTGTAGCACACACCATTTCACTGTTTTCCCACCTACTTTACTGGCATTTTGGCAAGAAAATCCATGTCAGAATCCCCATTGATGTCACATCCAATGACCACTGCAGAAGAAAATCTGCACAACTTCTCTCTTCAAACATACAAAGAATATCTAGAAGCACTTAAGGCAATTTCATTCTTTTGTTCTATGTTCAGACCCACAATGATTAGTGTTATGGTTGAATCCAAAAACTGAAATTTGTCAGTTGCTACTGAAGCTGGTTTGGCACAACTCTCTACAAAACTTTCCCCAAACAAAAAACCAAAAGCAAACAACACTTGGCAAAGACATTAACATTACAATATTTTTGTCAGAGGTATCATGGGGTTCAGTTTTTTTAAGATTGCCAAGAGTCTTCCTCCTGGTTAGAAAAGCATTATTATATCATCTAAATAGGTAAAAAAATGAAGTATAAAAACGAAGCAAGCAGTAGGTGTAATGTTAGCAACTCTCAAACACTGACTTTCACAGATTGAGAGTAATTGATCTTTCAAGTAGATTTCCTACGGGAACTTCCTCTTATCTGAAAACTGTAGGTATTCACATTCCCTGAAACCCAGTTTGGAATCATTTCCATAGTTTAAATATCTAAATTTAAAGAGGAGGTATGGGAAAAAACAATAAGTGACTTTGGGAACCTAATTAAATCTTTGATTTCCTGTTACATGTACTTATACGAGTTACCTTCTACATCTTCATCTGGTGTTAGACAAGTTTGGTTGTCTGAATTCTCATCTGGAAACAGAGTACAGTCAGTATCTTCTGGCCACTGCAGACCTACAATCCCAAGCACAGACTCACAGCGTTCCTTAGACTGTACACATAATGTCCTGAGGAAACAAAGTGGAATTGAATGAAGTAACTGAATGAAAGTCCTAGAAATTCCCAGTTGCTTCAATGAACAGCTAGTTCAGTTCTTTCAAAAAAAAAAAAAAAATCTTCACTTGGATTCTTTACTTTGAACAAAACTTCATGAAGACTGTTAGAGTTAAAAAAATAAAGCATGACAGTCGAAACAGTAATACCAAGAAAATGAAAAGCCTTACAAAGCAGGTACAGATGTTTATAAAGAGAGAATAGAATTAAAATTGTTTAGTTATACCACCTAGAATGAAAAGATCAGTGCACGAGTATTAAAAATTCTAATACATACCTAATAAGTATATTTTATAGTAGATGCAGAATTATAACACAAATTTGCAATTCATGGTTGGAAAGTGGACTTTGACTTGGAAAGTTTAACACTGAAAAACTGCATTAGCTGAAATCTATTTCATATTTACAGGAAAAGGCAGGTAGAGCAATATGCATGTTCTGTTAAGCTTAATCGACTACTGACACCCTTGAATAAAAGGGCAGTTATTTTGCAAACGCAGCAGCACATTCCCAGGACATAGTTTCTATGCACAGAATATAACCTTCTGCCTTCTAAGAGCTTCAAACTGTAGTTGAGTAGATTTAGATTTATATTCATATATCCAATGTATTTATTTTTCTTCTGCCCTGAATTTCTTAATTAACTCAAGAGTTTGTTGGTATGAGGCTACAAGTGTTTTCATTTCTACAACATTTTTACATTTTTATCTGTGTCAGAAATTCTTCCTAAAATGTTATAGTAAAGCAAACACTACAGATCTTGTGGGACCCACCGAGGTATCCCTTCCTGATAAAAATCACTCTCTGCTTCTGATCTAATGTAAGAGATAAAGCTGGAAACAGTTATAAAAGTAGAGGTCCGAATCTAAGACTTTAAAATTTTATGTTGTATATTCAATCTGATCAAAATGTGACGTTCCCTGCTTTAAGCGGGAAGTTGGATCAGATGACTTCCACAGGTCCCTTTCAAACTAAATTACTCTACAGTTTCTATGAATTCCTCTTTGTTTAATATTTAAAATCTGAATGCTACTCAACTGTACTGTGATATTTCCTGAAATTTGTTAGCTAGGTATGTAATTGCTGAAGCAAAGAGCCTATAATTTAACTTTTGCTCTTCTACACTAGAATAAGTTAGTCCCATTTTTATTTATTATACTGCTTAAAAAAAAAAAAGAGGATTTTCAAACAAGCAAGACTGAAACAGAACTTGCACAAACTACTCTAAAAGTTTGCAGCTATCTCATACACAATATTATAACTTTTCTGTTGGGTCCCTATGTATCTTAGGACAGCTACTGCATTTCCAACGCACTTCTCTTTCACTGCAGCAGATGTTAATTGATCGATATTGTCAGGGTAGGTCCAATAAAAGAGACAAATATAGTACGAGAAGGGTCTAGCAGGCAGTAGCTCAGAGAGATCTGCCTCTTGATCAGGTTTATTAGCTCTCCTAACCTGGAACAATTGCTGCTACCAAAGCTATGAGATTTACAAAACATACTCTCTTTTGAACAGGTACAGGCATAACCCTGAAAAGTACAGTAATGTTAATTGATGAAGATGGTAGAAAAGTTAATCTGACAAGTAGAAAGCCTAAGTTAGTCTACAACTCATTCATTAAAACCTCAGTTTCAGTTAACAGTATTTGGATAGGGCTTTGCATGGATAAAGTGATATACAAATGCAAGGAACTATTACAAATGCTAATGCTCCAAATCAAATTAATTGCTTCTAAGTTTAAATACATTTATAGTGGTGCAATTCTAGTCAAACACACAGAAATGGAAAATGCTTTGATACAAAGCTCACAGCACCCTTCTGGACAAGTTGTCCAGTTGTGGGATGAGCGGGTTCATTGTCTGCTGGGTGAAGAACTGGCTGAAGGGCAGAGCTTGAAGGGTTGTAGTGAACAGGTTTACATCTGGCTGGTGACAGGTCACCAAAGGTATTTCTCAGGGCTCTATTATAGGGCTGGTCCTGTTCAATATATTTATCAATGATCTGATGCAGGAGTTGAATACACCATTAGCAAGTTTGCTGATGATACCAAACTGGGAGGTGCTGTCCACTCTCTTAAAGGACAAGAGGCCTTGCAGAGTCACGTGGAAAGATTTGAGCATTGGGCTGTTATTAATGGGATGAAATTTAACAAGTCCAAATGCTGGATCCTGCACCGAGGATGGAGTACTGCTGAGCACAGGTAAAAATCAGGATAGAAGTGGCTGGAGAGCAGTCCTGCAGAAAGGGATCTGGTGGTGCTTGTTGACATCAGGTTTAGTACGTGTCAGCAGCATGCTCTGGCAGCCAAGAGGGCAACCTGCACCCTGGGGTGCATCAAACAGCATAACCAGCTGATCGAAAGAGGTGATTATCTCATTGTATTCAGCACTAGTACAGCCTCACCTGGAGTACTGCATGCAGTTCTGGGCCTCACAATTTGAGATGGATGTGAAAGTCCATGAACGTGTCCAAAGGAGGAAAACAAAGCTGGTGAAAGGGCTGGAAGTAATTTCCCGTGAAGAGCAGCTAAGGACTTTGGGCTTGTCTAGTTTGGAGAAAAGGAGGCTGACGCTCCTCATTGCTCTCTACAGCCTCCTGAGGAGGGGCAGTGGAGAGGGAGGTGCTGATTTTTTCTTCCTGGTATCCAGTGATAGGACATGTGGGAATGGTTCAAAGCTGAACCAGGAAAGGTTTAGACTGGACATTAGGAAGCATTTCTGTACCAAGGGGGTGACCAAACACTGGAAGAGGATTTCTAGAGGGGTGGTACATGTCCCAAGCCTGTCAGTGTTTAAGAGGCATTTGGACAATGCCCTTAATAACACGCTATAACTTGGTCAGCCCTGAATAGCCAGGCAGCTGGACTAGATGGTCCCTTCCAACCTAAACAGTCTATTCAATTTATCTATTAAAGTGGTACTTTTTGAAAATTATTGAACTGCTATTTCTCTCCGTATTTTGAATACTTCAGATACAAGTCAAACTTACATAATGAACTGCATTTAGTGGTTCTTTGCCTTTTGCTATGGAATTGCAAAGTAAAATTTCTGGTATTTTCAATGGAAAGAGAAAATTGGGAAAGACTAATATGGCAGATAGTGTCAGTCAAGTATTAAATGAGGTATAGTATAATACCTGCAAGGTGGGATCCGTTGATTTGTATGGGGGTCACACTTTGGTACTAAGATTGTACAGGCAAAAAACATAAGGTACTTGTAGCAGTTGGTCTGAACCAAGGCTGGGAAAAGAGAAGACTCCCAGCTGATAGAGGCTTCCTTCTGCGTCCTGTGGCCCAGGTAGTTGGGGTAATAAGTATAGTTGTAAGGCAAGTTCATACAGAGTTCCAGAGTAATTGGTTCACACTGACCTTTCACAGAAAGAAAACAACAACAAAAAAAAAAGAAACACAAATGATGTGAGATTAAATGAAATACAGAAGAAATAATATCAAGTATTTAACAAATTTATCAGTCAGAGGATTTTATCTCAGGCTTGAGAAACTACAGATCTCTCAGCTCAAGACCCCATATGAGTCTGTTCATACTAGAAAGGTGTCCTCTGCCTACCTAACAACCTATTCAGACTTATATTCCCTTACCAATATGCAGTAACTTCCTGAGTAACATCTTAACTTTAACATGCTACAATAAAACATTCTTTAAACCAGCTTTGTTCGTTTTGAATCAAGTTTCTGATGATTTTCAAGAGCTCCCGTACCATACAGCAACATACTTCCTACTGGTGTACTCTACTACCATAACACACCTCATACTGCCAGGGCAATTGTCAAAATTAAGACAATTGGGATCATAGGATACTTCGGGTTGGAAAGGATCTCAGAATGTCTCCACCCTAATGTCCTGCTCAAACCTTGGTCAACTCCGAGGTCTGATCAGATTTGTCAAGGCTTTATTCAGTTGGGCCTTGAAAAAATGTCTGACAACAGAGTGCAAAATTTCTCTGTATAAAAGACAGAAGGCAGGATATTTTATTATAATTCTTGCATCTCAAGACCTGAAGGGAAAATGGGGATACTTAGGTTTTGTATTGCACAAACACTGAGTAAGAGACAGTTTAAATGCTAATAATTTAATTCAGATAAGACATATTTGATAACAGAAAGAATTATAAGCAAGAGCAGAGTAAATGCAACAGCCACAAGTCCAAATGATTAAACAGACTATAGCTATATAGAAAAATCATCCAGTTTTTATGGAGTTTATCACAACACATACTGAGCTGATGTAGCATTTTGGATTTGAAAAACCGTACAGTTTCTTTTAATTTCTTCTCAAATTGGTGGTCAGAAATATTTATTTTTCAATTTTCCACAACCGAAAACAAAAGAATTACCCTTCAATTCAGACTGAAATTTAGCTTTCTATTTAGCACTGAGACCAACGTGAAATGATTTAATTTTATTTGCTTATGAAATATGAGAAAATCCTTCATGAAAAAGTGTACTATTCAAAAGTCCTTTGTTATCAAAAACCCTGCATACATTTACCTATTCTGGGAGCAAATGTATCTTAGAACTACTAATATTCTCTGTCAGCCAGTTGCTAGTGTCAGTTGTCAACACAGTGTGGCAACTGTGTGATCCTGAAGCTGGATCTTTGAGAGACATCCAAAAGAAGATCCAACAGTCAATTATTCATCTGATCAGCAAACCTGGTCAGTACTTCTTGGGCTGGTATTCCCCCTTGTAACCTCTTTTAGTTTGTGCGCATTGCCTCTGGTCCTGTCACTGAGCACTAAATTAGCTTGACTGTCTCTTCTTTACGTTCTCCCTTCAAATATTTGTTCTGTTCTTGTAAATATGTTCTAACTGCATCACAATGCCTGTCTAAAGTGATCAGACATTATCAAGTCTGGAGATAAAACAGTACTGCAAAATGCGGCCTGTGCTTTGGAATTGTCCAACCGAAGAGTTATTTGGGCCAGAAAATACAGTTTTGTAAAAACTGAAGTTTTCCACAGGGATTCTCTTCTCTTACCAAAGAAGAAATAACCGGCTAAAACATGAACAGCAAAAATAACATGAAAAAAGACAGTAGTACTTCCAGATGCTATGCAAGAAAAACCTCTCCCAAACTCCATTGTGTATAAACAATTAAACATTCAGTGGACCAGAAAGAGAGAAAAGACACGATATAGAAGTCTGATTCAGATTATGTGTTACTCCTGTGAAGAATTATGGACTATTGCCCGTAGTACGAGAAGGAAACCTCTTCTCTTTCTCATGACATAGACTAAGAATGTTGTTTCAGAACTCAAATATCATATGTCAAAAAATTTTTCCACTATCTTGTAACATAGCCCCAGCTACTCAAACTCTTTCCAGAATTGCTGTGCATGCATACAACAGGATTCAAAAATCTGTATTGATCAGGAAAAGATTTTGGACTTCAGAGAAAACTGCTTTGGACCACTTGGACCACAGTAAGTCTCTCACTGATTCATCCACAAGGAAGACGAGTCCAAGAAAGAACACTTTCAGTTCTTTCTTATTGTGAGATAGACTGAATTGCAGTCATACTGCTTTAAAGACTGTTGTCTTTTACAGGACTGTAACCACTGTTCATAAAAGGTAATTGGCTTAGATGAGATCTGCTGTCTGAGTTTATAAGAGCCAAAAGCAACATAGGAATTTATGTATTTTCCTACTTGATGGGTTAGGCTGTTGCTGGTGTCTTGTTTGCCAGATAGATAGAGGACCTGTTATACGCATGACTGGTGACTACACAGCCATCAGCTGTGAGTCCAGTGTTGGTCCTGTCACAACCTCTCAGATACATTTTATGTGTTCTTTACTAAACAGTTAAAGTTATAAGTATTTTAAACTGAATAAAATTACAAAATATTGCCCTTTTTTGACCTCAGTAAATGTGAACTTGTAATACTTTTAAACATACAAAACGGGGTTTAGCAAAATCCTGTTAATTTTTGAAAGCATTATGAGCATAGACTCTTTGAAGCAGTAAATAGAAATATCAAAGCCCCTGCTGCTTGGTAAATCGCAGTGTTGGGGCAAAGACAGTAATGCTAAAACAAAAAAGCCAAATCTTCAAATGGAGAAACTGAGAAGCAAAACCTGTTCTTAGAAGGCCACAAGCTGCTAAAGCTGCTGCTTCTTCTACAGGAAGAAAGGTCTGGGACTAGAAGTCCTTCATTCCTATTAGCCTTCAAGCCACAGAAAATCAGTCTTATCATACACATTTAAACTTGTGACTAGCTAGAGGGGAGCTATTCAAGCCAATAATTATATCACACTAAATATTCATGTATTCCAACCTTAAAGCATCAGGAACTTCAAATCTCACCAAAGACAAGAAAAGATTACTTGAAGAACTGTTTTCTTTGGAGATGCCAGACACCTGCCCTTCCAAGGGATTTCAGCAGGAACTGCAGATGTGGTCAACAACCAAATTAATTTGACCTTTTGTTATATCTCATGTTTGACCTCTCCTTGTTTAGCACATGTATTGCAAGATATATTGCTTCCTTTTCACCAGGAAGGGGAAATAAATAAAAATCTGATCATGAATTGCAAGAGAGGAGAAAAACCATCAATTTAATTTTTGTAAAACTTTTTTTAAAAAAACAAAGTAGATTGTTATTATTTTGATGTTATATGGGCATCTTCATTCCCATTTCATAACCCTTTCCTAATATTCTACAACAGGGCTATAGCATTGGTTGATAAGGAAAGAATAACTGATATCACCTCCCTGGACTTTTGCAAAGCATTCGATGTTGTCCCACACAACATTCTGATCTCTGAATTACATGTACGTGGATTTGATGGATGGATCACTCAGTGGATAAAGAATTGGCTGGACGGTTGCAATCAAAACGTTGTGGTGCATGGTTAAATGTCCAAGTGGAGACCAGTAATAAGTGGTGTTCTGCAGCTGTCAGTAATGGGATTGGTGTTGTTTAACATCTTTGTCACAGACAAGGAGAGTGGGGTTGAGTGTACCCTCAGCAAGTTTGTCAATGACACCGAACTGTGTGCCATCAAGAAGGATGTCAACAGCCTTGAGAAGTGGGCCTGTGCTAACCTCATGAAGTTCAACAAAGCCAATAGCAAGATCCTGCACCTGGTTTGGGGCAATTCCAAGCACAATTACAGGTTGGGCAGAGAATGAATTGGGAGCAGCCCTGAAGAGAAGGACTTGGGGTGCTGGCAGATGAGAAGCTCCACATCAGCTGGCAATGTGCGCTTGCAGCCCAGAAAGCCAACTATATCCTGGGCTTCTTCAGATGAATTGCAGCCAGTCAGTTGAGGGAGGTGATTATACCCCTCTAATCTGTTCTCATGGTATCTCACCTGAAGTACTGTGTTCAGTTCTGGATCCCTCAGCACAGGAAGGACATGGATCTGTTAACGCGAGTCCAGAGGAGGGCCACTAAGATGATCAGAGGGCTGGAGCACCTCTGTTATGAGGACAGACTGGGAGAGTTGGGCTTGTTCAGCCTAGAGAAGAGAAGGCTCCAGGGGGATCTTTTAACAGCCTTCCAGTACCTGAATGGGGCCTACAGGAAAGCTAGGGATGGGTTCTTTATCAGGGAGTGCAGTGATAGGACAAGAGGTAATGGTTTTAAGCTGAAAGAGAGCAGATTTAGATTCAATATCTTGAAGTTGTTTTGGTTTTTTTCACTGTGGGGGTGGTGAGGCACTGGATGGATCCCTCACCCCGGAGGTGTTCAAGACCAGGCTGGATGGGGCCTTAAGTGGCCTGATCTAGTGGGAGGTGTTTCTGCCCATTGCAGGGGGGGTGGAACTAGATGATCTTTATGGTCCCTTACAACCCAAATTATTGTATGATTCTATGATTTCTTGGGGGAGCATGATCATTTGGTACACAAAAGGCAAGTAAAAAAACCCAACACCTACCACTATAATCACCTCAGAAGGTGCCTCTCACCTAAATAGTCTGGTTATGGAAATGGATTAGAGGACAGACTCACATAGGTGATGTAGATAGTAGGCATCTCCTGGAGACCACCATAGCAAAACCGAAAGCTAGTTGAAATCTTCAGAGAACTAGACAATGCCTCATGACTACAGGCCCTGGTACTTGTGAAAGTTTTAAACATACTGGTATCTGCCTAAGGACAGTGACTTGGTCTTAAAGTAGAGCCTTCTCAGAGGAGAGGAAGAGTCCATTTCAATGCAAAGCAAGTTGAGCAAGTGTGGCATAAGGCCACCTTGGCTGAACATGAATTTTCTGACTCAAACACACAAAAAAAAATATACAAAAGAGGGAACAGAAGACTTAAGTGGAACACAGAGACATTTCCTGAGCATCCAAGAATGGAGTTAGAAAAGCCAATGCTCAGCTAGACTTGAAGCTACTGAGCAATGTAAAGAGTAAGGAGGAGGGCTCTTATAAGTACATTTGCAACAAAAGGAAATGCAAGAAAAACATGGGTCTGGTGCTCATTTGGTCTAGGGAACTAGTGGAAAAGACCAAGGAAATCAATATCTTTTCTGTCTCACTTTCCATTGAGGAATACCATTAGAAGGCTGCTTTATATCATCTTCAAAAGGTCATGGCAACCCTAGCACCTGATGACTGGAAAAAGGCAAACAGCACATCCAACTTCAGGAAAGGCAAGAAGGAGGACCCAAGGGATTACAGCCCAGTCAGTATATCCTCAGTCCACATGAAGATCATGCACCAGTTCCTTCTGGAAGACATGTCCACATATGAAATAAAAAAGGAAACTGGGAACAGCCTGAATGCATTCATAAGGGGAAAATCATGCCTGATCAATCTGCTGTCTCTGAAAAAGACAACTGGTTGTCATTCCCTTTTATTCAGCACTGGTGCACATCTGGAGTATTGTGTCCTAGTTTTCGACTCCTCAATTCAAGAAAGACATTGATGTACAGGAATGATGTCAATGGAGGGTCACCAAGCAGAGTAGGGGACTGGATCATATAATCTACAGGCAAAAATTGGGAAAAGAGGGTTTGTTCAGCCATCAAAAAGGAAGGCTGAGGGGACTTCTTATTGATGTTAACAACTACCTAACAGGAAGATGTAAAACAGCCAGAGTGAGATACTTAGAAGTGTGCAAGGATAGGATGAGAGGCAAAAGACACAAGTTGTAGCACAAAGAATTGCAATTACATATTTGGTAATATGTTTTTTTACCATAAGAGCAGCCTAAAACTGAAAGACTGTGGAATCTCTGTTCTTGGAGATACTCAAAACTCAGCTGCATAATGTGATGACTCAATTGGCACTGCTTTCATTAGGAATTTGCACTAGTTGACCAAAGGTGTGAACTAACTTCCTTCTAACACTAAACACGGTACTTACGATTGTCCCTTTTCAAAAAGTTAGAAGAAACATTGATAGAGTCACAAGCAAAGCTTATATACCCAAATACCTTATATCTTTACTTTAGCAGCATCTAAAGACCCCAGCATGAATGATAACTGTCTCAAGCAAACACTTGTCAGTGACAGTCACAACTTTAGAGAGACTGTGGAGCCTGGACTAGTTGACCTTCCCATATCCATGCCAACGGAAATGTAGTAACATTATCTAAACAAGCTACCATATAGTACCAAACCATACCCTGCACAGAAAACTGCTCAGCACAAAGCAATATAGGATAAGCCTACACATTCATATGTAAATGAAGGTAAGCCTGCCCATGTGCAGAAGAGACTTGATGTGACTGTGTTAGCACATCATCAAGTTTTAATTAATTCTGAGTAATTCTGAACAATTCTGAACACGTTTCTGCCCCAGTTTCAAAACCTAGCCAAATATACTTCTTTTCAGTATCTGTTCACAGTGCTGCATTGCACAAGTGAGAGAAAGCTACTCAGAAGCAAGCGCACAGCGGGTACAGGAGGCTTGCATAGACTGGAATAATACAGCACAGAGGAATGAAGATATGCAGTGTTGAAGACCCTGATTCTCTACAATATATATCGGTCAGAAGAATAACTAGTTTTGCCAGTTTGGGTATCAAAATTATTCCTTCACAAAAGGGCTAAATTTTTTCCAGAATACTAAGCATGGTACAGTATTTTCTTGTATTTTGAAAATAAACCAGTAAATTACACTTTACGCTCACACTATGTTGTTTTCTTTATGTAAACACAGAATGTCATTAAATGTTAAGAAAAAGTGCAGCTGTAAACATCCATTAAGAACGTATCACAAATTCACTGAAGGGAAAATAAGTCAATGTCAAATGTTAACAAGTATCTCTTAGAACTTCAATAATCAAGAGCTATGATGAAACTTTTACTTCAGCTTTGCCCTTTTCAGTACTTAGTCATTACACATGTGCATTAGATACTAAATTAAAGTATTACTTACTGTGTCCTACCCTGTATCCTCATTAAACTCTAAAACACCCTAAAACAGTGACAGTATGAAGTGTGTAATCTACTTACTGCAGTTTGCCTGGCTGTTTCTCATCTCACAGAGAGAAGTTCCGCAGGGATCAGGACAGGAAGTACATCTCTGGTCTCCCTCCTGACAGAGAGTTTGGCCTAAGGAAAATAGAAATTTGCTATTCTAATTATTTACCAGACTAATAAAAATTACTGGACTGTAGCAGTCAGAAAATACAGCATTCACATTACAATTATTTCCTTTACACATTTGAATAAGTGTCCTGCAACATTTCAAGTGCAGTAAGGAAGTGTGCAGCACTGTCTAGACATAATTATTCTTTACTCCTGTGTTTAATATAAGAATTGATATCCAAGTTTCTGAATGGATCTCTGAAAACCATTTACCATGATCCTCCGGCAGCGTATGAAAACTCATGTAAACAAGATTTCAAAGGGAACAATAGGTCCTAGCTGAAATAAAATAAATACCCTCTGGGAATTATTCTTCAATGCCACTCACTTGATCTGCTTCTCATTTTATGATTGTTTCGGTGGACAATAAAAAAAATATCCTGAAAAAAAGGTTGCCAGAGCTGGAGTTTTATTGTCCTTCTATGGCTGTTTAAAAAAACAACAGCAAAAAGAAACCCCGAAAAGCTATGGTCGTAACGATGGAATTCAGAATCACTAAAATAAGCACTTTATCAAAACGTTTCTGAGCACATAACCTGGGTTTTTAGTTTCTCTAAAAAATCCCTGAACTTCTCTCTGTCTCATAGTGGAGACAGCTTCTTTCCAAACCATTAAATTCTCTCTTCCATATGACTTTTGCAAGAACAGTCATTTAATTTATTATTCTGTACACAGAGACTGAACAGTTTGGATTTTATCATTTCACCCTGTTTAAAGTGGTTTATTACAACTAGTGCTTAGTGTTTGCACTGCATTGCTGTCAACAAACATTAATCGTTCAGTCATGGCATCCTTATGTTTGGTATATCAAGGTGCTCAAGAAACATCTTGTTTCAATGACTGTGAAAACAATCTTGGCCCAAAGAACTGCTGATGTAGTCATATCTATTCATAATTATGTGGATTTACTTCTCTTCATATATGTTTTATACTGAAGCAATGGAGGTACTGTCTTTTGTTGTAGCAATTGACTGTCCTATTTTACAAGCGCATCTGACTGCAAAATGGACTTGAAAGGTAGGGAAAACCTTTTGACTTATAAAGCTATCACAAATCTTTATATTAAAACTAGTTTTTAAAGTTTGCTACAATTCCTTATCCCACAGTAGAAGAGTGTCTTTAAAAATCCCCGTGCTAAAGTGTAGATTCTTTTGATGACAGAACAGTCAATGCTGCATTTGTACAAACACAATCTACTTTGTCTTTTGAAGGGATCACAGAGCCAGCTATGAATACATCTGTATTAGATTTCTATTGTGACAAAATACACTACAGCAGTAATGTTAATAGAAGTCATTCCTTAATTTTCCTTAAGATATGTAGTGAAAGACACTATTTTTTATGTTTGAATATAGATATCATTTGTAATCCTTATATGTACACACTTGTACTATCACATAAGATCCCTGTATCCTTACATAGACAAGTGACAAACCACTACATATTGACCTCCAATTTCCATGCTGATTTCACATATTTACCACCTTTGTAACAAAACCCATATTCCGGATCAGTTCAGCCCTAACTTCACTGCCTCTGCCAGGTCTGATTTGATACTGTGGAGCAGAAAAGTCTTTGCAGTAAGTGTAAATCCTACTATATTTACTAAAGTTGCTTAAATCAACAACATACATAAGAACTACAAAATAAAGTTACAAACAAGAACTCTGCCTAGCTTTTACATTGACCTTGCAAGAAACTAGAAAGGAATAATCCAGATTAAGTCCAGATTCTGCCTACATATTGTCATTCATATTTAGGATGGACACAATATGGTTGCATAATGGAAGAATTTTGCTCTACACAATATTGTAAAATATCTGACAATTTTGCTCTACACAACATTGGAAAATAATATGCAGATTGAATAATGAAGAATAAGAGCAAGGAAAACTTTTATATTTAAAAGCTTTGCAGTTTAATGTTAAGTGGAAAAACCTTTTAGCATATAGTGAGATCATTGACTACATAATTATCACCCCATCCTACTCCTCTGCATTTAGTATCCTTGAGTCTATGCATGTTCATCCTTTCAAAAATAGATTTTTAACTATTTCTTCAACATCCACAGAGGCAAAAACTGTGGAAAAAAAAAATAATGTATCATTGACTTCTAGTCCAGATGATGCATCAACATTTTCAGTGAAATTCTCTTTTACCTCTGATAAACAAATTTAACAGGCTTAAGCTGGGTGAGTTTTAAAAGTTAAAATGATTGCTTATAGAATGCTCTAAATAGTTCTGTACTTTTCAATTTATCCCATTCTCCTGCCTCATCTTTTTTTATATTAAAAATGATAGCTTCTTATCAGCAAGAGAAATGGAAGATCATGGAATTCATAGAATAAGACTGAGGTTGGGCATCAGGAAATATGAGAATAAAAGTAAAGCATGTTGCAAGACTGCACGGTCAGAACTAGGGACAAAACCTGGTCCTCAGTCAAAACTGGAAGAAATTTCATGCAAGAAATTTTTGCAACATCAACATAGTAACAGTAGTTTAAATTGGAGTAGGAAGCTCCCAAGCATGAACAGGAGGAGCTGAGTAGATATGCTAATGAAAGAATTTACTCTAGACTGGTTTCCTAAAGAAACATGGTTTGTATAATACCCTGTGTATTTGAAAACAGATGTGTCCTACTCTAATCAGTTCCAATTTGGTTGTGTTATTATCATTACAATGGACGGCACCATAGCTTTCTAAATAAAGTTAAGTATTTTAATTTCTTAAAAATAAGATTCATAACAGAAGGGCATTAATAATTCTTGCATTGAAGGAAAGGCTGCAATCTGAACCCATACCTTACCAGAAACAAGATAATTACATGTGAAAAAATGTCTTCAAATGCTGAAACCATCAGAACATGACAACATCTCTCCGAGCGTCAAAATGTACCAAATGATGTTCCAGATATCAAGAAACTGCTGCGTTTCCTTTTCTTTCATAGAATCCATCATGAGGTAGCTATTAAGTAGCTGTGAAAACTTATAGTCTCAGATATTTTCCTTTAGTTACACCAAATCATTAATTCACTTATGAGACCACCCTTTTTCTGACTCCAAAGCTCTGATGGAAAATAAGTTTCATGGGAAAATTCCTCCTCAAACATCAATTCTTGTGATAGCTTTTTATTACTGCAGACAACATGAATACGTATTAATCTATTTCAAGTAACAGTTGATTGTGTCAGACATCCAAATACTATGCTAAATATCACACTCATTTCTTTGACTTCTAATATTTTTAAGAATAAAACTCTGCTTACAATTTCCTGTGTGAAGGCAGACACTAACCAGTCTTAGCAGGTGTTATTTGAAAGGCAAAGAGTGTAGATTTGTCACACAGCTTTAGAAAAAGGCAATTCAGAATAAAGCAGTTAATGGGAGGTTCAATAAGAAGAATAAAATGAAGGATATCTTTACTTTCACTGCAGTTTTCTTCATCACTTCCATCTTTACAGTCATTATCTCCATCACACTGGAATGCACTAGGAATGCACTGCCCATTTCTGCACTCCACCAGCCCCTGACTATGACATGCTAGAGAGAAAAAGAAAGATGATATTCTGATCAACTTATGTTACGGAAGTTCTTAATTATTTTTAATATAATTTTGAAATTAACTTAGGAGGACCTGATAATACTACTTAGTGCTGCAGACTTTTTCTTTTTTTTTTTTTTTTTGAAGACTAGACATTTTTCATTACATGTAGACTATGTTTTCAAAACCTGTGAAGATCTTTAACTACAGGGACTGTAACTATGTATGTCAGGTACGAGGAACAGGCTGAGATGAAAGTTTAGCTATTCCAAGAATAAAACGCCCATCATTTTTACTCACATAAAAATTGTCACCTACTCTTTTCCCACTTACTTACATTCCTTTATTCAGATTAGGGTCTTAAATTTCAGGGGAAATTGTAGGATAGTGGCTGCAAGGTCAAGCAATGAATGACGGCAACAATTGAAGCAACATAAGCATATGTCGTATGAGAACCTTAATCACATCAAAACATGTACTAATTCTGCAAGATTTGATTTCACAACCTCAGCAATATTCTAGAAGGGTTGCTTTGCCAATATACACCATCAACACTGAAACACACAGAAATCCAGACTCTGACAAGGTGTGATAGGTCACATATAGACACATCAGAAAGGTGTCACAAACTCAAAATGCCTACAGTTTAAGTGGCAATATGCCTTCATTCATTACTCTTTGATGGGAACATTAAAATTAACAAAAAGGTAATTCTGTAATTAACAACAAGCTTAAACATAGTGCAATGCTGGTACTTCTCAGTAACAGTAACAAGTGTTTAAATTACTGCAGCTGCTTACCAGAAGGGACATTTGTCAGGTGCAAACTTCTGAAATCAAATAAGCTTACAGCTTTGCCTTACAAGTAATAAGTAAGCATTCTACTTATCTTACACTTTGGATTTTATTTTTAAAGAAAAAGTTAATTTTGAGATTAAGTGAACTTACAGCAATTGATTTCATCTGATTTGTCTACACAGTCATGGTCACCATCACATACCCAATCAGCTCTTATACATCTCCCATCTCCACACTGATGATGTGTCACTGGATTACAATCTAAATAAAATGCAAAAAAGAAAAGGTGATAATTAATTGTTCGCACAACCTATATTATTGATCAATTGTTCTATTGTTCAACAATTGTTCTTTGTTTAAGAGATTAGATTTGGAGAAGAAACATAAAACAAATCTCAGAAAAAAATGTGCCTTGATTTTTAGGTTTTAAATTCTCTCTGCTTTTCCTCAGAAAAGTGGGAAAAAAAAGTCAGAAACAATATTTTAACTTTTAAATAATTATTCTAGAGCCCTTATTTTTTTCTCAGGTGTAGTACAATGAGCAAAAGTTGGAAAAACCAAGGCTTTCTAAGTTTTCCAGTATTTAAAAGTGAACATTATTCTTTTTTAGGACAAACTTAATTTTTTCCCTATGAAAATTAAGTGTAGGTAGAAAGACACATATAAGAAGGCAGAACATACAGAATTGATAGAAAACAGAATTTGAAAGAAACAGAATTTGATCTTCAAAACATACAAGTTCACTATGAAGCTTCTGTAAAAAAAGTTCAGCTATAAAACTGTTGGCATTACCACCATGTAGCTTCTCATGGTTTCCTTTAATCTCAGTTAAATTCAGCCAAGCTGGCAAGAAAGCAACCATAACATCTTGAACTAGTTTAAAACAAATTGCAAATCTGAATATTTCTTAAAAATACCACTACCTTCAAAATCTGGATTGACCCAGAACTCTCCTTTAAACCTTTACAAATTGCATACAGAATTTGTGAGCGGTTTTCAAGTTGGCCCAAAAGGATAAAAGAAGGGTATATTACTCTTTTAGTAGTTTAAGGAAAAATATTGCTTGCCCGGGCAATACTACTATCTTAAAGACTTCAGAAAAGCATAGAACTTCCATTTACCACAGTTTTGTTCATCGCTGAGGTCTCCACAGTCATCATATCCATCACAAACAAAGGTATAATTTAGGCATTTTCCTGTGTTGCAACGAAATACATCATCACTGCAGTCTACAAAACAAATTTTTGTAAAATGATAACATGATCTTGGAACATTCATATAAATTATGAACACTGGAATGCATTGATTAAAACTCAATGTGTACCAGTTTATTAGAATCTAATATGGAAGAACAAGAACAATTCTTAGACATTTTTATTCTGTTTCTACCAATTGCTTTTTTGATTAATGCCATGAGGACAAAGTGCTCTGGTTACACATATGGACCAACATGTTTGTTTAATTTATACACTTAAAAGTTCTTGAGAAAGGCTGTGGGTTTCATCAGCAAGATTACTAGGACACCTGATGTGGCCATTAGGTGAAACTGAAACTTCTAACAACAAAATCAAGATTGCCAGAGCCTGCTTTTGAGCCTGACTTTGACCATACAAGGTTTTCAAATGATCTTTATTTGTTATGCAGTTTTGAGCTCAGAGTTTGTCCTGATGCTGTTTCATCAAGGAATTCTTAGCACTGCCAGCCTTAAGCAGGTTTAGCCTTTCTTTCCATGGCTGAGGCCTTCAGCAAAGCCCTGATAAATATTCTCTGAGAATATCCAAAATACTGTTTGCCTTTCCTCTCTTGGAGTGTGACTCCTGTGTTCATAATTGCACAGCGGTCCCACTTTGAAAGATGGGTGTCATTCTAAGTATATCACACACTGAAAGGTGCAGCACTCTCTCAGAAGGTGCAGTAGGGTTTCTATCATTGCAGATGAACATCAGCCAAGTGTTCCAACCCCTAGGTAAGTGCTCTAACTTTGTGTTTCTCAAGCCTTTACCAACCTCAACTCTAGGACCTGAACATGAATCGCTTCTTTCCCTTCCCCTACAGTACTATTCATGCCTTCTACAAGTTTCACATCACCTTATAAAGTCCAGAGTCTATAGCAAATGGTGAAGTACAGTGCTTCAGTGCATAATGTAAAATAATACAGCTGAGCCATGGCTTTGCAGTCAATAGTTAATTTCGCTTTAACAGAACAAAAGGCATGAAAGAGTAAATACCAAAAATCCCAAACTAAATGAAAATATTGAAGTTCTAGTTTCATGTAAGCAGAACAATAGCCAGTTGAGATTAAAATTCTAAGTATTACTTGTTTCAAATATGCAACCGCATGAAATACTCTGGCAACATTTATCCTTATTGTTCAGTTTGTAACTCTGACATATTCTGAGCTTCCATTTCTCCTCATGCAAATGAAACAAAGCTGTCTCTTTCTATGTCATTTCCTCTGCATAAATTCACTGTTTAATTGCCATCCATACCCTATTCCTGTTTACATTCACTCCTCTTTTGTTGCAACAGTTTCCTTTAGGGTATGGCAGCTCTCAGGCCCACAGAGACAGGGTAATCAAAATGAGTACAAACCTCCTTACAAAGAAATAAGATTCACTTGATGAAAATCTAACATTCTTAATAGACATTTTCTTCAAGATGCTGGCAATAATGTCTAGCATAGGGCAGCTAGTTACTTCCACCAGAATAAGATGGGCATCTTATTGATCTCTGTTGATGTGTACTTTGCTTTTACCACCTCACTGTTGCATCTCGTGTCCTCCTGACCATGAATCACCTCAGCTCAACAATCAGAGGTGATTTGAGGAGTCCTACATTTTAAAGATTTATATTTAAATGTATACTGCCACTTCTAGAAGTGGATTAGACTCCTAGATAAATAAGTAAATAAGAGTAAAGAAATAATTCAACAAGATGCTCTGTTTTGGAGTATGATATGTAGTGGTACAGGTGTGTAAAGATTTTCTTTTGTATTTTATTACTAAAATGGTCTTCATCTTGTTCATCCTTCGTAAGAGAGATGTATGACTGAGAAAGTTACATGAGGAGGAAGAAGAAACAAGTATACATATTAAGGAAGTGTGTTTAAGTGCAGCCAAGGGATGTAGGAGAGCCTCATGTGTTTGGTACATTACAGAATCACACAAAATCACTAGGTTGGAAAGGACCCACAGGATCATTGAGTCCAACCATTCCTATTAGTCATTAAACTATGCCCCTCAGCACCCCATCCACCCATCTTTTAAACACCTCCAGGGAAGGCGACTCAACCACCTCCCTGGGCAGCCTCTGCCAGTGCCCAATGACCCTTTCTGTGAAAGATTTTTTCCTAATGTCCAGCCTAAACCTCCCCTGGCGGAGCTTGAGGCCATTCCCTCTTGTCCTGTCCCCTGGCACTTGGGAGAAGAGGCCAGCACCCTCCTCCCTACAACCTCCTTTCAGGTAGTTATAGAGAGCAATAAGGTCTCCCCTCAGCCTCCTCTTCTCCAGGCTAAACAACCCCAGCTCCCTCAGCCGTTCCTCATAAGGCCTGTTCTCCAAGCCCTTCACCACCTTCGTTGCTCATCTCTGGACTTGCTCCAGAGCCTCAACATCCTTCTTGTGGTGAGGGGCCCAGAACTGAACACAGGATTCAAGGAGCGGTCTCACCAGTGCCGAGTACAGAGGGAGAATAACCTCCCTGGACCTGCTGGTCACACCGTTTCTGATACAAGCCAAGACGCCATTGGCCTTCTTGGCCACCTGGGCACACTGCTGGCTCATGATTTTGCATCTGCTGTAAAATCAATGCCACGAACTAGGAAAAAGATGCAACTAACAGTCTTCAGTTTATTATCAGAACTGCTCTTCTGATGCATGTTATTCATCCATTAAAAAAAAAAAACTCCACCAAATACTTCTACTTTCCACATGATTCCTTGCAGATACCTTAGCATCTCCATCTAGGCATAAATTTTGATAGATCAAAAACACATCCTGTGGTCAGAGTGAGCAAAAGTAAACACGTTCAATGGCAACTGGTAGACTCCAAATGTCAATATACACAAATAAAATGAAAAGGTCTTATTCTGTAATATTTAGTTATTAGGTTTTCCTGAATGGATTCAGTGCTTCAAAATAACACTGCAAGGTTTAAGAAACTTACTGCAATGGACCTCATCACTCCAATCATCACAGTCATTGTAGCCATTACACTGAAGCTTCCCCGGGATGCAGATCCCACTGGCACACAAGAAACTCTCTTCTCCGCACAGTACTAGAAAAAAGAAGAAAAGAAAGAATGCATGTTAAGCTTTTCAGTGTAAGAAGAAATAAACAGAAATGAAAGCTATTTGGAACAATGAGTTTTAATTGATGCAGCAACAAACCCCAAATTTATAAAATTCAAGCAAGTGCAAACTGTATTTTTATCTAACTTTTATTTCAAAAACAGATAACTTGGCAGAGTTAATAAGCAAGGTTCAATCCACCATTACCTCTAAAAAGTAGCTGCACAGTGTAACTGTTTAGAAAATGACCTTAGGATGAGATTAAACAAGTTCCTTTTTTTTTTTCATTAAATAGATGCATCGTATTAAATATCCAACTAAAGTTACTATACATTGATCTTCTCAGCCTAAGTGTTCAGGCAAAATATTTCGAGGTTGAGATTTAACAGCATCACAGCAGACATCTTTCTAGAGGGGAAGGATTATTCCAATATTCTAATAACTCCCTAAATGCTAGAAGGCAGTTAATATTGCTATTTGATATAGGGGAACTGAAACACCTAAAGAGATTAATAAAACCCTAGAACTTTAGGTCTCCCACTGGAGATAGCCTGCAGGATCATTATGTTCAGAGGGAGGGAACTCGTAACACCTTCCCATTCAGGTCTTTCAAGGCACTTCAAATATAAAGATACTGATCACCATTAAATTGTTTCCACCTTAATCCACTCAATAAGAGACCAAACTTCCAAGTCTAGTTTAAGACATACTGGCTGAGAAAAATCCCTGTAAAGCATACAGATGAGGTAAGGTACCACATGAAAACTACATGGGGATGCAAAGTAAAGATGTCAAGTAGAAAATCAAATAGTCACTATGGAATCTGGTTGTTGTTTTGTTTGTTTTGGTTTTTTTCCCCCAAAAGCCACAGTTAACAGTCAGGCTATTCAAGAAAGCTAAACAAAACAGAGTTTCACTTCCAGTAAAAGATCAGCAGAGACAGGAAAAAAAGTCCTGTCACTTTGCCAGTGTAAAATTACTAAATGTATCCATGTGTGAGAAGAGCAAGCTCAAACAATAAAAACTCATGGAAGTTCAAATTTCTACTCATAATAATTCAAACTTTGTATCCAAGTGTGCCATGAACAATAAAGATATCTACTTGTAGCCTTCAAACTTTACCACAATGCAATTGCATGTATGAAAAACATCAGTTTCAGCGCTAGCAGCTATAGAATCTCTTCCTCCATTAAAGTCATTTTGCACCTGATCATAACATAGCTTCATATTTTTCACTTTAAAATGCCTATATTTGCATTTTTACTATTCCTATAGGAGAACTCAGTTCCTATTTCTTCTCCTCTTATTCCCTAAATGTGATGCTTATTGAAGTCTAGAAAGTATATTTATAATCTACATCTTGAAAGAAAATAAAAAAGCACATTAAATATTCTCATCATAATTTTGTATTCCTCATATCTACCACCAAGAATCTTGACGTAGAATATGGTTTAAAATTAAATTAAGGAAAAATTACCAAATATCTAATGATATAATTTTTAGTAGTATGAGCATTTATGACCTCAGTTTGCCACTGCAGTAAATGATAGCACAATCATAATGCAACATAACTACATAAATTTAATATGAAGCCATTAATTAATCAATGACTAGGATGATGTTTGTGTCAACATTTGACTTGGTGATGCAACTCAGTAGAATTCCTAGTATAAGGAATTATCCTTAACAGTGAAGTATTAACCACAATATTGTGTTGATTAAGCACATTCTTGAGCAAATAAAAACTGAGCTTAAGTGAAAGATCAGTCCTAAACTCATACACATTGCTAATGCCCCATTTAAACTCCTCTTTCTGGAGCCAACATTTCACTAACTAAAGGAAGGAAAGTTCTTTTTAATCTCTTCCAACAGAACAGTCTGTTATGAAGTAACTCAGAGCATTCAAGTAATCTAATTTTATATGTCTTCAGAAGAATAGGATATAAAAATGAAAGAAAACGGAAAGCAAAGTGGGGCTGATGAAATCTGGCAGCGTTTCACAAAACATGCGGATAATGATTTAAGGATATAAAAGATGAAAGGTAGAAAGAGATGAGAAACATGAACTAGCAAATATTGACTCTATGCTGCTACATCATTTTTTATCTGCTTGTCTTGGTTGTTAAGCCATATTGTTTCATAGAATTTCAAGAAATCGTTATTTAGTGATGTATCTTTTCATTTTAATAAGTGTATCATAAAAGAAAACTTGATGGAAATTTTTCCTTAATATCTCAAGCACATGGCTTTTATCTTAGAGTGCTTTAGACTACAGGGTAGCAAGCATTATGCCTCTTTTTTTTTTTTCCACCTGTGAAAAACTGACAGAAAGGAAGCGCAAGTAATTTGTCCAATGACAAACAAGGAATCATGTAAACAATTTGAAATGTTTTACAGAAGTGTGTTCCTAAAAATCTAAACCTAAATTTGAAAAAAAAAAAAAAAGTTATCTCCCTGGTCTGACAAAGTAAGTCTCTTACTTCTTCAAGTATACTGATCTACAAAACAGTTGTTTATCATGAATTCTGGCTGTCGGTGGCAGAGTAGTATCCTTTGGTCCTGCTGTTCCTTCCTTCACTTTGGCAAGGGATGGTTTGTCAGTCTTCATGTTACTCTAATACCATTCTCTCTTCCCACTTTCTTGAAGCACCTCCAATGATGACCAGGACTCTTTCCAGACGTAGGCCTGAAATCCCCATGGTTTTATACTATTCCTTAGCGTGCTAGTTTTCTTTTCATTGCTGTCCTTAATCTGCAGCTACCAGATATAACCTACAGCTTTTTGCCATTCATTTGCATCCCTAAATCCACTAGGACAACCTGCCCATAGTGACTACCAGAGTTGTGAGTGCATCAGTAGGGCTCAAATGGCCTTTCATGACCCTGATCAGCCCCACCTGGGACCTCCACCCACACCTTGCCCGTGGACTCAAGTCCCACCTAAGCACTGCTGGAGGCACAGCTTTATATCCATCTCAGTCTCATGGATAGATCCCTGTAGCTGGTCTGCAGCCCCACCTTTGGCCCTGGCTTCCTGGGTGGGCTTGGAGCCACACCGGAGCTTTGTCACCAGTGCCATCTCCTGACTGGGCTCTCTGAGCACCCTCCAAATAATACAACTCCTAGACATTAGAATATTAATAACTGTTTTGTTAAAAGTGAGCAGTCATGTTCTAACATCTAGAAGGGCTAATTTAGATTTTCAGTAGGGTGCAAAATCACCTTCCGTTGTCAGTATATTATGATTTTCACAGTTGCCAAATATTATCTGTCTTGTGATAACTGCTATTAAATTTGATGGAAATAAGACTGACTCGTTTTAAGGAAAATCCCACCTGCAAATATATCTAATGTTCCCTTAAACAGTACAAATCTTCACCAGCCTTTCCCCTCAAACTCTTTCTTTTCTAAAATCCCCCACTTTTTTGTGGTTGAGGAGCAGACAGAAAATTTCTTCAAAAATCTCACTTTTCTGTAGTAAAATTGAATTTCATGCCTTGTCTTCTTAAATACCATAAGCTTGACTTGATTTTTAATGGTGAAAAATACCAGCTACTCGCAAAGGATGAACTGAATGATAAAAGCACAATCAAGCAATGCCATAAAAAAAATAACATGGGCAAGGCAAGATTTTCTTACAGAATAAGGAATCTTTTATGTGTTGGAGAGATAAAGGTTCTTTTCTCAGCTCTGCTGCAAACTTTTTGCATCACCTTGGACAGTTCAGGCAATCTGTGCCTTAGCTCTATACATAGAAAAAGATGAAAAATCTAATCAGTTTTCTTGGGCTGTTTAAGAAGAAAAATTGCTAGCCTCCATACTACAAAGCTAATGCTGTAGGAGTCTTATGAACTCATTTTCACACTGATTAATTGATATTCCAGATCTCTCACAGGGATTGAATATATATTTCCATTTTAGGAAATATCAGGACAGTTCTTAGAGGAATATCACTGAATGCAAGAAGGTCAAGAGGAGAACTTAAAAGATAAATCTCAGTGGAAACTACAATTTTTGAGATAGAACAAAGCCATTTAAAACCACCATCGGTGAAGTGCTCATTTTAAAAGACCTCAACAGGCAGTCACATAAAGCCCTGTTAAATCTGCCCTTGAGATTAAAGAAGGTGCCTTTAATGGGCCAATAAAAAATATAATAATCTCTGCTCAGCCTTTCTGTATAGCAACACAAGATTCTTCACGATTTGCTCAGCCACTTGGGGCACACTGGATGTTATGTTATACCACTGTTCACCGGACATGCCTAAACATGCAGTGAGTGTTTTTAAAAAATGACAAATATCTCCATCTTGCACTGACTGAAAGTGCAATTAATTATCTAGATTTTCAATTTTATTTGTGCTCCTAGCATAGCAGTCCTTTCTGTTGCTCTGTGGCAATGGATACACACATTTTCAGCACCTTCATTTTCACTCTTAACTTTTGGCAACAGGGAATTATTGTTTTTCCAACATACTTACATGCTTTTCTAAGCCTGAAATATTGTTTTATCATCACCAAGAAGCAGGGCTATCTTAGACTCAATCAACTGACACGCACATCCTTGTATGAAAAATGTGCTTGTAATAAATACTCATATGAATAATTTCAAAATATTTTCTGTTACATTCCTAGGTGCACTCTCCAGCTGGGCAGCACATGATCCTGATTTTTCAATAAAAACATCATTTTCTAGTTGTGAAATCTAGGACATGACAGCATGTGGTTTGGTTTTGGTTTTTTTTTTATGGAGAGTAAAGACTGATGTTATTTTACATGTTCAAAGAATAGCTCCTGTTTCCTTTACTTGTATTTGCAAGAGCAAGTTCCAATTGCAATAAACCCCATCTATAAAAATGAAGAGTCTAGTTAATCAAAAGTGTTCAGAGAAAAGTGGAGAAAATTTTGATTCCAGTGCCTTACTCAACATTACATATGGCCTATGCGGCAGGAACAGAGAAAGAATCCCATTCTATATTATGACATCACTTTTTCTCTATTATGAGCTGATCTTTTTGTTTCTCCAGTTCTCTGCCTCATGCACTGCACTTTCCAACTTGCAACAATCAGCAAGCCCTACACAGGGGAACCTAGAAAAAACAGCCTCAGTAAGTTGCTCTAGTTCTCTGTAGACCAGTGTTTAACCCACAGACAATTATGTCAGGTAAAAACTGAAAATAATAACATAAAAGATTGTGATGCATCATATACTTGGAAATCTTATATTCTTCTAACTTGAGCTTTTATGCAATTACCTGCATATTTGAAACAGAAAACAGCATAAATAGATCAAAAAGAACCATTAAAGGAACCATGTTGATTTGCTTGCAGATCTCCATCAGTACAGACTTTCACTAGTACTAAGACATTAATGATAACAGATTTCTGCCTTTCGCATCAATGTGCCAGTTTCATCTGGGAGACCAAAGGTAAAAAGCCAGGAATGATATTTATCTGACCTTTTTACCTGTAGATCAGAAGAGCAAGGATTCTGGAGTCCAATATTCATTTCTGGGCTGTGAACAAAAGTGTGTTCAACCACTTCTTAATGATTTATTATTCTTCCTAATACACCTCAATTCTATTCTGCTCCTATCCATTCTGATTTCCATCTCAATCCAATTCTCCATTTCTTCTTACATAAAGCAAATGTCTTCCTATTTACCTTGCATGTTATATGCAAACAAGAGAAAGAATGAAATCAATTTTCTTTCTCACAGTTTTAGCACCCAGCAGCAATCAGAAGGAATTTAAAAAAAAAAAAATCTCATCTCTTGCAGTCTTCTAATAAATGATGACTGGATATGTTTTGTTCAATCAGTGCAGGGTTCAGAGCAAGGAAAGCACACACACTGCGAATAGTTACTTGCAATGAATGTAATTTCTGCTTTCTACTGAGCTTCTGCAAGAAGTTTTCAAAAGACTGACAATTGAATCATACCTCCAAAGATCAGTTTTTAATGGAAATTATAAAAGCCTGAGGGGCATGGTTTAGTGATTGATAGGAATTGTTAGACTCGATGATCCAGTGGGTCCTTTCCAACCTAGTGATTCTATGATTCTATGCCTTGTTTTATGCTGTAAAACACTTTTGTTGAATGTTGATATTTGAACTGAAACCTAGTGGATTTAGATATGCAGCAATTTATAAGACTTTCTTGAACACAAGCAAACAGATGCATATTCAAAAATCCTAGGACTGCTTAAAACAAAGCAGCAGCAGTAGAATAAATTAAGCCTGAAATAGATGTCCAAGTAAAAAAATTATGGACCATTCCACTCAAATTATCACAAAGGAGTGCACTTGGAAATGTTACTTACTGATAAATCTGTCAGTATTTCACAGATTTATTAATATATTCATAGAATCTCTAGAAGTGAAAAGACCTTCGAGATGATCAAGTCCAACTGTACCTATCCGCTACTAAATTATATCCTTAAGCACTTAATCTACCCATCTTTTAAATACCTCCAGGAATGATGACTCAACCAGCACCCTGGGCAGCCTGTTCCAGTGTCTGATAACCCTTTCGGTGAAGGAATTTTTCCTAATGTCTAATCTGAACCTCCCCTGGCACAACTTGAGGCCATTTCCTCTCATGCTACTGCCTATCGCTTGTGAGAAGGGACAAACACACCATCTCACGACAACCTCATTTTTAGGTAGTTGTAGACAGTGATAAAGTCTCCCTTCAGCCTTCCTTTTCTGTAGGCTAAACAAAACAAGTTCCTCAGCTGCTCCTCATAAGATTTGTTCTCCAGCCCTTTCACCAGCTTTGTTGCCCTGTTCTGGGCATGCTCCAGCAGCTCAATGTCTTTCTTGTAGTGAGAGGCCCAAAACTGAACACAGTATTTGAGGTGTGGCCTTAGCAATGCAATTACAGGGGCACCCTATGTACCCTGCAGTACAGTGTATGCATCTTGTAGCTGTCATTTCTGGGAAGTTTTGATACTAGGGCACAATCACAGAATCTAGAAAGTCGGCAACTCCTTCACCTCAAGGGAACTGTCCATTTCTCTATTTTGTTATACTGCAAAACCCTGTGGGAGAAAGAAAACAAAAGACCTTTCTCTTGCACTCTAGAGAAGTTGCCTGAAAAGGCCACATGGGAAACTTCAAGCTGGAAAAGGAACAGGCAAAGAACAGGAAGGCAGGCAGATGTAATCTGTGAGGGAGGCAGAATGAGAGAAAAAAACAAAATCAAAGGACATAAAATATAATGCAGAGTCAACAGAAGCCAAGAATAAGTGCTTGGGGGAACAGTTTTCTTCAACTGTGCATGTTTTCTTACATGAAATACCACCACGATCCTGAGAAACATTTTTGTCTCCCTCCAAAAAATTATTCCACTATTGCTCGTTTCACGGATACGGGTCAGTATCAATGTCCCACATACATAGATCATCTCTCTCTTCCTTTCGCCACATTAAATGAATGCTAGGGTAAAAAAGAAAGATAAAAGTCTTCCTGATTTTAAAAGCTTTTTCTCAAATAAATAATATATGGGATGTGTGTGATTAGCTTACATTGCCAACAGAAAAATAAATAAATGGTTGCAACCATATACTGCCTTTAAATCTCTGCCTAAAGGTATTCCTCAAAGACAATATTCTAAATTAATACCAGTGTGACCAATCTTGGAATACAAACAGGGCACTGGGAAAAACAACAAAAAAAGGCCTATCAGAACAGGTTTTATTCATGTTTTAACCTTGGAAGAAAACAAGATCTGCATTAGTTAAGCATATTTGGATAAGAAAATTAATAGCTTCCTTCTATACATTATATTAATTCTCTTGAATATTTTCTGTATAGTTTGCACTATTACAGCTTAGCAGGACAATTTAGGGTATGGTGATAGCCACTAGAAGAAGGTTTGAACTGTTTGGCTGTGTAACTGCAAAACTCAAAGCTAAATTTGCATAAAGGCAATGCTATTATAAGAGAGAGATACTGCTGAAGTCTGTAGTTACGGTGTTAATACATCTATTAATTATTTGTTTTTACAGCTTCTTAAAATGTTATACATTAACTGTTAATGACTATTACTAATATCCTTAATGTGGTGCTCCAATTAAATGCTTCTTATCCAGCAGAGCTCCTGTGGTGGCACCTTCAAACAGCTGCAAGAGCTCACTCCAATTATACATGCATTTAGCCCTTTCATGCCCTTGAACACTGCAGGACATTTATCAACATGTAGAATAATGAATTTCCATGTTTTTGCCAAGAAGGGAGATTATCTGGGTTATCAGTAGTAGTTTTCCTGCCCAGCAACTACTATAACTTTTCTAATCAGAAAAAAAAAAAAAAAAAAGACTGAAAACCTGCTGCAATAACCAGTGAAGAAAATGTTCACAAAGATTTGTCTTACAGGACAGAAAAGTTCTGTTAGCTATAACCCAATGCTACTTATTAACTTCCATTCCTTTTCAAAATGCCTTTTTTTCATTAATTCCTTTTTTACAGATTTAAAATTTAAGTGCTAAAGGAAATTACTAAATTTAACTAGTAAAGGAAGGCATACGTATTCACAGTATACAGGAATTATTAGAACAGTCAGAGACAATTAGAAAGCAAAAAAAGCAATATTTTAAAGAAACTAACATAAAGGGGGAAAAAAAGTAAGTTACTGCCTCCATTAAATCTGAGTCAGGACTAAAGTCAATTAATGCTCACTCCAATAGGAGTGAAATTGTTGTAACAAGAGGATGTTCAATAAAAGGTACCTGAAAAAAAATGTACTTTCACTACTTGAAACGCTGCAGAAAAATTCTGTAGATAGTTAAAATCTCCTAAGAGAGAAGTGTAAATTTGTTGTTGGAAGAAATTATTTGAATAGTATTTTCATAATTTGATGTTTGGAGACATCCATTAGGCCTATTTTTTCAGCATATTTAGCACATATTTATATCATATGGTTAAAACACTTCTCTGGCTTTCACTACAGCAACTTACCCAAAATCCCATAGGAAACCTACAAAAGACTTGTGAATAGTGTTCAATTTTCCTGGAAAGTATTCAAATGTCTTCAAGAAGACACAGTTCCTCTTTGTATATTTTCCTGCCTCAGCCATTAAAAATGCTCCGACAGGTGAAAGCAGGTATGGACAACAGCCTCCTTTACTTCATGACTCCCCAAAACATGCCCTAACAGATAGAAAGAATCCAAAGGGTAAAAGGACTCGATCCAGTAATTTAAGGTTATGTCATTACACAAATTAAAAAAGCGCAAGGAGATAAGCCAGGATATATAAAAAAAAAATAATTAATTGTAGCATTAACTAACAGTCAAAGATATACTGTACAACCTCACTGATCTTTTAGAGTAGTTCCGAGTGTATAACTTCTCAGGTTTCTTTAAACAAAATTGGAAAACAATAATTATAATTCCTTCTTGTTTGTTGTCACCCAGAAGTCATTAACTAAGTTAGAACCCACAGATGGGCTGTACAAGTCTCTTGTCATTTAGCCCCATGGCATAATGCATATCAACAGTAAAGTCTCAGATGCCAGTAAGAGAACTCCCACAATGGGGTCAATGAGAAAAAAGTCAAGCTTGCTGCTCTTGTCTGATCTCACCTAGATCTGGATCTCAGGAACAGAGCAATAACTCTGAGGAGATGGAAATATCTTGTATTTAGAGACCAGCTGGAAAGCTGCCAGGCAGCAAAGGACCTGGGGGTTTTGGCTGACACCCAGCTGAACACGAGGCAGCAGCGTGCTCCTGGCCAATAAGGCCAATAACATCCTGGCTTGCATCAGAAATACTGTGGCCAGCTGGGCTGGGAAAGTGGTTGTGCCCCTGTACTTGCACTGGTGAGCCCACACCTCAAATACTGTGTTCAGTTTCAGGCCTCTTGGTACAAGAAAGAAATTAAGGTGCTGCAGCATGTCCAGAGAAGGGCAACAAAGATGGTGAAGTGTCTGGAGCATAAATCTTAATGAGGAGTAGCTGAGGGAACCAAGAGAAAAGGAGGTTGAGACCTTATTTCTCTTTACAACTACCTTAAAGGAGATTGTAGCGATGTGGGTGTCTGTTCTCACAAGTAATGAGTGATAAGACAAGCGAATATGGCTTTGAGTTGTGCCAGGGGTAGTTTAGAGTGGATATTAGGAAAAATATTCACTGAAATGGTATCAAGCATTGGAACAGGCTGCACAGGGAAGTGGTTGAATCACCACTGCTGGAGGTATTTAAAAAACATAGATGTGGTGCTTAGGGACATGATTTAGTGGTAGAATTGGCAGTGTTAGGTTTACAGTTGGACTCAATGATCTTAAAGGTCTTTTCCATCCTAAATATTGTATAATATTATGAGTGGATGTATACAAACCATGACTATTGAAAAGTTTACCCTCAATCAGTCCTGGGCAAGGAAAAAGGAGATGTCCTTTGGCCTGTGTATCAGGTTCCTGCTCCAAATACCAGTCACATATTTAGTAAAGCTTAGCAAAGAAAAAGTCAACAGAATGTTTTTGAAAGGCTTATTACTTTTCTCCTACCTTCCTTCTTTGAAACAGCTCAGAATTTTTGATGCAAAACAAAAAGGCCTCAAATCAATAGAAGGCTGAAAAATATCAGCCTAAACAATTAAATCATGGCAGAACTATAACCGACAGACTTTTTCACAGTAATTTGAACATAATAACAAAACCAGAAAGAGTCATTTAATCCCAGAGCTTTTGCTATATAATAAAAAAATATATTACTAAATAGGAAATCATTAACATAGTGTAACAGTTAAGAATGAAAACATACACTGCTTTCCTTTCTCTTGGTGTGGTGAGAAGCATACCCTTGTGGTGTCATTTCCAGTTTTGTTTTGGAACTGAGAGCACTTCAAGAATTCTGGCCAAGAAGCATTTACCATACCCAGGACTGGTTCACAGCCTTCTTTTGCTGCCTCACAAAATGTACTGCAGGGCAAAAGGCCTCGACTGGAGAACAGAAACAGAGAACAAAATCACACAGGATTATTACTCTAGTAGGTTGTGAAAACTTTTTGAAAAGAGAAAGAAGCAATGATAAACACTTCTGAGGAATTTTACATTCTACAGCTACATCAAAAAGTTAGCAAATCTTCGTTATTTATTGAAACTGTCATCAGCTCTGACTTTCTGGCTATTTTTAACCCCAAATCAAGCTCAGAACAGTGTGATGGATGTACTTCTCCTGTTTGAACTAAATGAACCTTGGTCCAGGCCGATGCTCAGCAAGTAAGCCTAAACAAAGTTAATCCTATTGTGTGAGGCTATGAGCGAGAACTCAGCACCAAACCCCAGAAAATTGGCTTGGCTGGAGACTAGGCTGATAAACAGCTGAAATTACATTAACACAGCAGAGAATCCGACTACAAATCGACCACATAATGCTATAAATACCTGCAGCAATCGGGGCCCATTGAGCTTTATCTCCATAGCAGCTGGCTGTGTGAGGCTGATATCCCCTTGTGCAGGGACACCCCTCAAGGTTACCCCTCGATGCTGAGAGATCCCTTACCTGACACCAGACACTGTTGGGTTGGTAGGTGGCATTTTTTGCATGCATGTAACATTTAAGATACATATTGTAAGCTTACACAATAATCTTTATATCCCATACTAACTTCAAGTATAGTAAGTAGTGGAGTACTGACCACCAGTTCAACTGTACTTATTAAATATTTTACATACCTAAAATTACTGATTAAAACTCAAGAAACTAATTACTAGGTCAAATTTGTCTGAGTGATCTCTGACTCTTCTCCCGCAACCAATAGTTTCAAAGTTCTCCTTCTTCCCCGCAGTTGTGCAGAACACCCTCTGACTTTGACAAACGCTTTCATGAGCTTATACAAAAAAATCTTTAACTCAGAAAAATACTTTTAATGTTTTTGACTGGTTAAGCTTTCTGGCAACTTATATGTGCTGAACCTGCTTGTGGAGAGAATCAAAGATCACCAGATAAACTGTAGGAAACCACAGTGTAGAGTACTATGTCACCCCCTTCTAGAATTTATGAGCTCATACACTATTTCCCCTGAGCAGTCAAAACATACTGTCAGATCAAATGTGATACCAATATGACTTGAATTGTATTTTTTAAGAAAGGCACTGTAAATTCTTAAAGTATAACAAGTTTAAATGCAGCATCCTTGTCTTTTTCTTATCACAACATACATACCTGCATCTGTATTTTTTCTTTATTCTTCTTTTACATGCACATAGAAAAACCAACATACATAACATACATATATAAACAATATGTATACATAAACAATATCTATGCAGTCAATAGATATCTGTAAACTGTCTCCAGATCTACATAATTAGAGTCAACAAAGTTAAGCAAAAAATCTAGAAAATTTATTGCGTTCACCATAGACTCAGAAAAATATTTTAAAAAGTAAAGTTACAAGATTCCAAGTAACGCAAGACTAGCCAAATTAGCCAAGACTTCAAAAAAACAAGACATTTCAAAGAATTCTCAGTGAAGTTAGTTGATACGTGGCAGCTGTAATTCAGGATAGACTACTGCAGTGTAACGTACACAGGAAGGAATAACTTAATGTCCACACATGAAAATAGATATCTGTGGAGATAGAAGTTAGAAACAAGCCAAGGACCTTTATCTCTAAATTGTCTCTTGTAGCTTTCTAGTTGGCAGCTTACTTGTTGCCTGGATAGAAGCAGATACACTCTAAAAGAGTACTTTCCACCACCAGATTGTGATGTGTTGACAGGCATTTCAGCACCATAAAGCACATTGTCAGGCTGAGTACAAAACCAAGAACAAAAGGTCCGTCCCAGTGACAAGAGGCGCTGCCGCTTACTAGTTCTGCACACTGTACTGGCAAATTAGAAGTTTACTATTTGACCTGTAATGTCTCCTCAGATAAAGATGTTCTAAAACACTCTTCACAGAACCTACTTGATACAGAGAGAAAGAAAAGGTATAGCAAGAGCTCTGCCGCAGCCATCACTGCCTCCTGACTTGAGCCTGAGAAACTCCCTAAATAAAGGGGATTTGGCAAGGTGGATGCCTCCAGTCACTTTCATTTAGGATTTTAGATGGTTTTTTAGCTTCTCATTTTTGACTAATCTACTACTTCTAAAAAGATACATTAGCATAATCACATGTGGGCAGAGGTATTCATATGAGCAGACCCACTGGTTTAACAGAAGCTCCTCAATACACAAAATGCCAAAAGAAAAGCCACTACTTACTATGGGAGGTGCTGGAGTTCCAAAATACCTGTAAGAAATAAGGTGCCACATAGCAAAAAAAGGTATATTGATTTGATGAATTTGCGGATGCTAGCCACTTAATTTATTGACTGATATGCTTAGAGTTAACTTTTTGTTTATTTTTTAGGAAAAACATGTAACACTATAAAATTACATTACAGTGAAAAGAAAGGTAAGTGGTGGTTCTAACCCATTAATTGTAAATAGTTACCAATAGTCCAATGGAGGGTACCTGTCGATCACAAATATTAATTTGAAGGTAGTATATTCTGCTGATTTTTTTTTTCCAAAGAAATGATAGGAGGGACAGTACTTGAATTTAACTAGTCTGTGACTGAGATCTACTTCAGCTTACCACAGCTAAACAGATTTATACCACTCTAATGATTTGTATAAATACGATTGCTATTTGAAAAAAAAAACCACCGAAAGAAATACAAAGAGCTCTTGAGAATTCTCAGATGAAGTTTTATATCATTGTGAAGTATTTGAGATGATCTCTCTTCCTCTCGATCCTGCACTTGGGGCACAACAACCCTATGCAGAGCTACAGACTAGGAGAAGTCTGTCTAGAAAGCTGCCTGGAGGAGAGGGACCTGGGGGTGTTGGTTGACAGCGACTGAACATGAGCCAGCAGTGTGCCCAGGTGGCCAAGAAGGCCAAGGGCATCTTGGCTTGGATCAGAAACGGTGTGACCAGCAGGTCCAGGGAGGTTATTCTCCCTCTGTACTCGGCCCTGGTGAGACCGCTTCTTGAATCCTGTGTTCAGTTCTGGGTCCCTCACCACAAGAAGGATGTTGAGGCTCTGGAGCGAGTCCAGAGAAGAGCAACGAAGCTGGTGAGGGGGCTGGAGAACAGGCCTTATGAGGAACGGCTGAGGGAGCTGGGGTTGTTTAGCCTGGAGAAGAGGAGGCTGAGGGGAGACCTCATTGCTCTCTATAACTACCTGAAAGGAGGTTGTAGAGAGGAGGGTGCTGGCCTCTTCTCCCAAGTGACAGGGGACAGGACAAGAGGGAATGGCCTCAAGCTCCACCAGGGGAGGTTTAGGCTGGACATTAGGAAAAAATTCTTCACAGAAAGGGTCACTGGAACAGGCTGCCCAGGGAGGTGGTTGAGTCACCTTCCCTGGAGGTGTTTAAGGCACAGGTGGATGAGGTGCTAAGGGGCGTGGTTTAGTGTTTGATAGGAACGGTTGGACTCAATGATCCAGTGGGTCTCTTCCAACCTGGTTATTCTATGATTCTATGATTCTAAATCATTAACTTCCAAAGCACCACACTGTAGGCATAGCGTAACATACAGCTGTCAAGTAATAGTAGTATGAGTATGCTAATTTCTTCAGATGTGACTACAGCAAAGTTCAATATATTGTTTCCAAAGGTCTTTCACCATACTCATCATTCATTTCAATGGAACCTTACAAATAATAGTAACAGTCATGTTAAAACGCAACTATGCATAACAGTTTACACATAATAAAAATTTTCTAAACATTTTTTGGATGAGTAATTTTTTTTCAGAAAATTCACCTGCATGCTAGATTGTTTATATCTATATGAAAACAAAAGTCACAAATGTGAAAAGTTCATTTCATTTGTTTAGCTTATATAACAATGCAATATAAATAATTGGATATATACACAGCACAATAATTTAGAAATTACCAGGCTTCTAAAAGAAAATTGTACAGTGATTAACTACAGCAAGGAGAATTTTCAGTCTCTAGAACAACTCTGGCAAGCCAGAAAACATAGGATTATTCAGGAGTTACTGCAATATTTGGCCCAGTTTCAATGTTCAGTCATGTGTGCTCCATAAATTAAATACTTCTGGATAATGATCAAGTTTAGTACGGATGTATTGCTTAACCTACTGAATGATGAAAAGATGATTAAAAAAATCTCCATCTTGATTAATCTTATTTACAGCTACTTAGAGACCCATCGATTTAAAAATAAACTGGCAGGTCTATGGCAATTTTACTATGATTTATTTGGCAACAGTGGCAGGCAGAGAAGCAGTTCATAAGATATTTGGGTGCAATTCCATTCTTTAGGATATTAATGGAAAAAACTCTTGCTGAAGATAGAGTATGATGAAAGAACAGATATGTGACATATTTTTAACTCTGTGGTTGGCTTCCCCACACTTAAAAGTTCATACTTCAGTTATTTCAGCTGCATAGAAATATCTACATGAAGAATCGTATGGCATGAAAAGAAATAAAGATGTCCTTTATAGTTTATTAAAAAGTATTTTAAGGGTAAAGAGAATAAACGTCTTTAATTTGCATAAGATATCTTCAGAGAGGCTGTTTATCAAAAGAGCGTTATATAAAATATTCACCAAAGCAGATATATACAATAGAGTACATGCCCTAAAACTATTATGTGAATTGATTAGAGCAGATGATCTGACTAGACTTCACTTAAATTGGAATTCATATTGCCTGATTATAATCCTACACGGATCTATTCCTTATCACTCAAAGACATTTTACATTTTTAGACAAATTCTTCTCAGAAATTACTCCCTCTGTAATACTGACTTTGTAATCATGTTACTACTGACTTTGTAATCATGTTACTACAATCAGGGCTCATCAGTAGACTCTGTAAGACAATTAAGTGTTGTTTCGAGTACTAGAAATTATCAAATAAGTATGCTACAAGAAGTAGTAAGGAGAGGGAATATGCTTTAAGCAACTATTTTTCTCTTGATGCATTATTTAACACATTTTCTAATGTTTTAAGGAACGTCTGTTCAAGGTAGTTCAAGGATCTGGCTTTCAAACTCAGAAGCCACTGAAAGCATGGCTCTTGCTATGTCTTTTCTGGAAGCAGGAGTGGTATATGCATCTCTTGTTCCCAAAGGTCTACATCTGTTTCAGTGCTGTTTTCGGTTTTCCAATTACAGCTGTTTGTAGGATGTATAGTAAACCAGGTCAAGTAATGTGACAAAGAAAAGAAAAAAAAATTCTTTTTTCTCATCTGACAATTGAATTGGGTTCTCCAAAGAGATACAGGGAAATCAGAAATAAGCTGACAGGGATGGGAGAGGTAGAAATTGCTAAAGCTAACAAAAGCCTTAAATAAAATGTACAACTAACAATCCCACAGACTCTCTATGTAACCTGGTAAGTTATAGAATACATCTAGTGATTATTATTTTCTGTGGCAATTCTTCACATCTTCACATTAGCATCTCCATTGGTAAAAGCACTGCCATAGCCATGCCCTATTGACAAATTCATTATTGCAGTTTTACCAATTAAAACAATAGAGGGAAATGGCTTGCAAAAGTTTATAAGCTATGTTGGTATGCCAGAGCTGAAAACACAGCACAAAGATGACTCTTAGAACAAACATCTGTTGACTGCACCTGTTCTGGCTAAAGGTTGCATTTGTGGTTCAGCAGACAACCTGACTGCAGGCAGATTGATGAAGATTTTCAGCTACCTCTGTTCCTCATTACTGTTCTTCTCCCATCTCCATCCCCTCAGTTGTTTCAGGATAACGGTTTCTGTGGATACACAGTAAACCACAGTCAGGGATTGAGCAAAGTTAAACAACCGTAGGGTATTTTTCTGGGTTATTTTTCCAACCAAATCTGTTGAAGGAAAAGCTTCAACTGGCATGGCCACCAGAGGAAATATTAATCATACTACAGCCTTGCTATAGAGCACTGTGGGATTATCCGCTGTATCTGTAAGCATGCAGGCTGAGAATGATGAGAGACCTAAGGTCTGAGGCAGAATAAAGGAATTGGTAATATAATTGTGAGAGATTGCTGGGGGGACAGACTGAAAAACCCAGAACATGCAAAAATTATGGGAAGAATAAAGCTGAGATCATCCTTTATGTTTCTACAGTCCTGAGACCAAACAAGTTCAAGTGACACGCTGACACACCAGCTATTGTTAGTGCTAATTGTTATGAATACTTTTTAGGACCTTCTAACAATAAAGACTTCCACAGAATATAAATATCACAGAAAGAAATTTCTACAGTAGAGCAAACACCCACACCCAGCATTAAAGATTTTTAGAGTGGTAGTTATTGTGAAATCTTTCTCTGCACCCTCTCATAATACTCCAACAAACAGAACAGCATACTCAGAGCCACTGGATAAAGCTATATGAGGCAAACTCATGAAAATCCCAATATTGCTTTTTCATTTGTGGATTTGTAAATAAATGCACTGTTTAAGGTTTCAATTTCACATAATCAAGAAAATAATGTATTTTTGTCTTTCATTGTTCAGTTTTCATCTTTATCTTGCAGATTATTTGGAAAGACTGCATTTTCTTCTCTGATTTCTCTCCAGACTTGGGTTTAAATCTGAAATTTGCTTCTTTATGTAGCAATAAAATCTGAAAAGAAAGCAAGATCAATGTAGATTTTTTGGCTATTTCACTTGACAAACTTGTCAGAAGAAATGGTGAGCAAGAAATGGCCATAAGTGATGTTAAGCCTCTGGCCTCTGTTAAGCAGAAGTACAGAACATTTAATATCCACAAGCCATAGGCCTGAGAAGAATAAACATCACTGGCAGAAACAACAAGGCATGAAAACAATAACAGCGGTCACAAGGAGGTTGCAATGAGAAAAACATATTGTGGAAATTTTTATGAAGGACTTGTGGGAGTGGTGTTGACATTTTTAGTAAGGTATAAATATGAGATTGTAACAATAAACTAGGTCTTAGCTTGAAAAAAATCTGAGTCCGTGCTTGTTAATACAGCACAAATGGTGCCCAATTTAGGGTCTGAAAGGGAGGCTTGGGTGAAGAGGACCAGGGTGCGGTGGCAGAGATCAGCAGAATAATTGGAGGGGCTGAAATGAAGGGTGCATCCGCAGACACCTGCCCGCTGGATAGAAGGTGAGCTGCCAATAAGGTGATGGGAAACACAACAACCCAGGAACAGAAAGGTGGGATAGATTTATCTAAACATGTTTTAAAGAAACAAAACAGAATGCTAGAAATTAATGATCTTAAAGTGCTTTTGGCATGGGCTCGGGATCAGGAGCCTTCTTTTGACGTTTGCTCAGCATTCCAGCAAGAAACCAGGGATAAGATCGGAGTTCAATATAGGATCTAGCGACACAGTCAGACCAAATGGCTAGTAAGTTGCTTGGTCCCTGCTAGGCCGTTTCCGAAGTGCTAAAGGTGCGTGTCAGCTCCAGGAAGAGCAGTGAGGATTTGGACCCAGGAGCAGGACTGTCAGAAGCTGCATTAATCCCTCACCCCCTAAAGTGGCTGCACCTGCCCCTGCACTCACAGCCAGGGATAATGACAACCCCTTCAGTCTGGGTCCAATGGACCCTGAGAAAGAGCCTGATCCATTTCCACCCTGACCCTCAGACACATGGATGCAAGCCAGGAGGAAGGTGCAGAGGCGGGGGGACCTTGAACTGTTACAAGCTTTTCCTGTGATCTATGCACAGGACGCTGGTCCTTGCTGGGAACCAATTAGTTATGAAGTGATAAAGGAGACTCGAAAAGCTGTAAAAGAGCATGGACTAACCACTCCCCCGATGATGCCGTCCCTGCCTGGAGCACAGAACATGCAGCCCCAGATCATTTGCAATGCCCACAGGATAGTCTTTTGTGAGGGAAGGGCTGCAACAGCTAAAGGCTGTCGTATTGAAGGCATTTAGAAATGTCCCTGATGCTGGGACTCATGTTCAGTCTTTCGTTAATATTCGATGAGGAGCATAAGTTTTCAGACAAACTACAAGAAGCTCTAAATAAGCAGGCAGATGATACCACAGCTAGAGAAATTTTGCTTAAACAATAAGCCACAGAGAATGCAAATGCAGACTGTCAGAAAGTTTAACTGCCTTTAAAGAATAGAAACCTGTCACACTGCAGTTTGGCTCATCCCTACAGCAGTTAAGGGCCCCCTAGGAAACGAGCTTAGTGCACAGTTAACTGGACAATCATCTTTCACAAAGCAAGGATTGTTGATTTTACCAGGATTGATTGATGCCGACTTTACAGGAACAATACAAGCCATGGCTTGGACACCTATGCCTCCTTGCTTTATACCAAAGCCCACTAGAATTGCTCAGCTGATTTGTTTTCAAGCAATTGTACCTTATGCAGCAAATCGCACATGCGGAGGAGGCGGCTTTGACTCAACTGACCAACTATGATTCTATGGACGCAGAAACTGTAAAAATCACTACCGACATTAACCTGCAAAGTACAACACTCACAGAGCAACAAAGAGCAATGTTTTACCCCTATTACAGACAGTGGAGCCGATGTAACAGTTTTTTCTTTAACAGAATGGCCATTGACTGAACCACTTACTGCTTTGACGGGGTTGGGGGGAGTAACTGACCCATGACAAAGTTTACACTCCATAGTCATACATGGACCTGAAGGTCATGTGGCAACTGTCAAACTATACATTCTGTCACTTCTCACCGTCTTATGGGGTAGAGACTGCACAGCACAATGGACCTGACTTTGAGCACCCATTTTTAATAGGGGCCACTGCAGTGCAGACCACCCTGCTCTGACCTGGACTGCAGATGAGCCTATTTGAGTGGAACAGTGGACCCCTACCAAGGGGAAACTGCACCACCTTAAAGCTTTAGTGGAAGAACAATTACAAGCTGGACACATTGTACTGACTACCAGGTCATGGAACATGCCTGTGTTTGTAATTCAGAAGAAAAGCGGAAAATGGTGCTTATTACAAGATTTGCAAAAAACTAAATGCAATTATTGAACCTATGGGACCATTGCAACCAGGAATGCCCTTACCGAAAATGATACCTCAAAACTGGGACTTAACCATTATAGATTTGAAAGACTGTTTTTTTACCATTCCATTACATCCAAAGGATGCGGTCTGTTTTGCTTTTTCTATTCCTTCTCTTAATAGGGCAGAACCAAGCCAACAGTATCATTGGACTGTATTGCCGCAAGGCATGTGTAACAGTCCAACAATTTGTCAGTTGTTTGTAGCAAAAGCTTTATCACCAGTTTGCAAATTACATCCTCAACCCCTGATTTATCATTATATGGATCAAATTTTAGTTGCAGCCTCAACATCAGAACAGATGGCTAAAGCTGTAGCAGCTGTAACAGTAGTTGTTACCCAAGTAGGCCTTTCTGGGACATCAGAAAAAAATCTCTCCATGGAAATATCTGGGATGGAAAATTAGAGAACAAACCATTCAACCACAGCAAGTTCAACTTTTATATTCTGTAAAGACATTGAATGTTGTGCAAAAATTGTTAGCAGCCATAAATTGGGTACGCCCCATGTTAGGCATCACTACAAAAGAATTACATCCTTTGTTTATGTTGTTAAAAGCAGATTCAGATTTAATCTCTCCCAGGCAATTAGACAAAGATTATTTTGTCGCATGGGACAAGGCCACCAAAAAGCTTAGTCGGAAACAAACATTTCGTAAGTGTTTAAACACCCTGATTGAATTATATACTATTTCAGTCAAATTCCAACCATTTGGAGTTTCAGCCCAATGGGTAGAAGGTGTGTCTGACAAATTTAGACCTTTAGAATGGACACTTTTACCACATCAGTTTTCTGAAACAATAATAACTAAGCATGAAATGTTAGCAACGTTAATTCAACAAGGTCGCAATCGTTTATTGGAATTGGATGGGATGGATCCCTCTACCATCTATGTTCCAATGACTCAACAACAAGTAGACTGGCTTTTGCAACATTCTTTATGCAAATTGCATTAGCAGACTTTAAAGGACAAATAAGCATTCATTATCCTCCGAGTCCCCCTTGAGTCTGTTTGAGTGTATAAGCCGAATTCCTACTATGAAATCAAGTCATATCCCTCTTAAGGAGGCAATGACACTTTTTACAGATGGATCAGGGAAAACCGGGAAATCAGTGATTGTAGATTTTTGTAAGTATTTTAATTAGATAAACAAAAATGTAACTCTTATTCAAAATGTTAATCCCTCACTTAGTGTGTGTAGAAATTATTCCATATGATGCAATTACACATCTGAAACATATCCAAATCGAACAATATGCCCCTGCAATTACCAAGAGGATTGTATTTTACTTGTGGTGATAGAGCATGGGTAGGTATTCCTTCTTATTTTTTCAGGAGGTCCATGTATGTTAGGCAAATTTACATTATTAACCCTGAATATTTCTATGAATTTAAATCACACTTCGGTTCACTGCCATCAAAAAATGCCACATTGGCAGTTTTATCTAATCTTTTGATGAACTTATCAGACTATTCAGAATTTATACATAAAAGTATTAACACCCTAAAAGATTTAAAAGAAAAAATGGCAAATAGAGAATAAACGGAATCCATTTGCAGGACTTTTTGCTGGATTTGGACCTTGGATTAAAAAATCAGTTACAATAGGTTCTACGATACTTGTGGGTTTTTGTAGTCTATCGATTTGTGTGCCTTGCTTAATCAAATTAGTGCACAGCTTAATTGATAGAGTGTTAAGACAAATATTAGTAATTCACAAAAACAAAAAAGGGGGAGATGTCAGAAGAGATGGACATTCAATATCCAGCAAGCCATGGGCCTGAGAAGAATAAACATTGCTGGCGGAAACAACAGGCCATGAAAACAATAACAGTGGTCACAAGGAGGTTGCAATGAGAAAAACATACTGTGGAAATTTTTATGAAGCACTTGTGGGAGCAGCGTTGACATTTTTAGTAAGGTATAAATATGAGATTGTAACAATAAACTAGGTCTTAGCTTGAAACAAAAGCTGAGTCCATGCAGGGACAACTTCCACTAGATCAACTTGTTCATAGCCTCATCCAGCCTGGTCTTGAACACCTTCAGGGACATCCACAACTTCTCTGGGCAGCCTGTGCCAGTGCCTCACCACCCTCACAGTAAAAAAAAAAAAAAAAAATCTTCCTAATATCTAATCTAAACCTACTCTCTTTCAGCTTAAAACCACTACCCCTCATTCTGTCACTGCACTCCCTGATAAAGAGACCCTCCTCAGCTTTCCTGTAGGCCCCTTTTTAGTACAGGAAGGCTGCTATAAGGTCTCCTCAGAGCCTTCTCTTCCCTAGGATGAACAACCCCAACTCCATCAGCCTGTCCTCATATAGGAAGTGCTCCAGCCCTCTGATCATCTTAGTGGCCCTCCTCTGGACTCACATTAATATTCCCATGGAATTGTGCATCTTCAGGTTCCTTATGCTCTCTGAAAGCTTTTTACTGAAAGCTCCTGTCCTATGTTTGTAACACTAAACAAAATTAATCCCATTTTGTAAAAACAAAGTGTGTTTCTCTAGCACATACATTTCATTGCCAAACTAACATTAACAAAAAGCCACATTCATTTTATTATTTGTTATAAACAATTACCTAAATCATTTAAATGGCAAGTATTTACTTATAAGTAATAACATGTTGCAGATGTAGGAGGATGACCTAGGGTCCTTAGATAACACATCAACTTAGAAACCAGAAACTACAACTTAAAATAGATAATATACACAGCAAATCATTACAAGAACAGAGCTGGGGGCAATCAGTCAGTAAAATATGCATTCATAAAATAATCAGTCCTCCTGATTTTCTTTCCTGCCTCCTTTTCTTCCATTAACTCCCTTGAGCAGGGTGAAATGTTTTCGAAGGGACATTCCCATGCCCAGATTCTTCTAAAAAATGTTTCAACCTTTAACTCTGATCTATCCATTACTCCTCCCAACACACATACTCTGAAAGAATATTCTTTCATGATTTGGAGACGATTTCATGAGCTGTACATTAGATCAGTGGAAAGGGTGAAACCCTGCGTGCAGTTTGATGCTGCCAGTTATGGCAAATGCTGCCTTCACACCCACTGGACCTCAGACATCATTCTGGCCCATGTAGGATGTCATTGCCTACAACTCTATGTTATTTTTCTAGCTTTAAATTTTTTTTAATTAATTTCTTAAGCAATCCCTTTCCTCTGTACATTGACTTCTTCACAAAGTATACATACCAGTAATTGTAAAAAGTCTCTATATGTGGGCAGGAAAAGGACAGTTCTCTGAAAGGGGGAAAAACATTCTTTCTAGTATCTACTTTTTCTTTCCTGCTTTCCTATGCTTTGTTCCTGCTTTGTCCTTCCCCTACACTGTATCTGCCATCTACCAGTACATTACAGTAAAAGAGTTTAGCATCAGAGACTTTATGTAAGGCCCTTTATGTAAGGGCTCCATAAAAAAATATAAATGGCGCTTTTTTTCTCCCCCTCCAAAATTTTACACATCTGGAGAAAGCATTCTCTAAGAAACCATGTTAACCAACTTTAAATACAGGCATTGAGACCAATATCACATCATTACCTTTATATTTGTACCCTCTATACTGTTTAAGCTTGGGACCAAGTATAATGGCTCCTAAGGTGACGAGTAAAAGTGACTTGTTGACTTAAGGTCTGAGTTCTGAGCGACAATGCAAAGCGAAATCCTCTCTTTGGGAGATTTTCTTCTGCTTTATAAGCCACAGTTACACAATACTAATAAAATAATTAATGAAGTTATTAATGAGTAACTTGGGCTGCATATCTTCAGAAATGCTACTTATTCAATGCTTCATTTCTTGGCAAGATGGTCAATGCTAATCTTTCAGAAATACATGAGCATTCCTTTTTTTTGAAGTCAGATGTAAACTAGATGGTTCTTAACATCTCACTTATCTCATGAAGAACATGTTCTAGTCATAGGACAGCAGAAATAGGTTGGATCTTTTTCTTGAACAATTATCTTTCCTCAGAGTGGGAGATGGGGTCTGAGGATTTGTTTTCTTCTAATTCCTTTCTTCATGCAAATACTCTGTCACTTTCTGAATCTGCTTATTGTAGATTTTCTACATTCATATGTATACATTTATTGCTTATTCAATTTTCTGTTTGAACTTTCTCTGACTTGATTCACTGTCCTATCATTTAGGAAAATAATTCAGGTACATTCAGCACATTCAGTGAAACATGGTTCCAATCATGACTTTGCATATGACATCTGTTACTGTACACAAATATTTTCAGATGTATATAGGAACTGTTTAGTGCTATTTTACAGATATATTAAGCAGACATTTTTGCTACTTTTAATCTCTACCCTATGCACTACACCTGCCAGCCATTTCACTTTCTTGTTGCTGTAAATCAGTTACATTTCACCTTGAATTAGTGCATTATCAGTTTGAGGGTAAACTTGAGCTGTATTTATATTGTGCAGGAAACACTTTACTAAATGTTTCTCATCAAATGTTGACTGTCTGCTATTAGCAAATCTATCCTCAATGTTTCACTTCAGAAAGAATCAGACCATACAATTACTATTGTTATAACTATCGCTGAAACTACTGCTATTGGAAGATACGTTGACAGGCACAAAGGTCACAACGAAAGAAAAAGAGCATTCATTTGTTCTACTGGTCTGGGCTTTCTTAAGCAACACACACCCTGTGTGTTCCTCAGATTTTCTGCTAATCAGTAACAATTGTATTAATTTCCTTTGTTCAATGTTTTCAATCAACAAGGAAAGACAAAAATTAGTAACAGTGCTAGACAGAGTACACTATTTCTATGGGCAAGCATTCACAACTTTATTACACTCTCTTCCTCTCTAACTGTTGTGTTCACTTTCAACAGGATTTGTGTACACATATTTTTCAGTAGCTGCATTTCCAAGTTTGTGTGGTTCAAGTCACAACTGTGCTTACATAAGCCACAACTAGATTTAAAAACCGAAGGCTGGATTATGACTTGGTCATGTATTCAAAGACATATTTAACAATGGTTGTGTTTTCTTGTACATACTCAGTCTGTTTGATTCCCAAGGCCTCAAAGCCAAGACAGGGCAACTTTTAAAAGAAAATACATAATTCCAAACATTCTAGATACAAATCACTTCATCCACTGAACATTCCCTCTACTTCATTCATTACTAAAAAGTTTAAGTTTACAATCACAGAATGGCAGGGGTTGGAAGGGAACTCTAGAGATCATCTACTCCAACACCCCTGCTAAAGCAGGTTCACCTACAGCAGGTTACATAGGAACATGTCCAGACAGGTTTTTAATATCTTCAGAGAATAAGTTCCCACAACCTCATTGGGCAGCCTGTTCAGTTCTCTGTTACCCTCACAGTAAAACTTTTCCTCATGTTGAGGTGGTACTTCCTGCGTTCTAGTTTGCACCCACTGCCCCTTTTCCCGTCACTGGGCACCACTGAAGAAGAGTCTGGCCCCATCTTCTTGGCACCTGCCCCTTATGTAGTTATAAGCTTTGATAAAGCCCCCTCTCAAGTCTTCTCTTTTCCAGGCTAAACAGACCCAGGTCTCTCAGCCTCTCCTCATAAGAGAGGTGCTCCAGTCCCCTAATCATCATTATGAGTCTCTACTGGACTCTCTCCAGCAGTTCCTTGTCTTTCTTGAACTGAGGAGCCCAAAACTGGACACCCATTAAAGACTTTGCGTAGTAGATATTTACTTAAATGTATGCTGATAGCTTCCTGTTCAAAGTCTTAAAATAAAAAATCCTCATTACCTATGTAAGCAAGATCTATGTGATTCAGCCAAGTTTTCTCCTAAATACTTCAAAAGCTTCAATTAACTCTAAAAAGTAGGTTTTATATATTGCCTTGTTATTTTAAGAAGTGTAAACGTGCACTGTGACAAAATACTATCAAGTAAAAATTAATTCCACTGTAAGCAGAAGAAACAAAGAACAGGGATAAGCTTAGAGTGCAGTTCACAAAAGCAGGAAAAGGGAAGTAGCCACATCACTGATCTCATTCACGGGTTATACAAAGCATGACAGACAGAGATCTCTCACTTAATGAAGTCTGTTCTTTTCTCTATTCTAAGAGGACTTGAAAGAAATTTTCTTCCTCTCCTTCCTTGCGCCTCACCCCAAATTTGTTTTAAACTGTTGTTGGCTTATAATAAAAGACAACACACATATTTCTAGATTTGTTTTTTGGAACTAGTATCTCATCCTAGAATATGGCTATAATTAAAATGAGACGTTTTATTTTCTTTTATTTAAATTATAGAAAATAGATTAAGATGATGAACAAAAAAACCCACAAAATTGAAATTGCCACTATGAGTCACAACAGAACAGCTCTTCAAAGGATATTTGGCTGCATACAAACTGTTCACAGCTCCTCAGAACTATTTCCCTATTAACCTGATTTTCAGTAGTTAATTGCCCCTGTCCCAAACATACCCTGTAGCCCTATTCTAACTTCTTTGTCTTTCTACAAGTGTTTATCTGGGTACTGTTGTGTGTAGCATAGATAGTAAAGCACAACAAAAATATTTGTTACATAAAGACAATGACATGACAAACTCCTTCGTAAGAAAGAGCCTAAAAATCAAAAAAAGCATTTTTCCTTCATTATATTATTTTCTCCCTTAGAATGAACCTGAGAGAAAAAAAATAGAAAAAAATTAAAAAGTCGAATTAGAGCAGAGGGTTTTTTCCTCTTGCATTCAAAGGTATTAGATGACAACTAAAGCGAATAAATGATAATGAGTTAAATGAATTTGTAGACTTTAATCAAGAAGAAAAATAATACTATACCTAAAGACACAGGACATTAGTGTTAGAAGTCCAGTTCTCTGTTCTAATGCCAATTTCTTGAGTGGTCAGGGCTTCCCTAGCTATTAACATGACAATATTCCTTTCTCTTCCTATCTTTTACTTGTTTTGTTCAGCAGGGCTATAAACTTTCAGTGGCAGTAGGCTACCCATGCACAGTGCATGTTTGTGCAGCATCCAGCATAAAAACACACTATCTCAGACAGACTGTTTGAGCCCTAACTGAAGACAAATCACTTCATAATTTTATTTTCAAAGATGCCTGACATGGAAAAAAAAAGTATTTCGAGTAAACAGGTACAGAAATGCAAGGTGCATTAGAATTTTAGCTTGAGAGCATATTCTACTTTTTAATTTGTGCTGTCCTAATACTGTTTTCTAGATAAATTAGGCTTGACCTCCAAAGATTTGAAAATCTAGGCATTCATCAGTGAAAGGCATTTCCTCTGCTTTCTGGAGTACACTTCTACACTTAGAGGAAGCACTCAGGCTAATATTTTCTGCTTTGGAAGACAGTATGACAGTAAAGAGGCATTATGAGAATCCATGATCTTCAAATTTATTCTCAGCATAAAAAGTCCAAAATAAACAATGTACACAGGCAGTTGGGAACCTATATAGCTTGCCTGCTTTACCAAGTTATTTGATAAAACATAAGTATTCACAGAGTGCAAGAAATACTAGGAAGCATCATTCCATGCGTCTGTTTGCATTATGCAGTTATAGGCTGATCCACTGTGGACTTCTCTATTGATTTTCAATCTTTACATTTTACATTAATTTGGCTTTAAAATACACATTTTTATCTCTCAAAAAATCTGAAAGCACTGCACACTAACGTCTTTCAGAGTCTATTTTGGTCTTGAATGCAAGAGCTGAAGCATGTAGGACTTGAAGAATCCAGTGCAAGTGTGTTGCTATAAACAAACATCCACTATGCTTCACTAACTGAACTTTGGCCTACTTTTAGTGTCTCACAATGGTAAAGTAAAATTCATTAGCTTAAACTGATAATCAGAACCAATAGCTCTGAGGACAGGTCTTTCTAACAACAAATAAAATACCACTGTTGCTTTTGCTGGTAACAGGTTGCAGACTAATACTACTCAAAAGGACATATTACTACCTTGAATGTTTTCGAAATCATTAAGCACAGTGGCTAGTTTAAGATGCTCTTGCATCACTTGTGTTACTTTTCAGGACTGAGCCATGTTCTTTTAGCAGAGCTGCTGGACTGTGTTGAAGACAGGTCCTTTAAGCCTGATTTTGAAGTTGTATTGGAAATATCTTATCCATTCACCCAAGGAGGAAGAAGTTTCATAATGCTTTTAAATAAACAGCCTCTTACTATCCAAATTATGAGCCAGTAATAAGCAAGCAAAAAGTCTTACTGCACTTCAACTTTTCCATTCTTACACAGGTTGCAGTTGTAGTTTCAAACTTTACTTTTACTGGAAAGTAATATTTTAAACGTATTGTCATGTATTTTCTTAAAAGAACAGGACTAGCTGCTTGTACATCCTGCTGCTAGAATTAAATACAGCTTTTTAAACTGATACATTTTTACTGCCACACATTATTTTCATTGCCATAAGACAGAAAAGACTCTTCAAGACCAACAATATTGTGGCAGGATTCAGAAATCACAGTATCTAACTACACTGTGTGTTATACAAACACTGAAGATGCTCTCAGCCTAGAAACTTTATCTCCTTCAAGTGTTAGTGAGCACAATGTTTATAAACACATGGAAGATAAACGTGAAACAGACATAAGTTTAAATAACAGAGCAAATCTATGTAATGACAGTGCACTGGGTGCCAAATACTAGTGTTTGCAACTTCCCTTCTTGCTCTTGTAACACATTGCTATAATCATTGCTCCCATGGCTGCAGCAGCCAACACAGACTCTTTTGACCATACCTAAGACATACCTAAGAACAGACATCTTTGCATCAAATTAGTTTTATTTCTCCTCTACTGCACTTATTTCTCCTCTACTAGCATTTGTCAAGTTATGTTTTGCATAAATATGAAATAATGACACTACAATATATCACCAGGGATGCACCGGCAATTAGAATGAAGCAGCTGAAATTGACCAGAGGAACTAGTGGTTAAGTCAGGAATAATTTTTCTCCTTACTAGTGTATGGAGATACTGTGACACTGTATGTTAAAAGCCATCACAGTCCCAAGAAAGGGCTACAGTTTATGGACATATCCCCATTCATCATCATCAGAATCTTCCATAGTGGTCTTTTTGCTTCCCTTTCAGTGTGTTTCTACTTCCCAGATTCCTTTACTCAAAAAACCTAAACCAGGCCTTTCTCTTTATTCTTCATATCTGCACTCAACATATACAAAGCAACTTCCTCCTATGATATCAAGAACTTTTCATGCCAATGAAGAACTTTCTCCAGATCTCACTGAGATGAGTGATTAGGGCGTGGGGGACTGGGGTTAGAGTGTTAAATAATTACTTTATGCAGCTATGAATCTTATTTAAATCATTATTCTTGGCTTTGAAATACATCTGATTGCCTGCAATAATCAGGTGCTACAAGAAAAATAGTAGTCACAACAATCACTCCATTGCCTACAGAAAAAAAAGCATTCCCTTTGAAGAAGAAAGCAGAAGCTAAACTAGAACAACTTGGGTTTAGCAAACTAGATTCAACAAACCAGCACTTCATCAATCCACCGCTACAGCTCTTCCTGTGGTTGCCACTCAGCCAACATTTTGAGTGCCACCCATGAAAAATTCTGGAGATATATGGTTACTTAAAGTCAAGTCAGATTCTAACACAATCCTGTATCATCAGTCTCACATTGGCCTGCAGGGGCCAGAACAGTTGCCACAAAAACATATTTTTAAATAAGAAGAGAGAGGCATTGGGACCTTCAGAACATAAACCAGGACATGGAAATTCACTTCCAGCTTTGACATTAAAGTTAATGGGAGAAGACTGCTGCTGTGTAAACAAACAAACAAACAAACAAATCCAGACAAAACAGAAACAAAGGAAACCCCCGACTCTTGAATCTCAAAGTATTTTGGTTGCTACCCAAAATCAGAGCAAAAAATCTACACATTCCAAACTTGAGTAACTTCTATTATTTTTAAATTAGCAAGGCAGCTATCATAATGTAAGCCCTGCAAGAAAGCTGTCTTCTGAAAAGAAAGGGAAAAGGAAAGGTAAAAATCTTATCCTTTCACAACTTTATTTATTTGGTTGATTTATGAGCTTTGTACTTTTAACATGAACCACTCACTTCAAAGAGTTTGTGAAAGTCAAATTCCAAACAAGGCAGAATAACTGAAGCAACAAAGAAGTGGACTTCTTGTTGTTGTTGAACATTTAAACGCATCAATTCATTACCTGAACTCATTTTTCTTATTTTGTTCTATGATTGCTAGAGACAGCAGGTAGTTCAAGGGTGTATGTTATCAGATTCTTTAATCGCAACAATTGTAACACTGAATTGGAGCTGGGAGGCTATAATTAATCATTCACTGAATTAAACAGTGTTAATTTAAAATATATTTTGGTAATCTAACAAAGACATGCACACAGGTATATTCGGATTAAACAGCTCAGCCAATTTAATGGTCACTCTTGTGCCACTATTACCCATGTTGACTTACCTCCACCCTAGTCTGAAACATATAAACATCTGTACACTTTTTTTCCACATTAATTTTCTGTCAGTTGAATGAGCTTAATTGGCCAATCAAGGAATCATTCTGGTGCAATGGAAATGGCTGGCATACATCGCCCAGAGTGCAACTGTATCTTTCACCAGCAACTCTATTTTACACAACCTTACCTCATCTCTTAGAACATTTTTCTTAAGTATCTTGCCCCTTCTAAAATCATAGGTTTTGGCTTCTTGGTTCTTGTTAACTGAATCACTTATTCAATTACCATAATCTTTTCCACTGAATTTCACAGTGGGCAGATTGGAAATAGGGAGAAATTAAAATAAGGAGAATGAATTCCACCCTCTCTTCCCCCCTTCCAGGCACATCAGAGAATGTGTACATATTAAAAAAAAAAAATAATCCTTTTTCCCTTTTTCAGCATATTTTGATTTTAGCACTGTTAAACTCACTAATCCCTTTTCAGATAAATGAAAATAGTGCATGCACATGATATAACACTGTGTAATTATGTAAATGCAGAAAACAAGACATGCTTCTTAAGCTCCCAAAAGTTCGTCACTCTGAATATATCCTGCTAATCTAATACCATAAAATATATTTAAAATATTAACTTCCCTGAAGCAAAAGGCTAAGAAAAAAGTAAGTTTAATTTAACTAACAGCCATGGCACTTTATGGCAATACCCAATGTGTTTATATTGCTACAAGGCATTCCATTGTAGCACACTAAGATTGAAGAAATTAGGTACAAGAATTTTGGCCAGCTTTTTTTTAAGAAAATAAGCTTGACTTCCCTAATATCCCTGTTTCATTTCACACAGCAGCAATATTTTTACTAAGAGAATTCTATTGGAGTTAGCTTATCATGGGAGAAATGTTGTCAACAGCTTTGACAGACAGGAGTTTTGCAATGAGAAGGTCATAGGCTGAGTTTGGATCTTCCCTCGTCTGATTAGACAATGAATATTTTACCACAATTGGCTCTAGTCATTGACTGAGTTTCATTTCCAAATACCTGTCATCACCGTCACTGATGCATTCAGGAAGAGCAAGACTACAGCCAAACAGCATGATGTGTTGATAGCAGCTGAGACGATGGAGATAACTGAAGAACTTCAGGAACTTTTCCATTTCAATACTTTTGACAATGGAAAGAACTGAAGTTATAGTAGTGTAGTTATATGGCAGCATTTGGCACTGGCTGTTGGTGATATTTATGCAGGCACCTGTGAAATCAAAACAATACATTTAGAACAGAGGTATCGCTATTTAATAGGCAGTTCAAAGCATATTTTGAATTGGGTAGTCAGTATATAGACTAAATTAGCAATGCATGTACGTCACAGGGAGGATGACATTCCATAATGCTATACTAATACTGACAAAAGTAAATATCTAAGAAGAAAAAGGAATCTGGAGAAGCTTGGTAGCTTAGTTTGGAAAACCAAGTAAACTCTTAGATATTTTCACAATTCTCTGACCTGCTACAAAACTGGAGTAGAAACAAAACAAATTAATTTCTGATACAGGTCAAATATATCATAATAAGAGCCTGGTTACAGTCACCTTTGGCTGTCGCTGAGAATGGAAGTCTACAAAAATATAAAGGTTAACTGTGTTTTGAAGCTGCTCTGGTTTTAGTGTTTCCATAAAGTTTTCTTTTTAGGTGTTTCCATAAAGTTCCTCCTTTTTGTAACCACTCTACTTTGCAGCTGGCTTTCCTGCCAAAACATCAACTTGCTTACCTATTTTTCCCAAGATGATAGTTTTACATCTACAGTCTTTCTTCTCTATCCTACCAACACAGAATTATCTGTTTTTACAGGTTGAACACCTACCTCATCCTAAACTATTGTCCCACTCTCAAACTACCAGAGAAACCCTTCTCTGCTCATGCCCTGTTGTGTGCAATAGGCTCTCTCAGCTACACATGATCAGCAGGTTAACTTACTACATGAAGTTCTTAAGAGCGAGTTTCACAAGCCATACATCAAACTCAGAATTTTCATCAAGTAAAACTATTAAAATCTAACATTAGGACAGCACCCTACACCTAGTCAGGCTCTGGTAGCATTTTTTTCCACATTCAGAGCACATCCACATTGTACAATAAGGAAAGACCTCAGCCCATTCTCAAGACCAGACCCTGACACTAATCATGCTGTAAACAAATCAAACTCATGGTAAATGATCATCCCGACTCTGGCCTTCTGAATGGGGAAAACTCTTGAGCACATTCAAGCCTTAGCACTCTTGTTCTCATGATCTAAGCAAATTGGACATCAGCAGCACTAAACAGGGCAGATCCTTTCCATCATCAAGTATTTTGGGACTGGCTTATTCCAAGAACTATGCCAGTCGTTTACACCTGACCACCTGACTTGATAAAAGCTGAGGATATAAAGCACACAAGATGCAGCTTTAAAGGTTCAGCAACTCTGTTTATTCCTCACCTTTCAGTCTAGACACAGTCTTTGCTGTCTAAATGCACTAGTAGCAAATAGGAAGTATTATGAAGTGGCAAATGAAGTAAAACTTCATTAAAGTTTTTTCAAGTTGCACTGTCTTTGAAGGGATAGACAAAAAAAAAGTGGGTTTCAAATTTTATCTAGACTTGGTAAAAAATAATCCCTATTTTTTCAGTGCCTGATGAACACACTCAATGTTCCTCCCTCTGTCTTCTTCCTCTCCAGAAATCTCAACAAAAACCAAGAAACAGAATCTTGCCCTACTGAAATAATGGCATGCCTGTCCCCTCATTTTAATCAAACTAAAACTATGACAAGTTCCCATATGAAGATTCTCCACTCCCCAGAAATGTCAAAAAGAAATCTTAGCACCAGTGTACACCTATTTTACACCTATTTTCTGTTAACATTATCTTCTTACTCCAACAGTACAGTGACTAATGGATCTGTTAATCAAAGAATCACAATTTTTCCTTATAATTCAGTGACAGATTCTCCATTCATAATTAGAAGTAAGTGCTGGGAGATCAGTAAAACAGCGGTAAGCCTCCAAATCAAGAGAACTTTCAGCAGAGTGCCATTTTCAAAAGTGACTATAGGAGTATCACATGTTGATGATTTTTAGTGTAACTTTTGCTCTGAAGCTGTATGGGTATTTTTGAAAAATATGACCAGGATGATCATCAAACGTACCTGTTAGGCTGTGAGACTAAAATCTGGTGATATTAAAATAGCTTTCCAGGGAAAAGAGGAAAGGAGAAAAAAGGTGGAGAGAAGGGAAGTAAATTCACTTTGGAATCACAAAGTCTTCTTTAAAAGATGACATTTCTTTTATGACTACTCACATTGTGGCTTTTGTCTGGCTCTTGACCTGCCAGAAAAATGTAAAATCACCCTTCATTTGTTGCATTATATTTTATTCTTGAGCAAACTTATTGCCATTTATTTGTGCTGCAAAGATTTTTTTTTTCCCACAAAATCTTCCTGTAGCTATGTCCTGAGGCAAAATTGTTCCTATCACAGCATGTGTCAAGAAGCAGTGACGTTTTGGCTGAAATCATGTGCACGGACTGCTTTAGACCTCTTACACTCACGCAAACCTGACAGACAAGGACTACAGTTCCTTGGAGCTATTTGATGTTTTAGTAGTACTAGTAGTACTCAGTGGCTGGACAACACAGCACTGAATTCAACATTCATGGCCAAAAAGGCAAAATTTTAGAATCATCATAGAAAGGTATGGGTTGGAATAGACCTTAAAAATCATCTAGCTTTAACTCTCCTGCCATGGGCAGGGACAACTTCCACTAGATCAACTTGTTCATAGCCTCATCCAGCTTGGTCACAAACACCTTCAGGGACTGGACACCCACAACTTCTCTGGGTGGCCTGTGCCAGTGCCTCACCACCCTCACCGTAAAAAAAAAAAAAAAAAAAAAAAAGAAAAAAAAATTCTTCCCAATATCTAATCTAAACCTACCCTCTTTCAGCTTAAAACCATTACCCCTCATTCTGAGGGGCTCATGATGAGATTCTTATCCATCAACACCGACAAGTCCTTCGGGGCTACTCTCAATCCATTCTCCACTCAGCCATATTTATGTGCAAGATTGCCCCAAACCAGGTGTAGGACCTTGCACTTGGCCTTACTGAAACTCATGAGTTTTGCATAGGCCCACCTCTCAAGCCTGTCAAGGTCCCTCTGGATGGCATCCCTTCCCTCCAGTGTGTCTACAGTGCCACGCAGTTTGGTGTCATCACCAAACTTGCTGAGGGTGCATCCAATCCCACCATCCACATCTGCGACAAATATGTTTAACAGCACCAGTCCCAGTACTGAACCTTGAAGAATGCTACTCATCACCAGTTTCCACTTGGACATTGAGCTGTTGACCACAACTCTTTGTGTGTGGCCATCCAGCCAATGCCTTATCCAGCCAGTGGTGCATCTGTCAAACCCATGTCTATCCAATTTAGTGACAAGAATGTTGCACGAGACAGTGTCAAATGCTTTGCACAAATCCAGACAGATGATGTCAGTTACTCTTCCTTTATCCTCCAATGCTGTAACCCCATCACAGTAGGCTACAAAATTGCTCAGACATGATTCACTGTTAGTGAAGCCATGTTGATTGTCATAACCACCTCCTTGTGCCGCAGCAGTGTTTCCAGGAGATTCTGCTCCATGATCTCGCCGGACGCAGAAGTAAGACTGACCCTCCTTTAGTTCTCCGGGTCTTCCTTTTTATCTTTTTTTAAAAACAGGAGTTACATTTCCCCTTTTCCAGTCATTTTTACAGCAATTGTACAAGAATGTTTAAAAAAAAAAAAAAGAGAGAGAGATGGAAGAAGGGACTAGATATAGGACCTGTCCTTGCAACAGAATCATGATCCACCTTCCGTTCTGTGAACATTTCATTCCTCAAAACAACATCTATTCAGTATTAATCCCAGGCCCACCTGGAAACCCTGGGTTAGAACTTCGTATTTTAAACACAGGTCTTTAATCCACCTCTTCTATTTTTTGTTCCTTCATCCACCCAGCAAGTAAATTACAATGCAAGAGGTGAGTGTCCACACCTCTGAGTCAAAAAGCATACATTTCAGGGCAATAGCAATTGTATTACAGCATTCCTGGATTCTCACTGCAGTATCAACAAGTGCTACAGTCTCAAAAACCTTCTCCAGTAAATTATGCACAGGACTAATGAGCTCAGAACAGCACCCGCTGTCTCATTTGCACCACACGAAGATGCAGAACACAGATACATCAGTCCTCCAAGCTGGCCCACAGAACTTTAAGCCGCAGCAGGCAGATGCATCCTTGTTGCTTTGCAGAGGACCTCTCAAGTTCCATGCAACTGCATAAATTTGTCATACTTTGAGTAACACATTATTTCAGAGCAAAGTTGTTTCAGCTAAACTGAGACCTGAAGAAAACACAAAGATTCTCTATTCTGCTCACTTGCACAAAACAGGTTGCTCCACTAATTCTTGCATCAAGCCAAATAGCTTGTGATAGACAGAACATACCTTTCAGACAGGCTAGTCTGCTCAGTGCCAATTTGCTCTGTACAAAGGCAAACAGCATTCTACAGAGCAAGGCGTAATTTATTTTACAGGACACTAAAAGTAGGAGAAAAGCTATTTAAAATACAAGCAAAAGGGACTGATAATTTAATGAGGAGTAAGTATTCTAAAATAAAAAATAAGGTAATAATACATTTTAGTGATAATAGTGGCATTCTTTTTTTTCTGCAAATAAATAGAAAAACTGAAAAATTATATCAACTAACAGCCACAGATGTAAGAAAGAATGCAGTAAACCTCAAAACGCGTAACAAATTCTACCAAATTGCTAAATTCTGCTCCATATAGAATCATATAATCATTGAATAACCAGGTTGGAAGAGACCCACCGGATCATCGAGTCCAACCATTCCTATCAAACACTAAACCATGCCCCTTAGCACCTCGTCCACCCGTGCCTTAAATACCTCCAGGGAAGGTGACTCAACCACCTCCCTGGGCAGCCTCTGCCAGTGCCCAATGACCCTTTCTGTGAAGAATTTTTTCCTAATGCCCAGCCTAAACCTCCCCTGGCAGAGCTTGAGGCCATTCCCTCTTGTCCTGTCCCCTGTCACTTGGGAGAAGAGGCATATGTACAGGCCAAATGTATTTTAAAAACTATGTGGCCCTGCAGTACAAGAATGCTAATCTGACTCGTAGTATAACATACTAGCACTAAACATGTTACAAACCTAGCAGGAAAGAGACCAGAGAAGATGATAAACGCCTAAGACCACATTGAGAAGCCTCAACCTATTTACTTCTTTTCTCCAGTAAAGATTCACTAATTATGAAGAATACAAGGCACAAACTAGATGTGGCAATACTGGGGGAGGGCAGTGAATGGGAATAATGCAGGCAAAAAAAGGTGTTGATAGAACAGCATGGTTCCTAATTATAGGGGTCATTTCTAACACTCATCCAAATTAAGAGTTTTCTGTTTATCACCAGCTATTGCCAGATGGACTGAACTGGTCAAAAGGGCTTTCTTCTCCTCCAACAATTGCAATGCAAGTCTACAACTTTATATTTAGTGCTGCTGAAACTAATTTAAAGACCACCTTTTCCCTTTCACTCAGTTCTCTTCAAATTGTTCCCAGATTCCGCAGCCTATGGACTGCACCTGCACAAAGTGAACTGGACTAGAGGACTGAGCCAATGGAAAATAACCACCTACATTCTTTCCCAAAAGGCAATGTTTATTGCAACCTCAATTCCACACCCAACAGTGGTTGCCACTTCTGGATATTTTAGAGGCTATGCAATAAACTAGCTCTGGCATTAGCCTCCCTGAAAAATGGTCTTTCCTCACCTCTCCTGCCACAATTTTATTTTTTTGGTGGACACAGGGTGAAGGACAGAAACCCCTTTTTCTGTTGGATCAGATCATTGGGCTGAATAGCTTTTTGGCAGCAAACACATTTGTTCAAGGGCAAAAGAAGGGGCAGTGCAGGGATGGGAACCAGTAAGATCAAAGTCTGCTCACAGCAGCTGAAGCAGTGCTTTGGCAAAACACGTCATCACTGCCCAGCACCGTAAAGCACTTCTAAAGAGTGAGAAATGTTTCAATTGCCCCAGCAGAGTCAATTCCTGTCTGAGGAGAAATAAAAAAATATCTTTACTTTAAAAATTCATTAATAAATCTGGGGCAACTCTGCATTCCGAGCACATCCATTTTCTAACTTGCCCTATAAAAGCAGATCTGCCATCTCTCCTCCTGGCATCAGGCATTTTAAATGTAAAGCAGTTAAATGATGCCTTCAGTTAAAAGCAGCATGAACCAGCCTAGATCCTAGCTAGGGTATATTTTTACTATAAACAACCCTCTATCTCAGATAAGCAAAGCATAACATAGTACAGCATAACACATATATATGTTTGAAGAGATAAGTATGCAGACTGGTTTTCATATCCCAGGTCAAATTTGCCAATATTTCAGTTAGAAAATAATCTTTTTAATTAGAGCAGCTTTTACAGAACATCTTTAAGAAGCTTATGGAAAATGAAACAAAGTTCAATTCACAGCAGCAATCACCACTGACTTCATTACAGAACTTAGCTTGGTACATTCTCTGTACTAAGTTGCACAGCTGCAGTCCGTAAACTCACTGGTACAGCCTCAGTAAACCCAAGGGAAAATGGCAACATTCATCTGTCTCCTTCCCAGCAAAAGCTGTACCAACATGGAACAAAATCTCATCTTTAATCCTAAAATGTTCTGAAAATTTCTAAGGATCCTATTAAAAAGTGCAAAACCAAACCAAATACATCCATTTTAAGTTAGAAACTTGTCTAACTTGCCTACAGCAACAATTTGCAGGCTTCTTGATGTGGGAATGGCCCCCAGAAAATAAGTTTTTTTCCAATTCCAAGTTGCCATGTTCTCGTGACCCTAAAAAGATCTTGCGATTCTGGTTGATCTCATAATCCCGTGTGAGACACATGAAGCTACAGAATGCCTTTTTTACATCCTCTGCCCTGTTGCTGTTTAATATCCAGACTGTCATGAACTTTTGCTCCAGATCAAAGGAGCTAGCACCTGCTCTCTTCAGCAGAACTTCTTTCCAAAATTCATTAGTGTCTTCAAAAATTGTACTGCCTTTTTAAATTTACTACAACATCTTGTTAATTTTTTTCATTTCAATTAAAATAGAAGATGGACAGATTTTTTTTACCTCCACCCAACTATGAATTTCTCATGTACAGTCCACTTGGGACTGAACATTTGATATTGCATTTCGGATGTTTTCTCCATAACTCAAGAAAAACTCCTCAGTAAGTGAATTGCTTCTGAAACATACCAATAGATGCCAGGAACTAGGATCTGTCCTTTGGAATCCACACAGCAGGGAAATCTATAAATTGTTTTCTCCTTAATTCAAGTATCAGGAGTTAAAATCAATTATTTCGCAACAAAAGCATAGTCTCTGCATTTTTTTCCACACAAATACTGGCTTGAAAACACAATTTCCACAGCTCGCAGCCACCTCCATTTCCTGACTCCAGGGACAGCCTGGCTGCTGAGTGTGTACACCAGGTGAGTATTCCCTTCTAAACACCTTCACAGGCCCTTCCTCACATTTTTTCCACACTCCTAGGAAAGCTGTGTATTTTTTTTCTTCCAGGACACATTATGCCATAACAGAAAACACCAACCAATCTTTACAGAACAACACGCAGTCATATTACAATATTTGAAGAAAGAAGGAAGAATGCCAACATTTCTACAACTAGGAAAAGCACTTGCTGGGTGCTCTTTTAACCCCTTGGAAAAGTACAGTTAAATGCCAGATAATAGACCTTAAAAAATTTAAGAAACTAATAATACGATAAAAAATTCATAAAATTGAAGTAGTAGTGGTGCCATAGTAGTAACCTTTAACACTACAAGAAAATTAAGGTCTGAAGGAAAATGCATTTTTAATTACAACACTCGATACAGATAGAATAAAGAATTACTAGCATTTCTGTCAAAGGAAAATTCAGCCGATACAGGATGAACATCTTCTGGTCTTGACAATTCTACCAATGGCAAAAACATATCGCACCCTCGGTCCAAAAAGCTTTTACTATATTAACTGCTAATTTGTCTCTCATGGGTGTAATTCATTTCTCATCATTAAGATAAAATTTAGATATAATTTCTCTCCATTTCCCTGGGTTTTGCTTCCTCTTGCATGATTTAGTGGGAGGATTATGCGCAACAAAATCTGCCTGTTTTTCCCAGCTTTCTCAGTATCAGGCGGGGGGACTGCAGGGCAGCCTCTGTGAGGAGAGGCCAGGGCTGCCCTGTGCTCGACACAGTTGGTTCCAGCCAGCTCCAGCAGCCCCACCGCAGGGCACAGCTAAGCCCCTCAGCCACAATGGCAGCAACTCAAGGAAAGCATATTTAAAAGGGGACAAAACACTGGGTGGGGAAGTGAGAGTGAAGGGAAAAAAAAAAGTATGAGAAATAATCCTCTGGACACTGAGGCAAGAGAAGCAGGAGGGAAGGAGGTGCTGCAGACACCAGAGCAGAGATTCCCCTGCAGCCTGTGGAAGAGACTCTGGTGGAGCAGGTATCCACTCTGCAACCCGTGGAGGACTCTACGCCAGAGTAGATGGATATGTCCTGGAGGAACTGATGCCTATCTGGGAGGTGGTTGAGTCACCTTCCCTGGAGGCGTTTAAGGGACAGGTGGATGAGGCGCTGAGGGACATGGTTTAGTGTTTGATAGGAATGGTTGGACTCGATGACCCAATGGGTCTTTTCCAACCTGGTGATTCTATGGAGGACCCAGGCTGGAGCAAGATTAACCTGAGGGACTGAAGGCCATAGAAACAACTCATGTGGGAGCTGCTCTGGGGGGACTGCAGCCCATGCGGAGACTCAACAGTGAAGCAGGGCAAACTACATGGAGGAAGCAGCAGCAGAGGGGAACTGTTACGGGCTGACTGCAACCCCATTCCCCATCCCTCTGTGCCACTCACAGCAGGAAGAAAGTAGAAAAGATTGGAACAAAGGCATGAAGTCAAGCCTGGAAAGGAGGGTGGGGTGGAAGAAAGATGTTATAGTTCTTGCATCCATTTCTCATCATCTAGCTCTATTTTTAATTGGCAAATCATGAAATTAACTCTCCCTAAGTCGAGTCTGTTTTGCACCTTATGGCGACTGGTAAGTGAACTCCTAGTCTTTCACTCAACACAAGAGATTTTTCATCTCATTTTCTCCCCTCGCTGTACTGTTGAGGGGAGGGTTTGAGAGTGCAGCTGGGTGGATATCTGGCAGCCCACCAAGGGCAACCCACCATAGTCTAATAAAAACATTCTTTCTTTTCAAATTCAAGGATCATGAAAGAATAATTGAAAACACTAAAACAGTTCTACAAAGGAGGTTTAGGTTTGACTCATGCATTGCTGTAATGTCTTTTCAAAACTCTTCTTTAGTTAGCCCAGATCCCAGTTAACCAGGTAAGATCTGGACAACATTTATGTGCTCCTCACTGCATGAAGGTGCCCATGACAGGGAAGATAAACACCATGCCAACAAAGCAGACCTTAAGCAGAAACAATGGACTCAAGAGTCATGTGGAAAAAATTCAGGGAAGTTGGGAGAGGAAGCCTGAGTGAAGGGGGAAATTATAGGTCATCTTTCTGTATAGAAGGTTAGGCAGAAGCAAGAAAGAGACAGGGACACATGAAAAACACAGTAACAAAATTAGGTCCTTTGGATAGTTCCTACTACAGGATAAAATCCTGACGAATCTCTCTGTCAGTCTACATTCATTATAAAAGCATAAATTGGAGCAAGACATAATATGGACAGAAAATGAAAATCAAGCCGTGGAAGGAAATACTTTTTTAAAAATACTGTCTCTGTGATCTCCCTGATCAATATTTCTTTATCATTTGTACTATTTCCTTCAGTACAAAACTCTCAGTTCTTCCAAAAAGAACTCTGTTGGCTATTTTGCAACTGTTTGTGTCAGGAGATACTTCAAATCACAATTTTAAATCAATAAAGAGACTTCACAGACAGTATGGTCATACTACTCAAAACATATTAGTCAAACTAAGTCACATTTTTCTTCATACTTTCAGGTTGGATACAGTTCACTTGGCTTTGTTTTCAAATTAGCTAGTTAAAGATCTTTTTTCTTTTCTTTTTCTGCTTTCCCTTAATATTTCCCCTTAAAGACTTCTGAAAAGGCTTGTCTTTCAGACATCTGTCCTAAATTTGCCATTATAAATAGTGAGACAAAGAATGCATTTCATTTCTTCAACAATTTCAAGCTCTTCTGTGTCTGAATTATTCCTGCCATCTATTAGAGACCCCTGCTGTCTTCTCCCCAGAATCTCTCTTATTCTGGATGCAGTGGAAATTACTCTTTATATGACTTAACCTCCCATGTATTTACATTTCCTTTCATTTTCCACCTTTAGCTTCCCTGCACTTTCTGTATTACACTGTCAGCTTCATTCTATAATTTTTACAATCTTGTATTGTCAATAGGGCTCGTGTTTGCAGATCGTTTATACGTCGCTATTTATATACTTTCTTCCCTATCCAAGCCATGTCAATCGGTACTTACAATGACTGCATGTTATATTTCAATGATGACTACAATTATACTGAGTACAATTTACCTTTCACAATATCAGTCCTTGCTTGTGTTTCTTTGTTACTTTCTTCTACTTGGATTTCATCCAACTTTTCCCTACTTAAAGGCTTATGGTTTAGATAAGATTTTTTTAAACTGTTTGCATAAGAAATTTAAAAATACTTATGTGGGTGTAAGCTATTCAGATAGAAATCATTTATGTTGATTTTAAAATTTATAGTAACTACAGGAGTGGCATTGTTACTTCAGCCTAAAGAACCATTACTCTTCTACATCATTTACCCCTCAGTTCCATTTTTAACCTTGTGGAATGCTGAAACACTCAGAATACAAATACTGCAAATGCGTTTTTATCCATAATATGTACTAAACTGTTGTTGTAACCAGGGTACCTAGTTGTTGTTCCAAAAGTAAACTATCTAAGTGAGAGGATATTTGCTTTATAAGCAGTTCAAAATTATATATGTTAATGAAAACATTACAAATAAAGTGTTCTTAACTTTATTTGCCAGCATATTTTGAAGCATTAAACAGAATATTTGAGACTGTCATATCAAGATTCAACCTCTTCCATTGGATATGCAAAATGAGACATCCAGTTCTGAAAGGCACTGAACATTCACAATTCACAGAGTGTTAAATTAAAGCTTCATCTAATTAGAAGTGCACTACTGTAATAAGCATCAGTTGGATACCTCAAATCAGAGATCACAAGTTTGGAAAAGTTGCAGAACCCCTCTGGCAGAGCATGGGTAATTAAAAGAATTCCTAAGTTTAGCACTGTTCTCAAGACAGTAAGAAACTGCTTGAAACTCTTCATATCCTTGCATGTGGGGATATAAAGGCAGCAACAGAACAAATGAACCATTTTTCAGAACTACTGATCACCAGCGGATCCCATTCAAAACAACAGGAGAGGTACATGCCAACTACTTTTTGGAAAGCACTAATTTCAGCATATTTGGAATCTTGAGGCTAGACAGCTTCTCTGCTGAGAGCATCTTTAAAGCATGTGCTGAACTGATTTCTGAGTAAGAATGAACTTAGCATATGTTTGTGTTGTTCTAAATAGTTGCCTTCCCTTTTAATATGTGTCGCTCTCTTGGCCCTTGTAGCTTCTTAAGATTTAATGTGAGCCAAGAAACACTGTCACTATAATACTGCAAAAAAAAGCTTGCTAAAGAGACATCTGTAAATGAAGCAGGTTTTAAACTCCCATGAGAAGGAAAGTGGTGTATACTTCTTTTAATATACTTGCACTTATACCTGCTCTCCAGTAAAGAAATGCTAAAGCTATAAATGTTTGCTCTACCACAATCAAATAAGAAGGACAGATTCTCCGTATCTTAGGTTGCTTTGTCAATTTTATTGGTCACTCTAATGAGCAAGTCAACAGAAGTGACTGTGGATGGAAACAATATTTTAGAGCCATATGAGCTTGCTTAGAACCTTAATCATGCTACATGACCCATCTATTTTCACTCTTTTCACTAGATCACTGAAACTCAAATATCCACAATGTCATTCCCAGATTGCTTACACTCCGTGGTCTGATATAGCTATATTGTCAATTGCCTCTTTTGCATCATTGCAAAAAGGTTAGGTCATTTATCGGCTAACACATGAAGATGTGTCCAAAGATTTCACAAATTTAATTTTAGCAAACATTTTCCTAAAAAAAGGAGTACTCTTTCAGTACTTCAGAACAGAGTCTTGTCCCTGAGGGACTGTAGCCCATAGACAGGACCCACATGGAAGCTCTTTTGGAAGGACTGCAAACAGTGGGACAGAACTCAGGTTGCAGCAGGGAAGAGGGGTGAGGGGGAAGAGGCATCAGAGAGAACTTATGGACTGACCACAACCTCCAATCCCCATCCCTTGTGTGCCACTCACAGGAGGGAGGAGGCAGAGGAGTTGTGAATGGGGTGAAGTTGAGCCTGGGAAGAACAGCAGGGTGGGAGGAGATTGTTCTAGTTTTCATCTTTGTTTCTCACCACCCAATTCTCTTTTTAACTAGCAATGCATTCAATTAATTTTTCCCAAGCCGAGTCTGGTTTGCCTGTGATAGTAACTAGTAAGTGACCTCCCTGTCAGCCTATGAGTTTTTCCATCTTATTTTCTCCTGCTCTTCTGTCAAGGAAGGGGAGTGAGAGAGCAGCTGGATGGGTGTCTGGCTGTCAGTCAAGGACAATCCATGACAATACCGTCCAGTTACCTTAAGTAGCTATTTTGAGAATAAAATCGTTCATGTCATGACAGACCCTATGTTAAGCAGAAGTAAGATGTATAACTAGTTATCATCCAGAAATTATGTAAAGATAGTAGAAAGCGCTAGATAACTTAGTTTCAAATATTTTTTGTCACTGGTGGTTAAGTTAATCCTCCATATCTGCACTGAAGTGCACCAAAGCTTTAATGCGTACAATATAAGAACACACAAAGACAGAACAAGATGGGTCATCCTATTTATATTTAGAAAGTAAGTACATCATTCAAGGGCAGGGACAGTTCAAGATGCCTGAAGATGTTTAAAGCTACTAAGTTTGTAAGATCTTTTGCTCAAAATGTAATGACTGTTTTTTAAACTGCTGAACAAAGACTCTATTCGCCTATTTGCAAGTAGGTTTGGGTTTTTAAATAATTGTGTCGGGCTGGACTCAATCAAAAACAGTAAAAATGCCACAACCAGCTTTGAGAACATACACTTTAAATTACTGATGCCTCTGAAAATTAAAATCAAAGTCAAGCTAAATGAGCTGTTCCACATATCTTTTGTAGGCTCGCTTCTACAAGAAGTAACCTATGGTTAATTCCAGTTTGGAAATCAAAGCATTTTGCGTTGAGTCATCTAAAGTGTTTTGAAAACTGAATTTTAGAGAAAAAAAGAATTTCCACAGAGCTTGTAATATTCACACTAATTTGATCAAAAGGAACCTTGACACTTCTCATTTTATTTACAACTGACAAACTATTCACTTGTACCATATAAACAGAAAGCTTATACCTTGAAGTATTCACTCAGGAAGTAAAGGAAAAGATAATGGGAAAACTTCACTACACTCTGTTGTAAAAGCACAATATTACAGACAACTGTCAAAAGCAAGTTTCCTATTTCTAACAGCCTCTCTTGACAAGAATAAAATGCTGTTGAGGAGCTGACAAATATTTCTGTCTCAAGACAGCTACCATAGTCAATAAATTTTTGGTAAACACTGTGTCTATAGCCAATGCAAAAGAAAAAGTGTGTACAAAGAGCAATGCTTCCAGTACCAAAATGCAAAAATAACAAAGAGATAGAAAACAATATAAAAAGAAGCTTCTCTTCAATCCATGAAAAATAAAAATTTCCCCTTTGCTAGAACTGAGACCCTCTACAGTACATTGCAAAATGGAAACAAGGATTGAGAAGCATTTAAGTAAAAGCACTAATGGCTTTTAGTTTAGGTGACTATGGGCATAAATGATCTGGCAGATTTGGGGAAATCTAATTTATCAGAAGCACTTAACACACAAAATGTAGCATCTTGATCCCTAAAGAAAGGCTTAACAGGAGTGCCTTTATACAGCACAAAGATAACCGCAAGAGGAGTAGTACTAAGCTTTTTACATTTACTTGTAGGTAGACATTGGACAAACTCATGTCTTCTGAGGGCTTAAGCTCAGGTTTTAGTAACAGCCAGAGCAGCCTAAAGCTAGAAACAAGGTACTGTCAGAGTAAGATTCTAAGAGAAGGTCCTAAATTTCCTTAGGTCAACTGACACAATCAGAAAAACATTTCATAAGACAATTTAACATATACAAAGGCAAACACCGCTTCCTCTCAACTATGCCATTTCCTTTAAAACAACTCTGATGCCAAACAGCCAAGCACTAACTTAGCCAGTGTTAGAGCTAGAGTCAGCTCATAGAGGAGAGAGCAAATATCAGTGCATAAAAATAAGCATATAGTACTGGAATGGAGACACCTTCTCAGCACCTCTAACCTCTAAATGAAGCCCAGCTGACCCATAATAGTTTTATGTGGGGAAGAGGGAAACGAGCTTCTGAACAGCAAACCCCATCTGCAGATCTGAAATAGAAGTCAGACTCCAAGACTAGCTGAAAACAATTGCTCTGCATTTAACTTCGTTCAGCTAATGAATTATACAATTTGAAAGGAATGAGTGATTCTCAACTCCCCATTGTGCTCCACAGGTACCAAAGGGAGAGGTGATAAGGCTACTGACCACCTGCAGCAGAGAGAAAAACAATTCATTACCTCCCAGGTCACAGAGAGGGGATTAGCCATGAGGGAAACATAACTCATATTTTAGATCAGAGTTGAAGTGCTATTTTTTTTTAAGGCAATCTGTACCAGCTGCTGCACAGTGGAGCACCACATCCAGTCTGCACCAGACATTTCTTGCTCATAGCTCAATGCAGTCATAAATTCCATCTCAGTTATTCTCCTGACCAAAGAATGTTGCAGAAGGTTGGGCTCTTCATCAGGCCACTTCTTTCTCTGAAGCCCCACTTCTTTCACCAGGGAGTTTCCAGACACTGTCCTTCTTGTCTGAAGCACATACTTGTTTCTCTAATCCCTTGGGCAGGCACAGCTGAGAGCAGGTAAGCTCATTAGCAAAAGCTGAGGCTGAACACCCACCCCCCATGAGGTGTGAGCTGGCCTATATTCCAGATCTGGTATTTTGATTAGTCATTTCCTAATTACAGGATTCTTCAGTGAAATTTGAGACATATTGCTAAGAACCTACTGTTAAATAATAATAAGATACAAAATAAAATTAATTTTAGGATTACATCTATCATTAGAGACTGTTTTCAGCATGTCAGGTTAAACAAGATTTTGCTATTGTTTTAAAACATGTGCGTAACTTTATTACTCTTGGTACGCTTTGTTTAAAAAAAAAGGGTAGCATCCACAGGACCCAGGCAGGCATCCAGTTATTTTGAGTTGGCTGTTTTTATTTTATTTTTCAAAAAATGCATTTTCAGTAAGTGAAACTGAATGCTAGCTTGATCAATAACATTTCATTATCTACCAATATCAGTATGCTTAAAACAAAACAGAAAACACAGTGCTTTGTACAAGACTGACAGTAGTTGAGATACTCAACAGGCTACGAATAGGTCAGCATAGAAATAGGCTGTGCCTGAGCTGTCCCAGTTGTTTCTGGTTAATTAGCTTCCTAGAATAGCCATTTTACTCTTTGGATCTGCTCAGTAACAAATCAGGATCCTTTTTTTCAAGTTTATCTCACAATGATAACTTATGCTTACCTCAGTTTCAGACAAAATTAACATAGCAAATCCCTTCCTGAGAAATCTGCCCAGAAACTATCAGAATACAGCACCACATTTGCTAAGCAAAACACCACAAGCACATAAACCCTATGCTTTGCAAACTGCAGTTTCCTGCTTAGAGGTTTCCAGGTGGAGCTTAAGATTCCAGGTGTTGATCTTTAAAGCCCTGGTTAACCAAGGACTTATCAGTCTAACAAATTAATGTTTTCCCTATGTAAAACTAACGCAACTATGTTTTTCAGAGATATGTATGCGCTCATTTCAACACAGTATAGATCATTGCAACATTCAACACAGACACAGTTATTGTAAGAGATCCTTTGCTTTACTGCAGCCTAGAGCATCTGAATTTGATAGGACACTTGGCAAAGTATGCGTTGCAGAACATAATATACAATTTCATGGGCCCTTTCTTTATTCTGAGGGGCTGATACTGACTCTCTCTGTATCACTGGAATTTTCTTTTGAGTATCATGTTTTTAAAATATTCAGTGGCAACTTAATTCTGTTTCTACCATTAGAGTCCAAATGCTTCTGCTTACAGATGAGCCTAGCTATCTACATTAATGCAGATATCCCTTACAGTTCCAGTTACACTATTTGATTGTAGTGTGAACCAAAAAGAATGTTGACAATCTTTCACAGCCTGAGCAATTAGAGATCAAAAACCATGCTGTTTTTCTTAATGTGTAAAAGGATTAAATTCATATAAAGGTGTTTAAGAGCTTAACATAACTATGATGAACTTTTCTATAACTCTGTCAGTTCAAGTTGTATTTAAATCTTAGGAACGTGATGCTCAGAAATTTCTTGGACAAACTGCAAAACCTCATATTTCAACTGCTTTTGCCAGAATAGAGTCATAAAATTCCTTCACGTAATTCCACTAATAAATACAGACAGCTTCCTTCGGTTTTCTCTCTTATTGCTCATTGTTTAATTGCCTATGTTAGTTAGAGAGAAACAACAATTTTCCCCATCATAATTAGGATAAAATGATCTCAAATACTATTAAACAAGCTGTAATGTGAAACTTCTTTCAATCATACAAAATGCTCATGCACTCCCTATGTGCAAATATTTTTTATGCTTTATAATCATAGAAATACTAGTTGAAAGAGTCCTCCAGAGGTCTCTACCCACCAGCACATCCACAGCTTTGGCTGTCTTGGAAACAGGACAGGGATAACACAGGCTCTGTGGGCAACAGGTTCTACTACTGCACTACCCATCAGGTGAAAAAGTTTTTTCTGAATTTCTAGTACAAACTTCTGCTATTTTATTTCACTGGAGAGCATAATTAGGATTTTTTAAGTTATCAGTCATAATAAAGGTGAGGAAAACAGATTGTGTGTATGGATTAGTAGCTAAATTAATCTTTAACTGTACTGGGCTATTCACCACTTTCTCAAATTCCCATCCCCATAATGATTTCAAATCATGGTACTCATTATATTGTTCTTGAATTTCACATGACTGCAAAAAATGTCAGTGGCTGTAAACCACTTTCTGTTGTATCAATACTTTAACCTTTCAATTTTTGGACAAGAGTTTACATCTTACCATTTTATATTAATGATGGCTCAATACCCACACCTGGTTGTACTCTATCTATTATAATCCGTAACAGACCATGCAGAAGCATAAAGCACATCAACTTTAATCAAATGTAAAATCACATGCTGCTACCAGACGCAAGACGTACCCTTGCAAACAAAGTGATCAATCACAATATAGAACAAAGCACATATAATCATACTTTTGTTGAAATAACCACATAAAAAAAATTTAAAATAGTTTCTGAGAAGGTGGTGGGCCCTGAAAGGAAGTCTGCGGCTGCAATTCTCAGCTAATTGTCTTAAGATATCCCTTGTTTCACTGTTCCCTCTCCTTGATAGCTTCATGCCAGGCTAAGCATATTCTTCTGCAGCCTTTTGGTCAGTTCATGGTTCAGTTTTGACAACAAACATCTGGTCAAACAACAAGGAGCAAAGCGTAAAACTCCATAAGGAATGCATAAAAGGTGTAAAGCTGAAAAGACTTCTTTAAAATTTTAAAAGTACACACATGCATAACATCAGAAGCACAAGCAAATGTCATTTAAAGCTGAATTTGTGGACATTGTTGTTATTTCCAAGGAGGGAATCTCCCACTCTGAGGTATACTACAGTGCTGAAAGGCCAAAGAGTAAAGATACATGGAATTGCAAGGGGGAATGTCATACTTTACTCACAGTACTCATTACAGCATTAATCCCAACAGATACTTAAGGTCTGTCAGATAACTTATGCAGAACATTATTTCATTTGACAGCATCTGGACAGATGATATTTTACAAAAACTTCCAGTTACAATAAGGAGCCATGAATTTATTAAGGAAATTGAAAACACAAGCTTAGCTAGAACTGAATGTATGGAAATGTTAACAACCTCATTACAATTCTCACACAAGTATTTGAAGTTTTTGGTAAACTTACATTTACCTGAAAGCAGTAATGCATAAGGCAGTAACATTTTTCTTCCTTGTAAATAGAAGTTGCAATGAAAAATCTATGTTCTAGACAGAAAGTACCGTCTTTTAAGAATCTTTTGGACTCCAGTTAATATATCTTATATATCAGAAATTTAATGGTTTCTTTGCCAAGCTATGCCCGTGCACCCATATGAAGCAGAAATGGTCGAATAGGCAAACTGACTAAAACCAGATTCAATTTTGCCATGTCAACTGCAAATTTAATTTTAAAATTCTGCTAGACAAGAAAACTTCAATGGCTCTAATGATTATTTTGACAGGTGAGAAAAAGTGCATTTTGTAATGAGGACCACATTGCTAAAATTTTAGGGCTGCTTTTTTTCCACGTTGTTTCTTCTATTTTTAGAGAAAATGTAAGTATAAGTGAGATAAAATAATGGTAGCTACTGCTGCAAGATAAAACACTTTGAAGCATGAACTCAAGCACTGACAAAAGTAATAGTTATCATGTAAGTCTACTCATGCTTGCAGCTGCATGAAAAAAAAACACAGATTAGCAGCTAAACTCCTGGTCTGTATTTTAGGAGACCACTGTTCATGTTTTTCTACACTAATCTGAAAAACTAAAACCATTTTCCCTTCAAGAGAAAATAATTTTTTAACAATATTTTGAATTTTTTTTCTGAGGAGAATACCCCTAAAGATCTACCACGGGTCTATTACTCCTTATATAATTGTGTCAATTCCAACTTGTATGAGTAATTAAACATAAATTGTGCTAAAGGACAAAGTGATTTATTAGATCACTGCTTGAGAGACTGGGGATTAGGGAGATGCAAGCTTATGGTCTGACTCGGGATGCAGTTACTGGATACATTAGCTTTAGTAGAAAAAAATGTCTTCAGTACGAGCAACACAAAGCAGGGACAGAGAGGCAGGGAATTTCTTGTTTCCGTGCCACATGTGATTTATGTTATCCAGTTATCCCCACAGTAGTTCTCATATTGCTCTTCTCTACCCAACAGAAAGCTGGACCAGAGTAGTTCTCTGTAGATTCTAGCAATGGCAGAACACCAAACACAAAGTAAGAAATGCTGGGTAGAGACAGAGAGACATTTATTTCATGTATATATGAGTTAAATTACAACAGAAAGGGTTAGGATAACTTCTAGCCTGAGCAAATAAATTAAATTGCAGATATGCATGAAATGGGAACATGCCCAAGGTTCCCCTGCATAATAAGCATATGTTATTTAGAAAAAGATGCAAACAAGCAACCACAATCAGAGAATCATAGAATAGTTTGGGTTGGAGGGGACCTTAAAGATCATTGAATCATAGAATCACAGAATAGTCTGGGTTGGAAGGGACCTTGAAGCCCATCTAGTTCCAACCCCCCTGCGATGGGCAGGAACATCTTCCACTAGTTCAGGCTGCCCAAGGCCCGGTCCAACCTGGCCTTGAACACCTCCAGGGATGGGGTATTCTATGCTGTTTGAAATGCTTAGCAAGCCCTCTGATACAGTGACCCGCTTTTGCGCAGGCGCTTCCCGGCTTCATTCTTCCAAGCAACCGTTTAGGCCTCAGGGGGAAGCGTTCACCCTCTCGCAAACCTGTGGAAGTGCAGGAAGGAGCTGAACAGAAACCAAACCCATGATCGTTTGGGATGCGTGTCAAATACACTCAGAATAACCCACAGCCGGAAAATAAAAACCCAAATGTCCTATCCACCTTGCTTCTTCTCCCGTTCTTTCCCGGCAGCCGCCCCCTCTGGCGGCCTACGAGAGAAGAATGGGGGCTTTGGCACAGAAAAAAGGGAAATTAAGCCTGATCTAGAGGGACGCACCCCTACCCATGGCAGGGGGCTTGGAACTAGGTGATCTTTAAGGTCCCTTCCAACCAAAACTAGTCTATGATTCTATAAACATTAGGAAGTGGAAGAAAAAATCAAGTACTAATACCTCTTATCTCCGTGTATATTCCATCAGCTTGCTGGATGATTTTCTAGGAAGAATGTCAACCCTCGCTCTCTCTCCCCAAATCAGCAGTATTATAACACAGGGAGTCTGCTTTGAAATTAAAACATCCTACAGTATATCACCGCGTATACTTCTAAATTCCATGAATATACACTACTGAGCCTATTGGCTCACCTAAGACTCCTTCTCTGATATTTTATTATTACAAAACTCTCCAATGAGCCAGCCTAGTGACTTAGGAACATGGCCCATACCTTCAGAAAACATTTAAATATGAAGTCACACAAACACAAATCCCTCAACAGGAAAAAATTACTCCTTCACTTGCTTTCCAATGGAGAGGTAACACAGGATACATTTAATTCAGAAGTTAGCCTTTGATAGGGCCCAGCATTACATGTTCAATAACAAAAATTCTAATAATTTAGGGCAACTATAAGGAACAACCACCTAGGAGCATAAAAACAACTTCTGGCAATCTACAATCTTGAGCCTCCACAAGTCAGAGGTTGCCACTGCACTATTGTGTTTAAAAGCCCCCAACAGACCAATCCCTCATGAAGTTTTCCAAGCATTTTCATACTTTCTGGTTTTCTCATTAAACTGTGCCAATGATTTCCATGATGGTTTGGGGGTTTTGTTTTGTTTTTTTGGGATTTTTTTGTTTCATCACTGTCTGAGAACAAAAAAAAAAAAGGGAACAATATAATGAAAAACAGTGAGTAACTGTCTTCCTTCTATTCAGTGCCTCCTCACATCTAAGCCATTCCTTGTCTCTAGTGATCTGGTTGCCTGCAATTTGCCTTTTCTAATTCTATCATCTTTCTGAACTTATATACTGATGTAATCACATTTTCTGTTTTGTACTTCTCGGACTTCATGATACCAAACACCCTGTTTGCTTTCTTGGCAGTCATGGAGCCAGAAAGCTCTCTGCAGCAAGCTGTCAGGTTGGGGTTTTATCTGGTGGCAAAGCTAGCTGAGAGTCCAGCACTGTATCACATAGTTAGGATTGTCTCCTACTCTCCGTTGCACCTATTGGCACAAAGTCACCTAAACATTTGATCAGTCACTCTGTCTGCTACGAGACCTTTATGTGATTCCCAGCTACTTAGTTTAGATAAATAAATAGATACATAAATAAATAATTCTGTATTACCAGAAATGTCATTACTTGACTATTCACTGCTTTCCCAAATCAGAAAACCCTGCTAAGACCCCATTAGTAACCTCCTTCGCTGTGGAGCCTAACCATTCATTATTATTTTTCTTTCTGTCTTTTAATGAACAATTAGTCTGTGAGGAGAGCATCTTTAAGACTTCTCAGTGAACGCTCTTGTTAGCAGCATTTTGAAAAGTCAAGTCTGTTCTATTAAACAGCACTTTCACTGACTCCTTCAAAGAACTTTCTAATTGACTTGTGAGGCATTGCTTCCCCTTGTAGAATGAAAAATACTTCTTCATCATCTACTTCCATTTACCCACTGATCTATCCTCTACTAGAATTTCTGCCAAAGAACTTCCTTCTGCTTCAAGGACTTTTTAAATAATTGGTGTCATATGTGCCAAATTTGATTCCTCTCCATGTAGTAACTCAGCAACATCTTACTTGTGTTATTTTAAAGTCTTGAGTGAATATCATAAGGTCGTTATGTTTAACATTTCTCCTATTAGTGTGCTCTAATGTCTTTTATTGAAACTGCGGTCCACCAGTAAAGCAAATCCAGTGCTAGGGATAGTAACACCAAACCAAAAACATTACAACCATATGGATGCCAGTTCAAATGTGTTCAGAGAATTTTGCCTGGTTAGTTTAGTACTGGCAGTCTCTATGTTGTATGACATATCATTTGTCTTTTAACACCGTATATAAAACCAGCATAAAGTCCAAGTTATGCGTGATTACTATAATAAATCAACAAAATGCAGTTACCACCCCACATTCGAACCAGATGAAACTTGTACTGACACATGATGTGCTAGTGTGCATTGATGGTGATGGAGCATCAGCCTCACACTTCATTTGGAGATTAATTTCCTTAATAGGTATGCCTAAAAAAGCTCAAGCCCCCATTTTGCATACGTTTAAAAGTGATTACCTAAATTCATTGGGATAACAGTCATCAGGAGTCACTGCAGATTACTGGAATATGCTACCATTTAATGTTGAAGTGTCTCTGCATGCAAGCCCTAGTTTTCCCTTCTTTAGATGTGTGCTAGTGGTCACAGTTGGATCCAGACACTAAGCAAAACAGACTTTTTGATCTACTACCACCATTCCCATGGGGTCATTAATTTTTACTTGTCCCCCCCAAAAAATAATTTTACTCCAAAATGCTATGCCAGTCTCGCTATTTCAAAACTTACTCACATCTCATCTCCTAGTCATTCCCCATCTCCCTTCACAACAGAATACATAAGAAATTCCTGTGGACATCAGACAATGTTCTCTATTACCTTAGAGTTCTCTCCAAGAAGCAAAGCTTAGTGGGAAAGGAGAGAACAAAGAGACTGAAGATGAGCACAAGGAGTTGATTAGCAAAGGCTGAGGCAAGTGAGGTAGTGAGGAGCCCTGTGTGCTCATCAAAATCCCTGCTTTCTAGTCCTCTGTGCCTTCGAAACACTAGTTATTCTGAGACCAATTTCTTCTGGATTCCCAAAATATATACACATTGTTCATATATCTACACACAGAATTAAGGCAAAGTCCACATGAAAACAGATAAACAAAACACTTGAAGGAGCAATCAAAGATGGAGAGGTTATTGATCAATAACATTAACCTCTGATGTTTCTGATAGGGGGAAGAAAAACTTAACTTGAAGTATCTCAGTTTGAGATGGGTTTCTGGTTTTGTTTTTTAAAGAAACCTGTGGTATTTAGAATTCGTATTTGAAAGACTTTTGTCCCTTCCTCTTTACACAGAAGAAGCCATCTCATGGTAGAATCCTAAGTAGTCATGCCTACTGAATACACACGGTCCTACTGCTGCTGGAACGAACTGCACTTACCAGAATAGAGCACATACCTACAAATTTCCCTACAAGCTACAAGTGCCTTTCTATATAATACCAAAGCCCAAATATTTGAAAGTTTAGAAATCCAGACCTAAGGCTGTGCTGAGCCACTGAAGTACTGTCCCTGCATCAACATACTAGGAGGGAAAGAGATCACCTCCCATACATACAAATATCAATCTCAAAGGAGTTCATTCCAACATGATAAGAAAAGGGGGAAAAAAATTCATCTATATTTCCCAGAACTCCAGATATCTTAACTATGATGATTGGGCAGAGGAATACAAAAATAAACATAGAATCTTACACAATATGTCTATATTGTATCTACTCAGTTACTAAGACTGTAGTGCAAAGACACTAACTTCTAGAACAGTTAACTAAGTCTTCTTTGATGTGATGTGGAGTTTAAGAAAAACGGGTGGTATATCGCCCTACAGTTTTGCTCAGCACTCATCATCAGGTCACTGACTTTGAGGTATGCTTTGCTGCACTAATTATTGAAAATCCTGTAGGTTAGAAGTATCTGTAGTGTGGCACACTATGCTTCTACTCTTTTCCTCCTGCAGTGGCAATTAATCAATTTACCAAAAGAAGAAAATAAATTAATCACTAATAGGATTCAAGTGTGCATTTATTTACATTTGTTCTGAGTTTGGGTGGCAGGGGAAGAAAACGAGATACGTTTTAAAAAAATAATTTAGCAAACAACCTACAGCCTGCACAATAATTCAAAAGGCCTGGGGAGAAAATTTTACAGAAATTTCAAAACCACATTTAATAGAGTGCGCCACTTTTAGGTCACTAACTAATTCCTTTCATCTATTTCAGATCTCTCTATGACCTGGAATAAGTTTTGATTTGAGTTCTGGTGGGATCAAGAGCAAAGGGATGATATGTAGTTCAAAAGAAACAAATTCATTTTAACATGGCACCCTAGTGTTTCAGTTGTTAGTAAAACAGTATCAGGGAACCTTTCACTACCAGTGACATAATGAATCGATAACATTACTGTTACACTAACAAAATGCACCTACTTTCATAGTCAAACAAGAAAAAAAACCCTGAACACCGTTAATTGTTATTACTCTCTATAGACATTTTGATCATAGTCCTCAGAAACACTACTGGAATTTTAATTCTACATAGAGAAACTGCTTAAAATTAAAGAATTTACTATTAACACATTACATTACATGTAATTACATCCCAAGTTCAAGAAAGTATTTGCCACATACATAATTTAAAAAAAAAAAACATAGAAAATTCAGTCTACAAACTGAATATGCTCGGCATAACTTGTTTTCAGCCTTGGTAAGCATGCATGATTATCACTAATTGAAAAGTGTATCGTACATATTCATACCTGAAAAAATTTACTGCATTTTCCTCAACAAGGTCAATCAAATATTCTGATAAGAAACTAGCTGATTGCAACATGGAACGTGCATGACAAAATCAATTCTCAAAAGGGACACATTCCTCAGAACTCATGGGAACACACTGGGAAGCATGTCAAAGTCTGTACTTTTTGAGTCAGAATTTTGGAGCCAAATAAAATATAAACTTACTTTTTTTCTGATCCATTTTTTGTGACACAGATGGATGGGTAGGACGTAATACAGGCAGACTGGTCATCCTCTCTGTTTTGTTAAAAGACGCATCTGTAGACCGTGAAGTCACCTGCTGAGTGCTGCCTTCAGAAGCCTCTGCCAAAGCAGCATCATCCATAGGGTGAGGACTGAGCACTGCAGCTTGAGTTGTGAGAGCAAACGAATTTTCCTGGAAAGTCTCTCTGAATGTATTTGAGTTCTTATTCATTTGGTCAGTGTGGGATAAAGACATGGTGGTCCACAAATAGGGGGTTGTGCTGAGGTCTGTTGTGGAATCACTCTTGGAACTGTTTTCAGCTGTGTTTGGTGAACGGGCATCAGATGTTTCAACACCACCATTAACTGTAAGGACCTCACTTCCATTTGAATAAAAGCATGTTTTTTCTAACACCCCTGGAAGAAAGAAAAACAACCACCAAAATTACCATTACCTGAAAAGACAGATGTTACCAATTTATTTTTGAAGTTTAATAAATATAATAGCACAGATTAAAAAATGTTTATTTCAAAGTTAAAGAGAACTAAAGTTAAGAATTTCATGTAGCAACAAAGTAACAGCAGCACAGCAAAACAAAAGCTATGGCTATTGAAGGATAAAGAAACATACAAACAGAGAAACAAGTAAATGCTTGCATGAACTAAAGATGTTTTAATCTTACTTTTAGTGGGTCACTGAACTCTTACATGTTTATAACTATAGTGTCATTTTGCAGAGCTCTAACGTGCATTCATTCTATCATAGTGTTTACAAGATTGGCGATATTTTTTTTCCTCTTTTTGAATTGCACCACCTCTTGTTTTCATAGTACCATAATAATCAGATAGCTAATTCTGAAGTTCCAACGAAATAAATAGATTTTCAATATATCTTATATTCACTACCTTTTAAGGTGGGAAGAGGTTTGCTTTCTCTAGAGGATTATGTAATTTAACCACCATGAGTTCTCTGTCATTCTTCTCTGATACTGTATTTTATATATATAGTTGTATCCAAAATGTTAGGCACCTGTTGTATTTAGGATTCTTGTTCATTTATTATATCATAGACAAACACAGACTTCGCTTAATTGTAAATGTTGAACAATTGCAAATTATTATAGTTCACAAATCAAAACAGCTGCATAATACTAAGGAGATGCATCCCACAAGCACAAGGGAATTCAAACTAAATAGTAAGAAAATCTGTTTTAAAACTGTGACTGTTACTGAAATATTTGATTAATCCAAATAATAAAGAATGCATCTCAAACATATATAGGACATATAACTTGGTTATCTACATTAAAAACTACAAATGCTAACTCAAAATTTTTAAACAAATTTTTAATGCTGTAAGAGAACAGCACTGTGTATCACAACATAAGTCACTTTTGGTAAATAGCAAAAGCAATTTTTGCCACTAGATCGTCACATAAAAGAGTTTAATAATGACAAGAAACACAGTTCAGCTAAACTTTATTACAAATAATTAAAAGGAACCCCTCAAAACATAGTCTCCCAAATGTTTTTCAATACCCTGTCAATGGCTGATAACTTTTATAGCTTTTCTTTTTGTCTATTACTACCAGTAATATTTAAGCATTCCTCTCACATTGTTTCAAGACAATTCAGTAAAAGCAAAGGAGTGAAGAATACTTGTCCTTTCAACAATGGGACACAACTACAACAGCTTATCCTTAGGCAAAATCCAAAGAAAAGGCCTAAAATGCAGCTTCCTCCAGCTGGGCATTGTATGGAAAGAAGACAGTTTTCTGCTTATCCTCCCAGCTCCTTTTCATCACTCTCACTGCTTGCTGCAGTAAGGTTCCCTCAAGCTAAAAAGATCATACCTGAAGCGTATTAGCAAGAATTCACTATTTGTTATTCTCTAAAAATCCTTTGAACTCAAGCCAATTCACACAGGATTTTCTTCCCACCTTGATGAGTAAATTGTTTTTTTTCTGTAATTTCATATTTATTTGATCCTTCATTAGTTGCTCAGTACAGATGACTATTGACTCCACACAACACTCACCACCACCTCTCCTCAACTTTGTTTCCAGTTTGGTTAATTGTGTTTACCAAAATGGCTAGGCAGAGGATCACCTCTCAGCCAGGCATCCTTCACCCATCACCACTCTGAGCTCTCTCGGCAGACAAATCCACTGCTCTGCCAACTTCAGGCACCACATGCAGCCCATACCCACTCAGGTATCCTGAGCTCCCTCCCACTGCTGTTACTGAATTCCCCTCCTCACCCCTTCATGCATTCTGCAGCTAGACTAAATCAGTTGACTGGTCTAAAATTCAAGGACTTAACAGGAAAAAATCTTTATCATAGCTACAAATAACTAACAATGCAAGAAGAACTCAACTTCAGTTACAGTCTGAAGTGACTTTGGGTTGGAAATCTTTATAGATAAGAAGAAAAGAGAACTAGAATAGCTGAAATGGGACAATCTTAGCATTTTCTTTTTCACTGAGTAACCTTTAACTATAGCAACTGGGTCCAGCAAGAAAAACTTGTAAGATTCCTGAAATATAATGGAGTTTGATGAAACAGTTACCGTGTGAGGTTTACCATGTCCTCATCTGTCCAGCCTGAGTCATTTTGGCTCCAGTGTCCCTAGCTATGAGTAAATCTTTGTGTCTAACTTCTACTGTAAGAACCCAGAGGAACTTTATATACATGCTAAGGTTTCTGTTTTTCCACCAGCAAATGTTCATAATTCATTGGGATTTGGAGGAATTCATTGTGTTTTTTACAGAAGAAACTAAAAATCTCCCACCTGCAAATAATTTCAGCAGCAGTTTCTTTTTACTTGTGTCCTCTGGTCAGGCCAAACAGGAAGAATGAATGTGCTCTGGTTTCATAAACAGGGAACAGTGGTAATATGATTTGCTAAAATCTAAGGAATTGTGACTGATCATGCTCAGAAATTGTGCTAACTCATAGCTTTAGTTAGATGATTTAATTCGAAATAAAGCTCTGAATCTCTACAAATCAGAAGCCTACTTCGTTTCAAGTTTCAAACTTACGTAGTTTTTTCTGCAGTTTTCAAAAAGTTAAAATGAGCTTTTTTGTTCTCCTTCTTTGGAAAAGTGCAAACACTTTTTCCATAACTCAAGAATAGCTGAGGGGATTTTTTTTTTTTCACATTCTCTCTCCTGCTCCCTAGGCTCATCTCTTCTCCACTCAACACAAAAATAGAAGAAGCCTGGAAAACGCTGGTCCCAAAGAGCAATGAATAATGTTTCAAAATTAAAGTAAAAATTATTAGCTATTTATATATCACTCAGCAGAACAGCAGGCAATATATTACAAGACAGGTGAACTCTTGAAAGATATTTTAAAAAAATCTTCTGGTTTAATACTGTAGAACAATAAATACTGTTAAGAAAAATACTGAAGTTACCCACTGGATTCAATCCTTTCCCCTCTCAGCCTTATTTCACTCTTTTTTCTGGAACTACAAAGAATAGCTATGTCTATCACTACCCATAAGGTCATTTACTTCTTTCACTGTGATCCCCAAATGCTTGTTTGCTTCTTCAACCCATCTTTCCAACAACAGCATTTTTCGTTCGATTTTCACAGTTTCCTAGTGATAATAACTCCCTCTCTCTTCTCGACAGGTGTGCCCCACAATGAACCTCTTCTACACAAAAGGCCTTCCCAGTTGGATCATCTCAGCAGACAATGAGTAGTAGTAAAATTATTTTTTAACAGGGTTGGTATTTTCTGCCAAACAGCATGAGCTGGAAACATTCAAGGTGAGGTTGGATGGGGCTCTGAGCAACCTGATCTAGTTGAAGATGTCTCTGCTCACTGCAGGGGGTGGACTAGATGACCTTCATGGTCCTTTCCAACCCAAACAATTTTATGATTCTATGAATGAGATATCTGCCATGAAATGCAATTATCACTACAAAATAAATATGATTTCTTTTTCTTTATGGAACTGCAAGTATAAAGCATTTGTTTTCCCAGGTAAATAGCTGCAATGGTAAGCAATTAACGCACAATCAAAAAAAAAAATTATTTGGTATAATGCCCATCAGCCTTGAAGGACTTTATAAAAACAATGTTTCAAGTGGTTTAGAACACTTCCCCTTTGCAAGAAAAACACTCTTACAGATATGCTAATTTTCATCTCTGTGATGTTTGTGTACTCTTCTTTACTTAAGGCATTTTTTTCAGTGTAAGCAAAATGGGACATAGACTACAGATTCTAACACAATTTGGAGGTGATCTTGCATCTCTCCATTTAAAAGATAGATTTAGCTATTCAAACTATGGATTCAGTTATTGTTTGTTTTTCTGGAAATTAATGAAAGTTTACTATACTATACTAAATATAATCCCCAGAAAATAATTATGGACCAGTCTTATTAGATAGCTTTTCATGTCTTTAGTGGTCAGATGAATTTGTAACATATAAGTAATTTTAGTCATGTATAATCTAGCCTTTTCTCCCCCTTTCAAATTTATATTGCTGAGTTCAGTCTTCATGGTCGAGGTCTCGCATGTTAGGTCTTCACCAGTCCAAAGCAAGCAGCATTCCTAAGCTCTCCTGTCCTCTAATGTAACACAGGCAATCAACAAACTATTATGGTCATGGACTTCCTTCGTAGCAACTGCTACTGCCTCTACTTCAATGACTGAAACAACATTTGCTCACTACAAAGTTTTTTTCTATGGGTTGACAAGCATGATATACTCCCGGTGAAAGACAGAAGAATATGCAGAGCTAAGTGTAAGTACTTAAGAGAAATCAAAGCTAAATGACTCAGCCTGATATTTTCTTCTATGGACCATTAAAGTCTCTTCTATCTTTAGTCAAACTAAGGCGTATCTCTGCTGATAATTTGCATTGTCCTTTCTTCATACACAGTTCTAAACAACACTTTTTCAAGGGCTTTGCATATTAAATACTTTAATGATAAATTATTTTTGAAAGGTTGGTTAATGACATTCTGGAAATAGACCCACATGACACACCTTGAGTAGGATATTGTCTATGACTGCAATATAACTGTACTGCTCTACCTGTCTCCTACCACCCATACCAACTTCTCAGTTTTTTCAACATCAGAGCTTGCAATGATATGCAGGCAACAAAACAGATGTAAGCAAAGTAAATACTAAAGTTCTAATGTGCGTGCAGACTTCTTCACATGTATATGTCTCATTTAATTAAAAAAAATTACAGGAGGAAAAGAATATTTACCTACAAGTTTACTACAGGAAATAAAATACTTCCTTGCAAAATACAAGAGGCCTAATTTCCTGATGAGTTCATTACCAAAGTCAAATCAAAACAGTTCATAAGGTTCTATTCAGTATACTGGGGCTCTTTATTTATGTTTTTAGCACCAGTGAAAGACGCTAGAATGACAACCACAGAATTTAACTCCTACATTTCCTGAAATAAGCAACAACAGAATTTCCTACATATTGTATAATTTGTGTTAGCCAGTCAGAACTATCAAGAAATTTCTTACACTGTAAGTCATCTTACCAATATTAGGCTGTAACAGAATTCAGTTATTATCGATCTGCAATGAACTACTATTCTGAATATAGTGTATTCTCAATAAATAGAACAGACTATATTATATTACACACACTTTAAAGATGCCCATAGAATTTGTTCATTTAATTCCAGTCACAAGATATATTTGTTTCTTGGCTATCAAAGCTGCTGAGAAAAAAGACTCATAGATTATAATCAAGCTAATACAAAAGATGCTGAAGGGAGCTTGCCAGTTTTAGACTTGGGTAAAACACCAAGCCTTATTCTTCACCCTACAGTGATTACATTGACTTAAGAGGGCATAGTCCTGATTTTTGCTATGTAAGTAGGATCGGAACACATCCCACTTCCCCAGAGGATTTCATACATTTTAATGAGTGTTATGTTGATACATGCCTCAGAGGAGGAGATTGAGTAGAGTTGACATAAATACACCTGCTTTCTTATCTGCTTTCTCACCAAAGAAAGAAAAACTAGGGCAGAGGATATGAAGGATACAAACAGAATGCTAAACATAAGGAAAGTAAATTGAATGGCATCGTATTTCCTAATTGCCAGGCTCACTCGATCTTAATCCATTTCAGACTGTTCTAGTTTAACGATACATCCCAAGACTTACTTGTCTATCACAACATTCTCTAGCTTTGGGGTGTTTTTTCCTTCCTCAACTCAACCTAAATTAAAAGAACAGGGCTACAGTGTCTTGTTGCAAACCCCTTACAGTTTGAATTGAGAAAACATATTTAAGTTATCTTGATTTTGACAGTGCTGAAGGTGCTATTGAGATGTGTTTCATTTCTTCATGCGCTTGTTAACTGTTTGATTGTATGACGTGTATTGAAGTTGGGGGTTTAAAATAGGAAAATAGATTTATAGCTATATACCTCACACATTACCCTACTTGTTACAGATGTGCTTCTGAAGTACGAATATTCCCATGAACAACAACAAAAAAAAGAACTAAAAATCCCAGAAACTCTCAGCACTGAAAGCAGATTACCTTTTTACTTTTTTTTTTCTGAAAAAGTAATGCTTTCACCTAGCATTACTGTCTTTCTCATATTGTAATTGAAGCAATTTAATGATATGTCAGCTTCACCAAAGGTAACAAAGACCTTTTAATTTATTTTTTAAATAAGTTATTACCTTTTAATTCTGTAACAAACACAGAGTTAGTTAACAGACTAAGCCATTCTGAAATCTAATATACATGGAACAAGTTTCCGCAAAACATACTGGGGGTTCTGCGTTGATACATATTTCATATTTAGAATAAATTAACATATTTTTCCTTAGTTAAACAGTAATATTTTGTAGGCTATTTGGAAAGATTTGTGGCTATTTATAAATTAAGTTTCACTTGAAAATAAAAATCAGATTTGCACATCAATGTGTGACATAAAGGGATAAATATTCCATTCACTGACAGTGATCAGAAGTTCTAACATATGTATCTCTTTGTATTTGTAAAGTGACTGCTGAAAACCACCTACACATTCTCAAGGTACCGTCCTCCTCAAAAATCAACTTTGAAATAATCAAAAAAGGTTTCCTCTTCGGTACCTTCAATACGTTTCAAATAAGTAAATCTAATCATATATTTATGCCTCTGCAACAAACATTATTAAGTTAACAGGTAGATTAGTTTGTTAGGTAGGTGTGCTAGGATATATCTTTAATGTCCACAGTTATCTTAGCACTTGAGAATACAGTCTCAGTTTTAGTCTCGTTAATTCTAAATGTGTCAATTTACTCCACTAGCACTCACCTACAAAGGTAAGTAGGATCACCAACAAAAGGATAAGAGCACAGATGCATGGAATCAGTATTAGGAGCAAAAGTCGAAGGAACTTGGCAGAAGCGAGTTTCTGAGAGCAACCATCCCCCATATTATCCTCATCTGTTCCTAAGACCTGAAAAATAAGAGAGCACAGTTTTATCATTCTGGTGTAAAATAGTAACCAACTCCTGTTTTCAACAGCAGTCCTCTCCATTACACATAATAGCTATATGATTGAAATATAAGCTATAAATGGCTTTTAGATCCTTAATAAACAGTTGTATGTAAACCTTATTTTTGGAGGACACACTAGTGTAATCCATATAATTTAGTTTAGCTCACTTGATATCCACAGATTTCGCACTTCACTGAAATTTCTAAACATTTCTGATGAACTTGGATGAAGTTGGACAGGTATTTCATTTGAAAAATGTAAAATACATAATAAATTTAAGCAACAAGGCTAAATACAGCTTATCTTATAACTAAAAATAATTCATTACTAATTATTCAAGAGCTCCATGTTCTTAAGTTTCTTTTATTAGAAGAATCAAGCAACTGCTATAATCTTCATTTTCAGTGATGATAGAAGTGATAAGGACTGTTCCTCTTATTATGCACAACAATGCCGTCTCGTTGTTTAAGTACTTCACACATAACTTATTGCAGTGTTTCTATAGAGATTACAACAAATATTTTCTGTTCTGTAAATGGAATATGGCAAAATAGAGAAAGATTATTTTCTGAATTTAATTGAGTTTCAACGTGTACTTCAATTAAGTACAAAAGTTCAAACCTTTGCAAAAGCTTATACATGTATTTAATATACATATTTTTAAACATTAACTTCATTAAGTCTATTGTCTCATATACTGGAAAAATGCCGTACTTCAGAAACAAAAATCCAAATGACTATTTAACAGCAATATTGAAACTGTTGTTACGAAGTTAATACATCTTTATTCAAAATTGACTAAAATTAATTACAATTTTCCCTAGGAAATGGTGAAATCGGATGATAGGATTATTCATTCCAGACAATGTCTTCATAAAAGATGACTAAAAGTTCATTGTCTCTACCAGGAAGATCAATCACACTGAAGTTGCTCGTGGCAGGAGTATAAATGCATCTATTGCCGTGACAGCATCTCCCCAAAGAATCTTGGGAGACTGAAGTCTGCAACATATATACTACTAGTCTTACAAATGCCAGTTTGTGGGTTATCCCAGTGGTTTGCTCAGTTGTAAGTGCCTTTCTGAAAAGAACAGGTTACCAGACTGACGGGCACAAATGGAAGTTGAACTATTTCTTGAGGAATTGCTGCACAGAAACTGGATTTATACCTTCCCAACCTCACTGCCTGTTTTACTGCCTTGACTGAGAACATCATCAGCATAAGTGCAATTTACAGCATAGTTTTCCATCATTCTGCACTGTACAGACAGCAGAAATTATGAAAATCACATTTGTGAAGTTGTGATTCTTTTCAGATACTGCTAAGCATCATGTGTTACCTGGCCTCCTAGAGACCCATCCAGTGCAGTGTCCCATATGACTTTTTTTCCTGCTTTCACTGCTCAAAGACCAGGTAACATAGAAAATGCATACAGTACCGGTATGGTGTGTGGTGCTAGCAATATCTCTGTTGATAACCTTCTTCCTATTCCAATGATTCTGTCTCAACACCGTACTACAACTAGGCTTATCCGTCAAACAGTTGATGGTCAGCTTGAAGATGCTGGCATTATCTGAACATCTGAAACAGCCAATTCAGTGAGAATAATAAGAGTGGTAGCTCCATCTATTGAAAAGCTACAACCTGGGTGAATTGATGAGGTCTGGAATCTAATGATCACCATTTCCCACAACAGGAGAAATATAAACACCTAAATCCAAGAGTCATTCAGACATAGCTTGACTATGTAACTTTGTAACCACAGTCCATCCTTGCGTATATTTTCATATTAAAGTCTTCAAAGTCTGCCTAAAGTTTTGCTTCTGGTTATGCAGGAACACAGTAGCTTAGCAGCTTAGCAGCTACTTATAGCAGGCTTCCTTGAATTCCTTAACCTTGGTTTGCAAAGCCTGTATTAGGCCCCTTTGGGAAGTCTGAGCATTTATCTCCCTTTCCATGGGAAGGGCAAGAAGCAAAATTAGAAGCAAAATTCTTGAGGGCGGACTGAAAGAAACCATCCCTGAATGCTGGAGATTCTGGCATAAAATAGATCTAGCATAGCACTGGACGAAAACATATTCTCAATACTTGAAGAATCCTTCAAGTGCAAGTTTACTTCCTACCACTGTTGTTAGAAAACTCAACTCAAGAAAGACTTTTTTGAACCAAATACTATATGCACTGTAGGTAGGAAAAGTCAGTATTTGTTTTTTTAAGTCAAGAAGTCATTTTCTTTTAATACAATCAGGTTTTGTATTAAATAACAACATAGTCAGAATATGAGATGCTTAAAAACATTAGATGGCTTCTTCTGACAGCTAAAAAATTCTTTCCTTAATGAAATGCCATTAACCACTGCTTACCATTGCCATTCTTTCAATAATTACTGCAATAAAAGAAGTACACCAGGAAGTAATTCTGAGCTAATTTCACTGCAGATTTTTAGAAAATCCTAGGCTTATCTAGAACTGCTGGATCAGACTGCTCACAGTTGATTTTCCAAAAGAGTCGATTTTCCACAGAGGCAGAAGATGGAGAAAAAAATACAATCCTATCTGACTATAGAAAGACTAAAAATTCATTGCACCAAAATTCACAGCTTATCTTATGCAAGATGTGGGAATGATTTGATCTTAAGTGTGTCATCTCAATAATATGCCTGTCACATTAAAACACAGAAATGTAAGACTATGTTAAGGTTTATGGGTGAAAAGCCTATGATAGCATGAAATTTTCCTTTTAGACACAAGATTTATCTAAGTTGCCAGTCTGTAAAACAGCCTGAATCACAGTATAAGCACTTGACAAAAATATCTCCTGCTGTTGTCACCACAAACCTAACAGATGCTCTTCTAATGAAGACATATCATTAAGACTAACAGTCTACTGTCAGTATCTTCTGTGCATGATAGGTCTCTACAAAGAAATGTAGAAGACAGCTGCTGGATCAGAAGCATCAAAATGTATTGAGCAAGCTGTACACCAAAACACCATGTAGTGAGTGTTTCTGCTGGAAAGAAGCAGAAAGAAAATCAAGTATCATCACGAAATGCAGAGATTGCCATTAGGGGGCAGTAAACAAGTGGTCCTGTAGAACTCATGTCGTTAAGGAATCTGCTACCCAGCCAAGCAATAGTTCATATACAGAAAATATGGCCCTAAAGCTCTAAATATTAGATTCACATGACTGTATCAGCCATTACAGCTTTCCTTTCCCTGTAAGGGAAGATAGTTCCCAGTTCTCATGGCTACAGAGCAAAACCAGAACATACGAGTGTCAGTGTTTAAACACACAACAGCACGTATAAAGAAATTTAAACATACTCATACTTGCAACCTCTATTGACTGATTCACAATATTCAGATGCTAGGAGTGAGTAACAGAAACTGCAAAAGTTCAACAATTTTTATCAGTTCTCTCCTGTTCACTTGAACAGCAATTTGACTATCAACACATCTAACATCATGCTTTAATAGTCACTGTAAAAAGAAGAAAACGTAAGAGAAATCCTCTGAAGATATAGTCTAAGTCACATGCTAAAAGCAGGAACAGGCAAAAAGTCACTGGAAACAAGGTTTTGCAAAATCTTTCATTTTCAGTGTTACAGGAATCAGAACCAAACTGAAATGGACCAACTGAAGAATCAATGTGAAGACAGCATATGGAATTGGATAGTAAGCAACTTTTATTTCCAAATACTAGTAATACTTGAATTCCAGTGTACACAATTTTCAGAACAAACGTACTACCACTATTCTGAAAAGAGATAGTGGAATTTAGAGAAAAAAAAATTCACACGACAAGGTAGCGAACATGAGAAGCATGTTACTATCACATCAATTGTTTGCACAATTAAATGCACTAGTTTTTCAGATCGTTCACGGCAATCTGTAACGTCTCCCAGCAAATTCCATATCCTCAAACAAATTACAAATTGCTGACATAATTCATTCAAAGTTCACTTTGATAACCTTTCCCATCCAGGAGAGAAAATACTCTGATTTACTCCTATTTTAACTATAGGAGTAAATAAACATATTGAGCTATCATACCAATCTGGAATACACAGGATCCCAATAAGGGAGATGTCACATAAAGCTGAGCCTATTTTTACAAAAGAAATATTTGCTTGGTGCTAGAATGCCATATCTGATTCTTTTTGCTGAAGCAGAAACCTTAATACATTTAATCTTCCTGACTTACATTATTGCTTAAAGTAAGTAGAGTATAACTATGTCATTGATGTTTCTTCTGTGTACAGAAGACACAATCTGTAAAGTAAGATGACTTTTTGCCTTTCATACTATCATACAGACCCATTGGCCACTTCTCTTCAGGTGACCTTCCAAGCTATTACTAATCCAGCATGAGACAGAGCATAGTGAAAATCCAAACCACACACCACCAAAAGTCACCAATTTGGACAAATCAATGTTTATGTGGTTTTTCTTCTTGCATTTCTAACACACAGATTTGGGGTTCTTAACTCCTGACAAACAATTTCAGCAGTTTTGTAAGTCACTGAGACAACTCTTAAACTGAGAGATTGTGGAGAAGAGACAAGGTGACATTCAGGTATGTATCAACTAGCTCTGTGACGACACAGTGCTGATACTGCTCCAGCTTCAATTTGAGATAGAGTGAGCTCTAAGTTTGCTGAGACAAGATCCTAGCACAACTATGGTGTGCCAGTTATCTGTATGTTTCAAACCCTGCGCTGCTGCCTGCCAAGCTAGATCTCCTCTGGAGTTTGCCTACAATGCTGAGCAAACAGCTTGGCTGCAGGCCCCTCGGACATAACCCACCCTCACTTTGAACTTTCTAGCTGAGGTATGACCAGTATTAGAGCCATCAACACACTGAGTCCCGAATCTGTTTTTATCTGGGATGACAGATGAATGCCCTGCTGCCAGTAGTGTTACCAGACAAGTAAATTACTATCTTACAGCATATGTTCAGTTTAAGAGAGCTAGCTCCTGGTGCAACATCTCTTCCATAATTCATTCTTCCTTTTCTGAAGACTTTGAGAGAGGTGGAAATAAGTTGGTCACCCACACAAAACCACTACGGCCAGGAGATTTAGAGCTCTTAGGAGTTCATTCTCTTTTCATCTAGTTCTTTTGGGCAAGGCTCCAGTGTTTTATCTTGACAATGTAGTGGGTTATAAAGGAACTTTGAAAAGTATCTATTTGATACTGAAATCAATCTAAATAGGGTAGTGATTAGTCTCCCTGAGAAGATTTGATTTAGAAATCAGAACATTATTCAGAAGCAGACTATTAACCATTACAGATAACATATGCTTGATATCTCACAGGAAGGGGCAGAAGGGAAAATAAAGGATTTTCTTGAATTCCATGTCTCTGTTATGATACCAATAACTGATCTCAACTCCTTTAAAAAGAGAATTAGACAAATCGTTTAGCCATCATATAGGGTCAATACTGATAGCTCTTCAAAAGTTGAATTAGAAAAGAGCTGAAACCTTCAGGATATTAGTAGCAGGGAACAGTAGTATCAGCATGGGCAGGGACACATCCTACTAGATCAGGTTTGATGGGGGCTTGGGCAGCCTGATCTAGTGGGACGTGTCCCTGCCCATAGCAAGGGGGTTGGAGTTAGATGAACTTTAAGGTCCCTTCCAACCCAAACTATTCTATAATTCTATGAGTCTTTAAAAGAAATATGCTTCAATCTCTTCTTTTTCAGAAGAAGAGCTGCTGAATATTGATTCCACTTTGCCATAAATGTTAATTGTTAACATTCTTACTTATATATTGTACATATTTACAATTATTTATAATTTCACTGATGCAAACCTACAATTACAACAATGGATGCTTCCCATATCGACAATGGAATTCTGTTGACTTTTTAAGAACATTCAGATCAAGAAATAGTTCAGCTGATGGCAAGCTTACTGCAATTCTAAGCTCTCTCATCGTTATTACTAACAGCTGGTGGCAAAGATATGTGATGTTGCCATGCACCATAAGCTGTGCAAGATTTAGTAAACATATGGAAGACATCAAAGATTTTACAAAAACTGAAGTGTCTATGGAAGACATTAATTTTAAGAACGAGACTATGGTTAGCATTATCTGGTACTTCTCAATAGCAGAACATGAAAATTCTTTCAGTCTACCTCAGCACACAGTCAGAATGTGTTGTAGGAAAATTAAACTTTAATTAATGCAGAATTTATGCTTTGGGGGTTATTAGTTTTCTTTAAGTTTCCAGGGCTCGCAAAGTTACTCATGAAAATCTCAACAGTGCGATGCTGTATTTCTGGACACACCCAGAGACGACGCTAATGCTGCCCTGCATACCCAGTTGTTCACTGCATTGAGGTTTGCTAAGCACATAGAGTAGAGATGTTAAGTCTCTTCCTATACGTTGCTGAGAATCACAATTCAACAGGCTGGAGAGTAACACAGTACTTGCTCCAGGTTCCTGCTTTGCTGGGAATTCAATAAGCATATGCCTGCACAGAGCCATTAGCATTAGAAAGCAAAATTGGAAACCCTAAAAAAAAACCCAAAAAGAAACCCAGTGGCCTGGTTTTTTTACAATACGAAGATTTTGAAAAAAAAAAAAACATTTTGAGGGAGTGGAGGAATACAGTTAGAGAAAAACCACCTCTTAAAAGCAGCTTTCAAGCTTGGAAAACAAAAAGGGACAAAAAGAAATCCTGCCTGCCCTCTGGCTGCCATTCAGTCTATCAATCGCCACTTGCACAGAAAGCCCATAAGAAGCCCCACACCACACAAGGCAACTAGATCTCATAACTGGACATACTTTTTTTTTTCCTATCAATGACTTATCAGTAGGCTTAGTCTGCTGAACTTGAAGGTAATCACTACATCATACATGTGCTGTGTTCATTGCTGATTATACAAGTACTTAACCCATGTAAAATTAGAAGCTTTCAATTACATGAATTGGACACTAAACTGGAACGCAAGCTAAACAAACTGCAGGAATCTTCTTAGAAACATTTGTCTCCTTATGTTTCATGCATTTCTTATTCATTTTTCTCTAAAATGTATAGAGTATTCTTACACTACCAACATCTGCCTAGTAGAAATTAAATTTTGGATGTGAATATGTAATGTTAACTTGACATTACTATTTCTCAATTGTGAATAAAAAGATTATAAACTTTGGACTAAGGATAAGAGCAGCAGCATTAATCAAAGGAAAGGACATGGTTTAGAGTCAAAGCAAAGCTTCATCTGTTTAGAATAGCTGGATATTTATTTTCCTCTTCCCAAAGATGAAAACATACACAATATCTCACAGGTCGACAAGCAAGTACTTACAAAATTTAGAGATGATTTGTTTATATTTCAGTAAGATAACACTGTTCAGAAACACATAATCTTTGAACATTTTGCTTCAGTAGAAGAAAATAAAAATGGAGAAGAATTTTTTTTTTAAACTACCAGGACATTTTGACGTAAATAAATGAAGAGGCAACTAGAGATTTACCCTATTCATTACTGTCAAAGTTATGAAACAATGAGCTGATACAAAATACTCAAGACTGAGTGGGTGAACAAGGCACTTACATTGGTGTACATGCTTGACTATGATTTTGATATAGTATCAAAGGTTTATGGATCACATAAGGATGTGTAGGATAAAAACTTCCATCTAAGTCACTGAAACAATAACAATCTGGTGAATTATATTGTCAAATAAGGAAAATCCTATTGTACTTATGGCTAGGAGTATTCATCTTAATTGTCCTCCCTAGAACAGATGCCATCTTTCCTCCCATTCACATTTTCTTTGGAAATCTTCAAGACTCACATAATAATCCTGTCTATGATGAGGAAAAAGTAAATGGGAACCATCTAGGCTCTCAGCCCCTTCAGACTCTTATCAACAGTATTCCATATACTCTGACTTTACAGGGAAAATGAGAATTTTTAATAACTTCTAAACACACTCAGTCATCATTTCAGTCTTCCTTTCCAGCCTTGTCTACAGGCACTACAAATTATTCAAACTTACACCTTTAAAATGACTGAGCAGGGACAAACCCAAGCTTTAAAAAGGCGCTTATTCTTTCATATTGCTTCAGACATATTCATCATTCAGACAATATTCATACGTGCTCAGAACTAGTATCTTTCAAACAATAAGCTGTCTCTCAGCAATATCTGTCATTTAGCATTGTGTGATGGTAAAAATGCACAGGCTATTAAGGCAAGGTTGGTTCAGCTGTCCGTGTTTCTTCCCGAAGACATGAAAATGCAGGAGGCTGGGGAAGCCTGACAACTGTAGCATGTTCTGCTTCTATAATCTCCAGGTCCCACTGGTTCTGAGACAACTTCAACATAGGCAAAATAATTCACCCAGCAAAAGATTTGACATCGGAAGCAGGAGCAATGGAAGAAATCTCCGTGTCACATCACCAGCCCATGGAAGTCCAGAGCAGACAGAACTGTAGACTGCATATATAGGCTGCACTATCACATGAATGCAGAGCTGCAGGTCTGGCAGACCTGGGATGGAAAAGTCCTCAATGCTACCAGTGGTTTTATTTCCAAGAACATGCCCTGACTGCTTTCGGCAATCTAATGAGATGAACAATGCAATGAGCACGTAAGTGATTTCTTACTGTTTCATTCAGAGGAAGCAAGTGGAAAAAATGAGTGTCTCTTTTCCCAGAGAATGCTTCCTGAGTCTGAGACACTTTCAAGTAATTTCCAGTAACATCGGATTGACAGTATTGGCTGCTTTGAAACTAAGAGCTATTAGAGGTGGCAGGCAATGGCAATTGCCCTGGGCAATTTTTGTTAAATCACTGTTAAGTTAAATCTCTCTGGTATCAAGCAGATCAGACATGAAAGATGCTAGCACTTTAGTTTTTACAACACTGGGTTCTGTTTATGGCAGAACAGCGTTACAGGTTTGAGGAAGAGAAGAAGGGAAAGACAGGCTTTGACAATCAGTGACCAGCCAGTCCCAAAGCACAAGCACCATCCACTGAGCACTGATCTTGAACTCTCTCTGAGCTATGGATTGGAATTGATGCTGTCTGATGCAGTCCCAGAGAAGGAAACTCCTGTCTACCTTCACTCCCTTTCCCCTAAGGATGGGCTGAAGATGACTTAAATGTTTAATACAGAAAATGCTTCTTTTGCAAGAAAAAGCGAGTCTTGGAATTCAGGAAGAGCAGTAGCATACAGGAGCACCTGCAATGATGCAACCTGGCAGTGTTCTTTCCCACAGGTTTACAGTCACTGTCCCCCATGAATCATTCTATGAAAAAAAGTTTTTCAAATTGGCTCAATTTCTGTCCCCTCTCGGAAAAAAAAAAAAAAATTATTAATTTAGCACATACACAAAAGTTGGGGTTCCACAGACTGCATATTGTTGAGGAAAACGCACTTTGTAGCAATTATAAACTTCACCATTCCAAAGCAGCTCCAGCAGTATCTGATTTTCAGCCTCTTCTCACTTCCTATAGGGCAATATACTAAGAACCACCTTATCCTGGTAACAACACTAAGAGAGCATTATAAACTGTGTGGCACCCAAAGAAGCAGGTGCTGTAGGGGTTCCACTCTAATGACAGATAGTGAAAAAGAACTGAAGGACAGCTGGATTAATTTAATCCCTTAATGGTTAGGGGATCGAGGGACAGGAGAGCAGACAAACATGGAGCCATGGAGGTAACACTGCCCACTTTGGTCAGCTATGAGCAAACATGTTTTCCCAAGTTGATGCTATGATGAGGTGGCCCCCACTTCTAAATAATTCTGCTCCAGTGACATAGACAGTACAGCCCAGTACGTGGACAACTGTACTGGGAGTAGTTGGCAAGCTGCTGGTAGGGAGCGGGGACTACAGGGGTGACATCTATGTGAGGAGACCAGGGCTGTCCCATGCTGGACATCAGCCAAGTAGGTGGTGCCTCTCTGAAAACATATTAAAGAAAGGGGGAAAAACAACCAACCAACCCCAAACATGAAAAAAATGGAAAAAGAGTGAGAAACAGACAGGACTGTGTCCCATGGAGGATCCACACCAGGGCACAGTAAGAGATAGAATGAAGGAGCAGCAGAAAAGAACAGTTCTCCCCTGCGCCACCTGCTGCTTCACTGAAGGGACCAAGTGTCACCTGCAGCAATAAGAGGGATGGGGGTAGGAGGAGTCTGGAGTGAAGCTGACACTGGGAAGCGGGGAGGAGATGTCTTTCCCCCCAAGTGTTTTAATGTTTGCTCCTTTTTTTGTTGTTTTTGTTACACAATACCTGAATCAGCAATTAAATATTTATATTAATCACTAATAAACTCATTTCCTCAAGTCGAGTCTGCTTTGCTCGCAGCAGTAATGGTAAGTGATCTCCCAGCCTTCATCTTGACCCACAAACTTTCTCACTCTTGTTCTTCCTATTTTCTCCCTGGTCCTACAAGATGGAAGGTGGATGAGCTGCGAGCCAAGGCCACCCCACCACTGCACCCAGTGCAGGCTGCGCTCCGTGGGCACCGAGGACCAAGAGCTGCCAACATGGATCCACCAGAAGAAGGGGAACGGCAGCAATCAGTCAAGACTTTCTGGTATCTATTGCTGGTTTTAACCCCTAGATATTAAGATTTTGCAGGCAAAGTTACCAGAAATAACAGCATATGCATGCACAGAATCACAGAATCATCGAATAGTTTGGGTTGGAAGGGACCATAAAGATCATCCAGTTCCAACCCCCCTGCCATGAGCAGGGACACCTCCCACTAGATCAGGCTGCCCAAGGCCCAATCCAACCTGGCCTTGAACACCTCCAGGGATGGGGCAGCCACAGCTTCCCTGGGAAACCTGTGCCAGTGCCTCACCACCCTCATGGTGAAGAAATTCCTCCTTACGTCTAGTCTAAATCTGCCCCTCTCCAGTTTATCCCCACTGCCCCTAGTCCTATCACTGCATGCCCTTGTAAACAGTCCCTCCCCAGCTTTCTTGTAGTCCCTCTTCTGATACTGGAATGTCACTATAAGGTCTCTTCAGAACCTTCTCTTCTCCAGGCTGAACAAGCCCAACTCACATGGGAGGTACTCCCGCCCTCTGATCATCCTTGTAGTCCTCCTCTGGACCCACTCCAACAGCTCCACATCCTTCTTATGTTGGGGATTCCAGAACTGGACACAATACTCCAGATGAGGTTTCACAAGAGAGGAATAGAGGGGCAGAATCACCTCCCTTGACCTGCTGGCCACGCTTCTTTTGATGCAGTCTGGGGTTTGGCTTGCCTTGTAGGATTCGAGTGCACATTGCTGGCTCATGTCAAGCTTCTCATCGATTAGCACTCCAAAGTCCTTCTCTGCAGGGCTGCTCTCAATCATTTCATCCCTCATTGTGTATAAAAACCATAGATTGCCCCGACCCAGGTGTGGGACCTTGCACTGGGCCTTGTTGAACCTCAGGAGGGTCTCACAGCTCCACTTCTCCAGCCTGTCCAGGTCCTTTTGGATGACATCCCGTCCTTTCTGTGTGGCAACTGCACCACTCAGCTTGGTGTCACCTGCAAACTTGCTGAGGGTGCACTCAATCCTGGTGTCGGTATCATTGATGAAGATAAATAATTATTGATTAACATAACAAATTACAAGCATCACTTTAAATTGCAGTAGCTTGAAACCACAGCTGAGAATCTGTCCTTGCAGGGAGCAGCCTTCTGCGCAAGGGAGGCGCAGGATGGAATCTAATCTGGGCCCCAGAGGTAGTGAGATTCTTATCTCTTTTGCAAACAGCGTGTGTGATCGTTGCCTTTTTATTATTTTTACATTTAAATTATTAAACCTTTATCCTTCTTTCTTTCGTGTTTGCTGAGGAGAAAGACAAGCAGAAATTAAAAACACCGCTTGGACAGGAACCGTCTGTTCCACAGCAGAAATCAATTACGCTTCCATCTGACAGGTGAAAAAAAAAAAAAAGGAAGGAAAGAATTGAGAATGGGGGTGTGAGAAGCGGCACCGCTTTGGGTGTCGAGGCAGCCGCTCTCTCGGCAGCGGGGGGTCACTGGGCAGGGGATGGGGATCATGGACCCGCTGTGCCGGGGAATCTGACGGGTCCACCCAGCAGGAGTTATTTATAGCAGAGCAGGGGCAGAGTGAAGGGACGTGCCTGACGCCCACCAGGCATGGCCCAGGCACAATCCCTTCCCTCTTTTTCTGCTCTTTCTCCTTATGCAGCCTCTTAGGAACTCAGCACCCAGCTCACACATGTGTTAACTACCCCCCACTACAGGTCCCAGCCCGTGGAGGGGACTGTTGCGCCCTGGCACACAGGCTGAAGCTCAGGACAGCCCCAGATGAAACCACACACCCTCACAGGACAAAAACTGACTGCAGAGGGTCACTGGGAATTAAAAATACAGCCTGCCATCCATGACACCTCTTTCTTTTGGGGAGGGAAAGAAACGGACAGTATAGAAAAACAGGTATTTCAAACTGCCATCAGACTGGCCCCATCAAGCCCCGCTGCTTAGCTGTTTCATCGTGAAGGCATTTGAAAATCAGGAAGCGTCCGGCTGTCACATTTGGACTGGGGCATGTGCAAGCCTAGAACTGCCCTGCTGCAAGTGGCCTGACACCCGCCCCTGCCAAACCCTGGCTGGCGTTCACAAACAAGTCATTGATCCGGTCCTATAAGCACTTGCTGAGGATACCCGACACGCTGACAGGATCTGACTCTTCCCGTGCAATGTAACGGTTACCATCGTCTTTTAAAGCCTGACCACACCAGGAGATAGCGCCACAGTGTTTAACTGCCTCACAGCTGAAGGCAGATGACCTGGTATCCACAGCCTCCTGATGCAGATGGGGTCAAAGCCACAGCTCTCATCTCTTAAGGAAGTGCCTGTCGTGCTCATGTTGTGCCTGTTGTATTGCAGTGACCTGAATCTGCTGGGCTTCAGCGTGGCAAAGACTCACAGAGCCCAAACAGCCACTCGGCCACCCCGATGGAAGCACCGTCTTCCCACTTGTGTACAATGGGCTTATTTAGAGTTCAGCATGTGCTGATTAACACAGCTGAGTAGTTGAGCAGTAAGAGCTGGAGCCACTGTTGTTTCTTCGCCGGGTGTAACCATGCTGACAGTCCCTTGCCAATTCCACCTTCTCTTGGAAGGACCGTTCCCTTCCTGGTAAATGAGATTTCTGTCTGGACGCTTATCCATCTCAGCCTCTGCACACACTCCTCATGCAAGTAATGACAATAAAATATGTGTCTGGCAATACATGGACTTGGTGCAATAGCAGGACAGAAAAGTTCCTCAAGGGAGCAGAATGCTAAGACCTAAACATGTATATCAGCTTAGCAAAACAAAATGAAAAAAAATAAGATCCCACATTCAAAAAACCCTGCATTTTTAAATAATTACTGGCACTGGTAACAGTCCTGGCTTTCATTTGTATCTGCAGATATCATCTACTACAAAATTAACAGCTGAACAGTAACACAGAAATATTAAATTGTTCTTGTGTGCATCGCACATTTTATAGAACATCTCCAGTCATGACACATTTCAATCCATCTTATACTCCTGGCTCACCGCACACTCAAGGTATATGGTTGAGCACCAGCAAAGATTTCTGGAGAGGAAGGAAATGCCTTCTTCAGTATTCTACAATCCAAACTCCAAAAGACTGAGGAAAAATTACATTTTGTCCTGGTGGCCTCATCAGACACTAAAAAAGCACAAGTAGATTCCTCTCATCTGGACAAAGGAGCTGTGCTGCCTGGCTTACGGCCCCACAATCCTTCTCAGGAAAATGAATACTGGTGGCTTTCTTAAAAATGCAAGCCGAGTGGTGATGACATGTGAGGCTGAAGGGCAGAAAAGCCGGCTGTGGGGCTGCCCCATAAATGGCTGATGGAGAAGGGGATAAAAGTCATGAGCATTTCCTTCCCAAAGGAGGTCTGGACATTGTTTGGGATTCCCCTGTACCCCGGAGGTGCCTCCAGTTTCCTACAGAACCCTGGTGTCCAAGACACTCAGGAGATGTCACCAGCTTTTACAGAGACACAGAAGCAGAGCGGTTCTATAATTCCTTGTAACATCCCCTTATATTTGTTTGGATTGCCTCAGGGATACGCTAATTCAATGCTGTCTGTGTCACAGTACCTGAGAAGACTTAACAGAGATCTCTAGCTGAGGCGTCCATACAGAAACAAGACTGAAGAATTACAACTTCTTCCTGCTGACTGGTCCATCTTTTAGGAACACAGAAAGGGTGAAAGTGGCCATATGGAAAAATCCATTCCCATACTTTTATTGCTGAAAGCTAAACCTTCCCGAGAGGCCCTGTGAATGCATGAAAAACTCTAGATACTCGATTTCTCTCAGCTTTCACCAACTCAGCCAGACTGCTCATAATTTAAACTAGGGGGTTAATTAAGTAATCATCTGCCATCTAAAGAAGAGTGGCCAGCAGGTTGAGGGAGGTGATTCTGCCCTTCTATTCCTCTCTTGTGAGACCTCACCAGGAGCATTGTGCCCGGTTTGGGAATCCCCAACATCAGAAGATGGAGCTGTTGGAACGGGTCCAGAGGAGGCTATAAAGATGCTCAGAGGGCTGGAGCACCCAGGACAGGCTGAGAGAGCTGGGGTTGTTCAGCCTGGAGGAGAGAAGGCTGACATTGAGGTTAAACTCCCTGTTGCCACCAGGCTCGGCTCCTCTCCGAGTGGCTCTCGCATGCGGGGCAGCCGGTAGCGGGGCTCCCCAAGATGCTCGACGGCGCCTTCGCGCCGTCGAGCATCTTGGGGAGCCCCGCTACCGGCTGCCCCGCATGCGGGAGCCCTCCGGGACGGCTCCAGCTACCCACGGATCGCGGCGCTCGGAGCGGGACCCCCCGAGCATCCCCCATCCCTGCATCCCGGTCCCCCCTCGCTCTCGCTTACCCGGCCAGCAGTAAGGACCTGGCGGTAGCGCTCCTCCTCGGCGGGCAGGGCAGGGAACTGTTGCACGGAGAGCATCCTCCGGCTGCGGCTGAGCCCGCTCCGCTCTTCTTCCCAGCCCTCCTCTCCCCCCCTCGGTCCCTGCGCTTGCGGGATGGGGAGGGGGGGCTCTGCATTTTGTCCGCTCATCAGACACCGCCCCCCCCCCCTCCCTTCCAACTCCACCTTCTCCACCCAATAATAATAAAGCCGCCACATCCCCACACCCCTTTTTGCACGCCAGTTTCTACCTCGCGGGGACGAGCTGAGGGACGCCCCGCTTGCTCATTTCGCCCTTAGAGCCGCGACCCGGTGCGGGGTGGTGGGGGACGCGGCTTCGCCCCCCACCCTGCGAGAAAAGGACGCCTCGTCGGGGCTCAGGTGGCCAGGCGAACCGGAGCTCGGGGCAGGGACCCCTCGCACCCCTTACCTGGGCTCGCTGGGGCTCGGGCGAGGCGCCGGGGCTGAAGCGATGCGGAGTCGCTCCGCAGCGCGGACCCATGGGCGCCCCCCGAGCTCCCCCGGGTCCGTCCCCTCGCGGTTCCTTCGCACGCTCTCCGCTCGGCGTTGCGCTCCTGCGGCTTTCGTTCCACCCCGGGGAGAGGAACTTTGCAGCCTACGGGGACCGCAGCGCTTTCCCCAGCCGATCCTCCTTATCTCTCAAAAAGAAGCCTCCGAGCGGGCCCGGGCGCTGCCGCCGGCTCAGCAGAAGCGGAGGAGAAGGGGGCTCGGTGGGGAGGGAACTCCCGGGGCCGCGTTTCTCCAGCTGCTCTCCCGCAGCCGGGACCGACCCCAGCGCCCCGAGAGCCGGGGGATGGAGGGCTGATCGCTGTAAAGCTCTCGAAGCAAAGAAAGCTCTCATGCCAAGAGACAAGCGGCGCCTGAAGCTGCAAGTGAGAGCGCAAACGCCCCACCCCCATGAGACATCGGCTTTTAAGCCTCGCATTTTGATGCGTCGGCCCCTGTTCTCTTTACCTGCGTCCAGAAAAACCGAAGCTGGCTGAAGGCCGGGTCTGTGTACATAACGATGCTCACAAGTGCCGTCCAGGAATGATAAAGCCAACAGCACAAAAACGCGGTTCATGGGCAGGAGCGGGTGTTACCAGCAGTTCTGAGCCCTTCCAGAAGCCACAGGTAGCTGTCACCGGCACCACGACCGGGTTCCGAGACTTTTGTAGAATAGAAAGGCTTCTACTTTTTACTGTTCATGTTTTACAGCTTCTCGAATGCTGTCCAAGTGCGAGTCAGAAAACGCCCCAGAACTACGTACAACCCTCTCAACACGAACGTTGCTTCTCACTGGGAACCCAGCCTGTGTGTCAGCAAGGATGACTGCTCTCACACACCGTTTCTGTATGTCTGAATCATAGAATCACCAGGTTGGAAGGGACCCACCGGATCATCAAGTCCAACCATAATCAAACACTTCTTGCTAGGTTTTTTTCCCAGATATCTTTGTTTCCATACCTTTGGTGTGGCGTTCAGACACAAGGCGTTCATCTGGCTTTGTGAGCACTTGCCAAGGATACCTGACACAGCGACGGGATTCAACTCTTCCCACATGATGGCTACCTCTACATTGTCTTTTAAAACCTGCCTCTTTTTGTTTGTGTGCAAATTTCATGGGGCAGGGCACTGTCCCTCTGGAGTGCCACTAATCACAAATCATGTGAATTCAATTCTGCATTTTGTTTTTTACCCAGCTAAACAAAGTCCTCTTTAGTGGAAAGCAGTGGTTTTGTTTTGAAAACAACCGTACGAATTATAGGAAAAGCATGGAAAGCGAGAGGATTTATGCAAAAAAACTTCAAATTACCTAATCTAAAACAACAAATATTTCATGCTGCAATGCTGATAAAAAGAGGAATCAAACCATGATTCCTTGCTTATTACATATTTTACAGAGATTAGTTAGCACTGTCAAAAACTACACTAAGAACAAACGAAAAATCTAAGAGGTGCAATATGTTGCTTGGACTGCAAAGCCCACTTAGCCTTGGACAGAGGATGTCTCTTCAGCAGAACTGCTGTGAATTCCAAACACCAAATCAATTCCAACTCCTCATCTCATACTAATTTTCTCAAGTAGGAAGCCATTCCAATTGCAGTGCCACAACTGCAAGATTTAGCCACAGTGTTCCACACACAGAGAAAGCCTAAGCCAATTCTGATTCTGTTATTTTTATGGAAATCTGCACAAGAAACAATTATTTAGATTAAATAATGCTTGGTTGAATTAAACCACAGTTCCCTCAGAGTATGGCTTATTTCTAGACAGCTGCCATTTAGCCTGCCCTATTACTGACTTTAATATATCACGGAGCTCACATCGATGCACTCTCCACGCCAGGAACTTGTTTTCTGGTAGCATAGCAGATAAACATTTTAATGCAGAGTCCAAATAATTCATTAGCATGTAACCATTAGTGGAAAGAAGCAAGCATGTCTCATTATAACTAATTTGACTTAATTTGATTTTTCTCTCATTTTTACCTTGTGTTTCCCTTCCTAGTAAATACAGACCACTGCAGTATTATATAATCCTTTAGAGAGGTTGATTGATTTAATTGAACTAGAAGGGCAGACATGAACACAAATTTATATTCATGAAGGAAGGAAAAGGAGCAACTTAAATGCCTACAGATAACAGGTAATAGAATGAAATCAAAACAGAAGAGAGATACCCGAACTAAATAAAACCGTGGACAGGTTTACCCATGCTTGCTGTGCTCAAAAGCTCACGCAAGAGAGCGGCTGCCACATACATCAAACTTCCACTGCTTGGCACAGGAACATCCTTCAGACCAAGCATCTCTGTGCCCTAACTCCACAGCACATGAGTTCATCACTCCTAGAAAAACTGGCACATAGCAAAAACACTTTGGAGCCAGAATTATCAGGATTATAAACTCAGATCTCAGTGATTTAAACCCACAATCAAGCATAGAAGCTTTTAGGAAGAAATTTTGGTGCTAACTGCATAGTAACATTTCCTTCTCTAGTAGTTAAGGTCAGGACAAACGTTTAATAAATCAGCTGTATTTCCCCAATTGAGGCAAAAAAGTAGAAATCGTCCGCCATTCCCAACTGTTTCATCCTATTTCCCCAACCCATTCTAACAATTTTGTCAGCGCAGTAACATGAAGGAACATGATTACATAATTCCAGCATTAATCGGAGCAGTAAGAGCTATCTCTACCAGAGAAGGTAACAAGAAGCACATCTAAAACTTCTGCTGCAGCGTGTCAGTTACCGTTACCAAGGAGAAGTCTGCTGCTCTACAACAGTCCCTGAGAACAAACAATTTTTCAAGTTGTTTTTGATGCATTTATTACCTGACATGGTTTTTACATTAAATTAACAGACACAATGGCTTTGCTATTGTTATACAGAACAAACTTTTCCAAGGAGCTTCCAATCTAAAATATATTGACAGCCTGTAAGTATCTTAGTTCAGTGAAAAGACAAACGCTCACCAGAATGCATTCAGAATTGGGAAAAGCCTCCTCAAGTTCTTTCATTTTACACTTTACACATCTTCTGCATGCCAAGTATCCTCATGATCAGGCTCATCTCTCTATATATAATTTCCCTTAAACAGAAGGTCAGATTATATAATTTGTTTTTATGTATACTCATCAATATTGTTTTTAAAATAAACATCATTCAAAACATTTGCTCGTTACATTATCTGACAGTACTTTACATTTAAAATGCTAAAAGGCCCCTACCTTCAGTTCAAGATTTCCTTTCTAGAATTACCATCTTTCATGTATACTAACAGGTGATTTTTATCTAGACCTTTTGCATCAAAGTATGTCATGCTTGCCACATGCAGCTCCAGCCAAAAAAAAGGCAAAAAATTAACTGTTAAAATAGTTTTTAAAACCAAACAGAAACCAGTGATTTGTTAATTCATGGATCGCTCAAACCCCCACACTTTTTTATGCCAAGAAATAAATATCTGATTCAGTAGGCAGACCAACAGACAGCAAATGACTCAGATGGTTGGATAAGATGTACAGGACCATTTTAAATAAAATTTCCAAAATAGGTATGTCTCGCATATGCGAGGTTCAGGAGATACAAATCCCTTAAGAAAGGGAATAGGCCTACACACACACATTTGTATGAATGCAATGTATTTTTGAAGATTGGTGCGCTTTCTTAGTATAATAAAGATGATCAATGAAAAGCAAGTCTCTTCCCCTCCAGTACTGCACACATGCTGCAAAACACGCAGAAAAGAACACCAAGAACTACATCAAACATATAACTCAAGTGCAGTTCATTTTACAGCTCTATACAGCTTTCTTCTCTTTGCCATACAGGCAAGGCAAAACTACACTGTACTTGTTTTAAAGAGGAAGCTAGCAGTAAAAAGAAAAATTAGATATAGTCATGTAAGATAAAAGCTGTTTCCACAATGGTCTCATTCACGTTGATCTGCATATTTCAGTTACAGAGATGTCTTTTGGGATAATACATCATATATTATTACAGCTGAACAAAAATAATCTCTCTCTTTCTCAGTGACAGGAGAGTTACTGGTAGAAGCACCACATAATAACATCACCTTACTTGGTTAAAGAAATGACACATATGGAATTATCTTCCAGGCATTAATATTATAGAAAAAAGAGTGAAACTAACAGTAGGGAAAACAGTTTATTCCTTAGATTAGAAAATAAGAGAATTCAACAGAGATGCAACTATGTTTGCTAGTGCAATGGCAATTAATTCTACAACTTTACATACTAATGACCTGAAACATCATGACAAAAGTTAAGTTGATTGATTTATAAAAATCAATTAACACTCCCACATAATACCATCAAATAGCACCAGTCCATGCTAAACATTGCCAGTTTTTTCCCACCTCTCTTCTCTATCACCAAACTTAGGTGAAAACCTGCAAAGAAAGTGATTTTCCTGTGATTTTATCAATCTATGCAATCTAAAACATACTTTTCCAGCTCTTCTGGTTTTCGGGGTTTTTTTTTTCTGCCACTGAACTAGAATTACAATTGGATATCAGCTCAGATTAATACTGGGTCCCTTTACAAGCTGGCTGCAATCAACTGTAATCTTCCCTACTAATTCACACAAGTGGTCCCACTGCTTTTGCAGGATTTGTGGTGAAATTCTATGCCTGAATTACAAGGGCAACCTAATGCCCTTTGGCTTTGTACCTCATCTTTCACAGGATATTGTAAGTACTTTTCAGTTACCCACAATTGTCAAATATCAGCATAAAATATCCAAAGATTTAAAACTTCATTTTTCTGATTCCCCCAGCCCCAAATTTAACTTGCAGCCCCTCAGCTGAAACGGTGTGGCTTCTCTAATGATCTCAAAGCTACGTAAACCTTTCAGTTCTACAAACCAACACCGATATCCCAAAACCAACGTATTCTAAATTGTCAGTAAGGAAATATTTAAACATTTAAAAGATTAGCTAGATAGCTTATACATGATTAGCAAGCACCATCCAGATGGCTTTAGAATAACATGTAACTGTATTGTTACACTATTCAATTATGGGTTTGCAAACCTATGGAGATATTCAAATGTGACATGTATCTATACAAATAGTTAAGTGATGCTCCAAGTTGCATTTCAATTTCCAAATTGCTTTTCTGCTGTTGGTGATAAGGGCAGCAAAGACAACACATCCCTGCACTCTTAAGCTAGGTCACATCCATGTTCAGCATATGCATCTGTCCAGTAAATGAAATTTTCAACTCAGTTGATTTTAAGGAAACAAGCATGGGGGAAACAATCAAGAAACAAACCTTACAGTCTGTAAAGGGGCTCATTTTATTGTTTGTGATACAGTTGACTTGAAAGACACTTCACATTTCCTTTCTCTTAACAAAATTCAGGCCCCAGAATATTCAATCCTAAGTGATCTGAACCTTCCCATTAGCTGTTATAACAAAAACTGACATGAAGGACGGGAATTACTGTGTAAGACAACATGAAGACTAGCATAAGAATACTAATCTTCAATAAACCACTAAACTGATTTTACAGGAAACAAATATTCAATGAAGTATTTTATACTAAACTATTTTTAATATTACGGAGACAAGGAAAAGTAACACAATATATTGATAGAAGAGATGTTAACGGATCTCAGCAAGATGTACTACATCAGCACTTCAGTGTAGACTAAAATCTACTATGACTTTCAGTGTCTGAATTCAGTTTTGTGCTGTGAATGTAATAACACAAAAGGTGACACTTCTTCCCTCCTCTGCACTTTTCCTGGCAAGTAGTGTACCTACCTAACCTATGCATATTAAGTTCTGTTACACACAGACCAACATTCTAGGAGTATCAGCTACCTAAAGCCCAACTGAGGTATATTAAATATTGAGTTGTTTTAGTCATTGTAGACCATGAGCCATGCAACCATCACAACAGCAACTCCTAACACTGGCAGCATAATGAGGTTCTTGTATTTTTGCCATGATGGTTGTTCAACTTCTACTTCATCCTTTCTTCTCTTATTCTTTCTTCGCCCCTTTAATCTGTTTTCAAAAGCTTCCAGTTCAGCCTAGATGAAGAAAACCAGAAGTAGTTGACATTTATGTCAGAATTGAAAACATGGAAATGTGCAGATTTTAAACAGCATTCCCCAAAAGCAACATTTTATAAAAATAACTGGCAACCAATGGAAGTTATACATCTTTTACAGATGAGATGGTAGTACTATATCCCATGGTTACAAAGCACTTAACTTACAAGTATTAAACCATTTCTTAGTTTCCTATAAAAAAATCCCAAAAATGTAACCAACTGGTTTTACATGAGATTTTTAACTCAGGTTGAATAGGTTAAGCCAAAATGAAATATTTAAGAAAATACATTCTTTTCTCCTGTTAAAGAAATGCACTCGTCACATATCAAAGCTATTACAATAACCTATGTATGAACATAGGCTAGAATCTTCAAAGATCTCCCCTTGATAACAAGGATGTGCTCCCTTGCTAAAAATAAATCAATTAAAATAGAAATAAACAAAAAATCTATTATCCTCCACCCAATTCCTTATATTTTGCATGATATGCTATATTTTAAATGAACAGGTATAATCTTAGGCAAGCACGAGAAGATTCCATTTGTTAAGTGTTGTAACTTAACAGTCACTCATATATGACTGTAGTAGATCATAGAATCATAGAATCATCATAGAATAACCAGGTTGGAAGAAACCCACCGGATCATCGAGTCCAACCATTCCTATCAAACACTAAACCATGCCCCTTAGCACCTCGTCCACCCGTGCCTTAAACACCTCAAGGTGACTCAACCACCTCCCTGGGTAGCCTGTTCCAGTGCCCAATGACCCCTTCTGTGAAAATTTTTTTCCTAATGTCCAGCCTAAATCTCCCCTGGCGGAGCTTGAGGCCATTCCCTCTTGTCCTGTCCCCTGGCACTTGCGAGAAGAGGCCAGCACCCTCCTCTCTACAACCTCCTTTCAGGTAGTTGTAGAGAGCAATGAGGTCTCCCCTCAGCCTCCTCTTCTCCAGGCTAAACAACCCAAGCTCTCTCAGCTGCTCCTCATAAGTCCTGTTCTCCAGCCCCTTCACCAGCTTTGTTGCTCTTCTCTGGACTCTCTCCAGAGCCTCAACATCCTTCTTGTGGTGAGGGGCCCAGAAATGAACACAGGATTCGAGGAGCGGTCTCACCAGTGCCGAGTACAGAGGGAGGATAACCTCCCTGGACCTGCTGGTCACGCCGTTTCTGATACAAGCCAAGATGCCATTGGCCTTCTTGGCCACCTGGGCACACTGCTGGCTCATGTTCAGTCGCTGTCAACCAACACCCCCAGGTCCCTCTCCTCCAGGCAGCTTTCTAGACAGACTTCTCCTAGCCTGTAGCACTGCACAGGGTTGTTGTGCCCCAAGTGCAGGACCCGGCATTTGGCCTTGTTAAACCTCATGCCATTGGACTCTGCCCAGCGGTCCAGCCTGTTCAGATCCCTTTGCAGAACCTCCCTACCCTCCAGCAGATCGACACTTCCACCCAGCTTAGTGTCATCTGCAAACTCGCTAAGGGTGCACTCGATGCCTTCATCCAGGTCATTGATAAAGACACTGAACAGGGCTGGACCCAGCACTGAGCCCTGGGGAACCCCACTTGTAACTGGCTGCCAGATCTATAGCATCCTTCAAAAGAAAGCACACGCCCTTACGCCCAAAACCAAACCAAAGCAATTGGAAAAATAAGAAGAATGCCTGACTTCCACCCAGAACAGTAGTTTCAGGGTGATGCCTGAATAGGATCCTCCGATCCCTGGAGGTGTTTAAAAGACAGGTGGATGAGGTGCTGAGGGACATGGTTTAGTGATTGATAGGAACAGTTGGACTTGATGATCCAGTGGGTCCTTTCCAACCTAGTGATTCTATGATTCTTGTTCCTCTTCCCCCTCCCATACAGTTTTAAGAGAATATGGGCCAAACTCATTTTAGGAAACAAAGCTGAAATAAAACTGGAATTGGGCAGCCTGGAATAAAAGAGTGTAAGACTGGCATGAGGCTCCAGTAAGGAGCCATCTAATTGCTAGGACAATCAGAAAAGATGCTCTAAGTGAGGCCGGAGACAGAGTAAAACCAGAAAAGGTCCAACAGTTATCTGGATTTTTGGGTAGAGAAGGCATGGGACAAGGAGCTAGGGAGCAGGCAAACAAGAGAGATGGAAGCAGCAGAGTGCAGCAAGACAGGAATGGCTAGGCAGAAGGCACAAAATTGAGTTGAAGCAGAGGAAACATGGACAGAACAGAGACAAAGCCTGGCAACAAGAAGAAATAAATCTACATGACTACTACTGTGGTGCTGCCAGGAAGAAAGGAACTAAGACAATACAGTAGGTGCATTAAGGAAACAAGAATAAGACTGTTTTGGGAAATGGGCAGCAAAGTAGTCCAGTAAATATAATTTCCCTTTGGAACTCAAGATTGCCTGATGTCTGGTCTTCCTTTACTGACAGTAAATATTCATCGGAGTTTCACAAAATTATTCTTACTTTCCTTCTTGTGCCAGATACCACTGTTAGCAGGAGAAAGGGACCCATTTTGATGTGTATTTCTTTGTATCTAAGAACAGCAGAAATTGTGGGCATTTCTCTGATGATATGGCAAAGTTCAGACAAAGTTCCACAGGCTGCTATTTGAAGCAAGATTACTTTCAACTAGCTCATCCTCTTTCAGAAAAGCAAATTATTTTAATGAAACAGTTTTTCAAAATTCAAAATCTGGAGGAAAGTGAAGAGTTCTTAACGTTTTACAGATAATATGGCAACACTTCATTTTACACAGGTGCTAAATAATATTTGGCACTTCTACAGTGATTACATATTTGTGATCTGTAAATTTTAAAAGCAGAGTGCTTTCCTGTCGATCTTTATAAAAATCCAGCTAAAAAGAAATACATCATTAAAAAAAAAGACAGAATGCAAAAAGGTCTGTGGGCACAAAATAGGAGAAAAAAGCTATCACCATCCTTGAAAAGCTACCTATGGATTTTATGTAACTATCATCATTCCTAAAGTGTCTCCTCAATTATCTCTGAACAATAAAGTAGTCATTGTGTCCAGTCTTCAAACTAACTTGGTTTATCAAGCTAAATGAGCTCAAGATTTTATTTAGAGTAAGAACCTATCTTCTTTGTGTACAGGCATATTAACAGTAAAATGAATTGCATTTATTTAAACTGTATACTCAAAACAATTTGATGCCGTTTAACGTCTAGTTTAGTGTCCCTTAGGTACTGGATCTTGCTCCTCCTCTGTATTCTGCCTGCACTGGAAGGAGTAGCAGCCCCACCGGCGACGTGTCCCCGCTCATGGCAGGGGAGTTGGAACTGGATGATGTTTAAGGTTCCTTCCAACCCAGATAATTTAATGATTCTGTAAAAATGTAGGTAAATGCAAATAACAGTGACTATAAGACAAAAAGCATATATCTTCACATTACAGGTTGATTTGTATTTTCTTGTGGCATTTTATGTGGGGAGAGGGAGCCCTTGACTTTCGTAACTTCCAAGGAACTGTTACATTTTTCTTTCTAATTAAAAAAGGAAACAAAATCTTCCAGAGAACTAATTAAATTAGAATTCAGGTTTGAGACCTTGAATTGCAATATCAAAACTCCTTATTCTCCTTATTTTACTTTACTAACATGCCAGTTCGCATGAAAATGTAACTAAATCTTTCACACTACAGTGGGAGACAGACATAACTTGGTCTGAAATGTTAATTAATCAAAGCACTGATCTTTTTCTGCCTTTAGCAATTGTGAAAACCCTGGCCTCACCCTGGCCCCTCTGAATTAGAACCAGAAAGAGAGTTCAGCTGCTAGGGCCATGCTGAGAAGCCTAACCAAGCCATCTCATACTAAGAAACAAGTGATTCCATCTGTAAAGGACATTAGTAGAAGCTGCTACCAAATATAGCAAATACCAAAAAAAAAACCGTGCAGACTTACCAGAGCACTAACTAGTTCATACATTTAGGATTTAAGGAAATATTAGTCAAAGCAGGTCTCAAGAAGCTGTAACAGATGAACTACCTATGTAAAAATGTGCTAATGAGAGCAGGAAAGTGGCACAAGATGCAAACTTTTGTCAGAAGGAAGTATACTCAAATAAATACATACTCTTAATGTGACCCAACACCCCATGATAGTGATGTGTTCCAATTAGCATCACCAGATTACAGATTATGAGATCAAACTGGAAGAGAACCAATTTTAGATAAAAGGCTGCAGTAGCTGAGGTTAGTACTTGTGTGTGATCCTAGAGCCTATTTATTAGTTATCGCTGTCTTATTCTTTTTCATTTGTGGTTTTTGGTTTTGGGTTTTTTTTCCCATTGTTGTTGTCCCACTGCTTGCTATTAGGCTTTGTAACTGGCTACTCTTAATTAACTTTTTAACAGGCTTGATTATGTATAGGTGAAGCGTGAAGTCTTCTATCTGTGGTACCAGAGCCAGTGGGATTCTGGTTACAAAACTGAACCCACACCTCGCATCCTCCTCCACCTGCTGGACTGCCTGGGCCATACCCTCCTGAAAGACAAGTGGCAAGACCACCCCAATACATGCTGATGGGGATCGGATGGACCTTATAAAAGAACTCGCAAGGAATCACGCGGAGGGGCTCTCACTCCTGCAACCATCACTTCGATCGAACCAGCCTGGACCACGTGGCCTGGAAGAAGCTGCTGCTGTGACCACGTGTTCCCAAGGAATTGGTGCTGCCCATCGATGTGATGATTTCTTTCCTTTTCTCTCTCTCTTCTTCTGTCTCCCCCACGTTTCCTTACAGTTTGCATGTCAGATCAGGTCCGAGTGACCTGGGTTGCATTCAGGGATCAGACTGTGATCTAAACAGGCTGGGATTTGTTTCTGTAACTTTGGGAAGTTCCACCCCAATATCCCAGCTGTGCACCTGAGTATTTTGGTCTGTTTATGTTTGCTGGAGCCAGAATAAATATTGCTTTTGATTTTCACCCTGGGAGTGACCTTGTCGGCCTCCAGATCACTGCACAGATAAACAAACCCCTCCCCAGTCAGGCTTGGACACGAGCGTGTGGCTCGTGGGTCCGGGGCTGGACATGCATCCAACATAAAACATGCACACAGAAGCAGCTGCCATATATTGCACAAAGGCACTAACTGCGAGACTTCAGTAAACGTGCAAATAGAAAGCCACAGCGGTGTGACTGCAGAGAGAAAAAATAACTGCTTAAGAATCAAGACAAAAATAATGTTGCACACATTATTATGGAATGATTCAGCAGAACCTAATTACTGAGATTTTTTCTACAGGGACTGTAAGTTCAGTGATATTTTTTCAGTCATTAATAACTGGGATGCCTTCTGGAATGCCCGAGAACACAATCGGTACAATACAAACACCAGCAACTCTGAATTTCTAGCACTAGAATTGTAAGCATGTTCTTTACAGCTGTAAATGTCCATTAATACTTCAGGACTTAGCTTGCAGAACCATCAGTTATAGATTATCTCTGCCTAACAAAATGTTTCAGACATCTGTATGCAAGCTATGCTTCCCAACCTATGTCTCAGAGCTAACATTTCCAAGGTCTAATTCTTTCTGTCTTCTAATTTGATGAGCTATGAGTTGTATGAGGGAATATGTGATCAATATTGTAGACAGCTGAGGCATGAATGTAACAATAAACATTACAAGATGGTCACAAAACAGTGCCTGGTCTCCTGCAGGCTTTTTCTGCACAAAAAGCAGACATGCTCCCCTTTAAAAAACAAAAGCAGGCCTTGATAGAGCATTGGTTGGTAGACATAAAACTTTAATCATCTCTATGCAATTAATTGAAGTATGCATAACAGAAGCTGTGACCCACAGAGAATCTGTCTATCCTAATGAGATTGGGAGAATGGTACAAGAGGATCGAGTCTGGGAATGAGCCTCCTGTGCTCCCTTTCAAGCAGGGAGTGAGCCAGTGCTCTGCAATAAAAACAGAGTGTGACATGCAGGTGAAAACACAAGTATAACCTAACTATTTTGATAACTGAGCGAAAGGAGGGTCAGAAAGCATATGTTGAACTTAGAATATGATTTGGTGTCAAGTGTTCAGGCACAGGCATACATGCACGAATTGACTGGAAGGAGTGCGCTAAGGCTGTACCCTCCAGAAGATAAACCTGACCCAGCCATCACCACCAACCAAGCTTACAGTTATTGTCTGAAATACGAATAGTGTCTCTAGGCAGCTGGCATAGAAGCTTCTTTGATTATAATGCCAACAACATACGCTCCCCAACTACAGCAGTTTCAGTAAATACTTTTTTCTCCCCCTCTCGGACACCTTGAGGGACAAAGGCTCATTAACCCTCCTCATTTTTTTCATGATGACAGGGAGGAGGGAAACTACACCCAATATTTAAATCTCTGTGGAGGCTATTCAGCAATTCTGTGAGGTTTATGCATTATAAAGTGTTCTATTAAAAACAAGAACATTTTAAAAGTTAACTATACTATGCACAGTTACAGCAAGGCAAGATTAAAATGATTAATTATCAATTTATATACAATTATGAAAATTGTTTGGGAAAATGTGGGCTCTTAACCATTATAAATCATTCACAGCACGCATCTTAGTAGGATAACAGCTGACAGGAATGACTGTGCATATCACATTACAAATGATATATCTTTAGTTGCATGTAAATTAAATGATTTACTAACAAGAACAACGTGGGGAGGAAGGGCGTTAGAAGAAAAAGAGAGGTCGATACCTGTTGCCTTCGTTTCTCTTCTTCAATAGCAGCTTTGGCTTCTGCCTCTTTTATCTGTTCAGACATACAAAGAGTTAAGCAACTGTTGTAAGCAGCAGCTAAATCTATTTTCTTGTGGAGTTGTAGTCACTCCTATTGAATGGTTCAAGCAGAAGTAAGCAAAACCTCCATCAAGTAAACTCTTAACTTATTCAGATTACAAAGTATTCTCCGAAAAAGCTGCATCTTCTCACATTTGGAAAATACAGAACATAAAATATATACTACAAGGTTATACATTGAACTTCTGATTTCAACTTGACTAGCTCAACTGACAAATATAAAATCTAAAAAGAACAGTTTGTTCACCAACAACCAGGAAAATTCCTAAAGACAGCTATTATAAGTTTTCAGCAAATTTATCCTCAATTCCATACAGTTCACACATATAGCTAATTCCTATATACGTATGTAATTTACACACACATTTCATTCCAAGGATCTAAATACTCTGATTTCTACAGTGAAAGGAAGCCTCTATATTTGCACTGAAGGTGACACGTATTAGATAATGCATAAGCAAACTGCTTTAAAACTCTTTGTGTAACGCAAAATAAATGTATGCTCCAACAACAGAAAGTCATTTGAAAAGTTGTCACAGGAGTTACAATTGATAATTCTATAGAAGTGCTTTGTAGTGTTCAAGAAAGTAAATTAAATGCTAGAAATCATTAAGAAAACAACAGTACAGAAAACAATGTCACTATGTAAACAGATGATATCCTTGAAACTTCACTCCTGCATTCAGTTTTGGTCCTGCAGTAGCAAAAGAATGTAAAGCCTGAACACAGAAACATAGAATGGGTAGTGCTGGAAGGGACCTTAAAGATCTCCCAGTTCCAACCCCCCTGCCATGGCCAGGGACACCTTCCACTAGAGGTCAGGTTGCTCAAAGCCTCATCCAACCTGGTCTTGAGCACCTCCAGCAATGGGACATCCATGACTTCTCTGTGCAACCTGTTCCAGTGCCTCACCACCTTCACAGTATAAAATTTCTACCTAATAGGTAATCTAAAGCTCCCCTCTTTCAGTTTAAGCCCATTACCCCTCATCCTATCACCACAATCCCTGATAAAGAGGCCCTTCCCAGCTTTCCTGTAGGCCACCTTTAAGTACTGGAAGGCTGCTATAAGGTCTCCCCAGAGCCTTCTGTTTCTAGGCTGAACAAGCCAAACTTTCTCAGCCTGTCCTTATAGAGAAGGTGTTCTAGCCCTCTGACCATCCTTGTGGCCCTCCTCTGGACTTGTTCCGACAGACCTATGTCTTTCCTGTGTTGAGGACTCCAGAACTGAACGCAGTGCTCCAGGTGAGGTCTCAGATTAGAGGGGGAGAATCACCTCTCAACCTGCTAGCTACACTTCTTCTGATACAGCCCAGGATAGACAACAGGGTGGAGTGGCTTTCATCTAAAGAGATGCATAACTACAATTCATCAAGTGACTAACAAGGCACAATATCCTGAAGAGTGTAAAGATGCCAAATATTTTTAGTAGTATAACAGCAAAGACATAAAACCAGGAGGCTGGTTCATAACAGCATTCTACTCCCACACAAGACTTGGCTAAATCTAGAAATTCAGTGGTACAGGATGTTTATAAGTGCCAAAAGTTTATGTCGACTGAAAAACAATTAGGCATCCTAACAGGAGATTAATCTAACAAAGGCCTTTAAACATAAATTTACGAGATTGATCTCTAAAATTCCCACAGTCAGAGATCACTACAGTGAAAGAAGTAACAGGAACACTATACTGTGGGAGTATATGCATCTGCATTCTAGCACAGATTTCTTGGACTTTTAGCATCACGGCCACTGAATCACTACCTTAGAAACACTAGATGTAAAAATCTGATTAATAACTTGAAATGAAAAACAGTCTTGATCTCAATAATTGGAGGGCTTGCATACTAACAGTGACAATAATTTACTAAATATGGTTTCCGCAGGTGGAATTTGTTCTAAACAATTTGCAATTCACAACTAACGAGAAAGCACACCAGCCCATGCTTTAGCACACTGTAGTTCAAACAGTGCGTACTGAGGACAGGGTCAATAGAACAGTCCTATTTGCAGGTTTTCAGACAATTTTTTAAATTTAAATTGTATACCAAATAAAAGCACAATTGAGGATTTCATTAATGTAAACACGATGGCAGAGTTTCTCTTTAGGAAAGTATAGAAAAGACCTTTTCAGCCATGCACAGCTGAAATTGCAGCCTGGAGTGGAAAAAACTACACAACCAGCCTCCAGGTATTTCACTGCCATCTAATGGCAGAACTTGAGCTCCGAAAGAAAAACTGCCCCACAAATGTGGAAAAAAGCAGGAGACAATAAAGCAAAACTGGTGTGGTCATATTTGTATACCATTAATATGTATAATACACAGAGGTAGAGGGAAGTTTCACCATTATACCCACAGCATGGCAAAACATTTCTAGAACTATTTCTTCAATAAAATGTACAGTAAAAGATGCATTCAGTTCCTCAGAAGTACATACTCAATAGCTCCTATACCTGAAGAGTTTTATTAAGAGTTAACACACTTTAGTTTTGGAAATTGATAGTTGTTTTGCAGCTGTGCAAACTAAATTACCTTTGTAAACTTCTGCAGTTTTTAACAGACTTTTTCCAGTCTTGATACATTAAACAGTAACCAACATAAGAAATTATTTTTGTCAAGCACATACAACAGAAAATAAATCTAATATGTCATTTACAAGCCAACACAGGCTGCAAAAAGTGCCTAGTAAGACTTTAAATAGAACTTTATAACTTCATATAAAAAAGCCAAAACAAATATATCCCTGTTCTGTGAAGAAGGTAGACACTACTAGGCTGTGCCACACAGTATATCTGTGGCATTGCTTTTAGTTGTTAGTAACTTACAGTCATTTGCTCATTCCATTAGACCATTCTTTCTCATGGATTACAATGTCGGGGTGAGAAATAGGAACTAGTATCTGCGGAACTAAACCAGCAACTGACACTGCACTGAACCACACAGAGACATGCTGCCATGTCCCAGCTCGTGCAGGCTTTTGTGAATTCACCTTGCTTTAGAGCATTCCATGTCCTATGAATTTATCATTCTTACTGGAAATATTTGTTATGGTTGGGATTTTCTAAAGGTGTATCTTAAGAGTCTTAGCATTTGACCTGCTTGCAAACTTGCATGATTTGGTCTATGTGGTATTTGCTAGAACTTGCCAGTCAGTCATGAAAGTCTGACCAGAACAAATTTACACATTGATTTGCAAATTGATTTTTTGGACTGTACATGTATTACATCTAATATTCACTGGATAAAACCCAAGCAAGTTATGCACCAATTCTTTTTCTTTATGTTTTTATAAAAGGCTTATAAGAGCAAGGTCTTCAGTCTCTCTGGGTGACAGCATACAGCAATTTCTTTAGTTCATAAAACAGAACTTGGGAGACGGCACCTTTAAAAGTAGGCTAAGAAGTATAGTGCAATTGCTGAGAACTCTGTTCTTCTGGTACAAGTTAACTAATGCAATGTTACAGTTACAACAGATATGTTACCTCAGATTCTTTCCGTTTCATTTCCTTGCATAACGCATTGCATTCCAGCAAGACTTGGCCTTCTTGTATCTTGCTGCACTGTATTTCCTGTTAAGTATAATTTGAGACTTTTATTATCATTTACCTATATAAAATTTTAGTTTTCATACCTATTTCTTATGGAAATCATGCTTGCTTAGTAAAACATTGGCTACACATAAAAAATAGGTAATGATTAAATGTAATTCTGTGTTAAATTGTCCTTTTCTTTTCCTTCTTGCCAATTAGCTAAGCAGAAAGCAAGAATAAATCAAAGAGTCCAGTGTAATTTCTCCTGTCTTCTCTTTCCTCTTGTTTGTCTAAGGCAAAGTAGGATAACCTTCTGAACTGAGGCAGAAAGAGCTAGCATTCAGAACTCAGTAATTTCATATACATTCTCTTAATTGACTGAGATTACAGGGCAAGGACTGGTCACGGGGAACAAAATAATTCTCATTCACTGCCTCCCCTTGCTCTAACACTGCAGGAAAAGAAAAGGTGGTTAGACACTTCAAAGCACTTGTTCTGTACAGGCCATCCTTTCTCCTGCTGAACACTCCACCCGTAAGACTTCTGGTTACACAGAAGCTGGACGTATTCTAACCTACACCAGAGACAATCCATCCATACAAGCCTAGGAACATTCAAAGAAAATACATCATTCTCAAAATTGTAACTTAGAAACTTACCTTTTTCAGTCTCTTACAGAGACATCGGAGTTTAACCTTCTGACTGCAGTTCAGAGGGCAGCTACCTGAATGGCAAATCTCCTTACACCGGTGACCACAGGGCAACTATAAAGAACAAAACACACAAACAAAACCCCCGCACCAGTTAATGATGGTACAATTACAAAGACTCTATGAACTTTTATTTCAGACATTAGCAGACAACTCATTCAGCTTATCAGTTTTTCCACTTGTGAAATAGTTGATTTTAATTTCCTTTTTTTTTTTTCCTTACGTACTGCATTTCCGTTCTCGTAGAAGATTGATCTTTTACTGGCACAGCTTGATTAAAAAACACTTTCTCCTTTCAAACTCTTCAAATACTTCTCCACAGTAATTTATACGATTACCCTAGCTATCTTTATTTTGAGGGAATATGAGTAGATAAGGTAAAAAAAAAAACAAACCTGCAAACTGAAATTAACTGTGCTGTAGCAACTTGTAGGTCAGATTCAAGAATAGAAAGAAGGAAGAAACATAAGCGAAAATACCACAAAAGAAAAATTTTGCATGCAAGAACCTTCTGAACTATGCAAGTCAAATACAGGTCACTAATATTCTTATCAGGTACAAAATAATTTCAAAAATTCCTAGATTTGTCCATTTGGCAGATTATCCCATTTCTGACATCTTAAGATACTTTTTTTACTGTCAGCGCAATTTCTAATATAATGAAAACATTATCGTTCAATTGCAGTGTTAAGAAATGAGATGCTAATTTAAATATGCTTACTGTTAGGAATGTAGCAGTGTTTGCAGTGTTATCGTAGATAAAAATGACAAGAAAGCAAACAATTTTTTTCACTTTCTGTTAAGAACTTGACTGAAAATGTATCTTGTTCATACAGATACCCATTACAAGTCTTTACAGTAATGATTTTTCATTTTCAATTACATAACTCAATACTATGAATAACACAGAAGACATTCAACTGATTTATTTATAGCAGTAGCTTTAAATCCCAACTATTTAAAATAGCGTTAGATAGTGTTCTTTATTAAAAGTGAAATTTCACCTCTCCGCTGTCATCAAGGGATTAACACAACTTGGAAAATACTGCAAGACATACAATTTTAAGATACATCTTTTCACATTTATTAAAAATTGGAAACATACACATAACACATTACTTCATCCCTGAGAATGAGGAAACTACATAAGATAATTATAAACCCCAAGTGTATAAACTTCTTGATTAGTAAATTTGGATTTTCAGGAGTCCATTGGAACCAGCCTAACTTCTGAGCCAGTATCACTAAACAGAACACAAAACTTTCTGATTAAAAATTATGGAACAGACATACATATTTTTATGCCCATGGCAGTCACACTACTCTTATACGTACAGATACTTCGTGGTTTAGGCTGGTTTTTAGTCATTGTTTCAGCTCATTTCGCACAGGGCTAGAAGGAACCTCCGAGTCACCATGTTCAGTCCTAAAGCCCAGTTCCCCTAAAGTCAGGCACCTCCTATGAGACCCCTAGGACGGGTTGATACCTTAACTAGAGAACGTACCCCTATACTGCACACCGCCCCCCAAAACCACTGTTTCACTATGGAGGCTGTTCCAGGAGCTCACTACAAGATGCAATACGGTTTTGTTGGTTTGGTTTTTTTTTATTTTCTACATTAATTCCAGCCAGTCTAAATCCCCTAGTTCTTATCCTCACATTGAAATATTTCTCTATTGTCCCCTCATAAAAGGCCTTTATTCCCATAGTATTCCCTACACTGAATTTCAACAAACTTAAAATGGTGTTTCTTGAATACAGTAGCCAGAACTGCATGTAATATATTCCAAATGACAACTCAGCAGGAAGGACTTTCTACAATGCCTTAATTGCACCTTATTATTAGTACAATATCTTCCTCAATACATCTTGAGCTCTCATTTGCATTTCTCTCTGGCTAATCATGCTGTGACAATGAGAATTTCTGCTCTTTCCTGCGAGCTTATTATTAGCCTTGATATGCATGGTCTTAACTGTTTTTTCTGTATCTAATAACATGTCCCAAATACATACGTTCTGGAGATGCATTTCCTCAACTATCATGTACTGATAGTTGAGGCACTCCACTAGTTTTCATCAGATAATTCCAATGTTTTTTCATTCCATGGTTGTTAATAAAACCAATATAAGGTCAGGCATCAATACATTCCTTGGGAATTTTTCCTTACTATTAACATCTCCTGCTCCAACTTTTAATTTAATTTTGTTGTTGATTTAGGGTTCTCTGGGGGAAGGGGTGTTTAAAAAAAAGCAAACAACAAAAAAAAAAATCAAACCATACACACAGAGTCAGTTGTTTCCTTCATGCTTGTATTAACCCTCTTCTGTACCTGAACTAGCTGTTTGCTAAGTGGCATTGACTTATTGGCCCTGTTGAAGCCTTATGCAGCAGACCTAATCTATTTGCTTTATCTCGAGGGAAATCTTATCAAAAAAGGAATTTAGGTTTGCTATGTATCTAACTGCAAACCAGCCTTGTGTTTTGACTCATTTTGAAAAGACAACAGAAGAAACTTGTCTTTAAGCCTTATACACTTATACACTAGGTCAGACTACCAGCCAGGACCATGGAGTCTAACAGCTGAATTTGCTCACTAGTGACCATAATCTTTGCAAAGCAAATTTTTACCATGTGACCTCTGTGTGGTAAGAGGGCCCTTCTCCTGGCTCCCTGCCCAAGGGCATCATATACAGTAACACCTGTAAATCATCACACGCCGGCCAGAACAATCTATGACTAGAACTATTACTTCCAGCCTACTCTTCCATATTAATTAGGCACATTTCCATTAATAGTGTCAAAGTACAAACAAACAATCTTATAAGTAAAATGTCAGACCTGCAAATTCACGACAGTGGTCCTCACCTCAACATCCAGACGCTGCTGCAATAAAATTCTTACTTTGCACACCAACAGAACAAAATTTGCATAGCTCAGAAACACACTTAATCTAATACAGAATCCTACATTTACTCATGTAGTTCTCTGCATAGAGTTATGCAGCTAACATTGACAGGGATGCAGGACAAAAATGAAGCTGGAAGTGCAACTTTCGTTTTAGTCCCTCCAATGTAAACCCAACATTTAAAAAAAATCAAAGACATTAGTGAAATCAGCAGCAAAACAGCATTCCCCATGATCCCAGAAAACAAAAGGAATTCTACTGCTGCTCTCTGCTGGATAAATAACATAGTGGGAAAGAATGTATTTTGCATGGTTTTAAGCATCAATGCTGAGCTACTTGGCGCTAAAATAGAAAGCATGTGCCCCTTTAGATCTTTTTCAGCATTTAAGATGTCTTGTCAACAGCTTGTGGACTAATGGCCAAAACGAACAAGCTTTGTTTGACATATAAGGCCTTTAAAAGAAAGGAATTTAAGCTACAGCTCTGAAAAAAACCCCAAAATCCTACAAATATTTTCCCATAGGTAATGCATTAAAATCTTAACATTATGTTGGATGATGACAAAACCCATTAATATTTTTGGAGGCTTACATGATCTCCCCCAAAGGGTAATAAACACAACCTGTTAATACATACCTGGAAACAAAGAAAATGTCCTGTTAATAAAGAAAACAGCACTTTTGAGCAGCAACCCTAAAAGCTAAGTACAAAAGATAAGTTTATCACTTCCATAGGTGCAGACTCTTCAGCATAAAGGGTGGACCTGCTTCCAGACATCTTATGAAAATCCCCACTGCTTAAGTCAGACCTTGAGGAAAATCTTCTCATTATAGACCAAAGTGGTACATTTGCCTTCTAAATTTCATTTCTTTGCAACGCAACTACATTTTCAAGGTGTGTTTAAAGAATTTAATTAGGCATTTTAGAAATATGATCTATTTCACTATTAAAAAAATAAAATGCATACTCTTAAAATATATAACAATGCTTCTACTACACTGTCATATTAAAATAAATTTATCACGATGGGGTCCCGTATTTCTCATCAAGACAGCAGCAGACTGTACAGTAAAAGTACAAAGTACTGTTATTTTGTCAAAAATTCAAAATTACACAGAGTGTTAAACACAGATCCACTGATATGAATATATAAACAATGAAAACTGATGGACTGTTGAAATGTCTATGCAAGAATTATCCCAAAACATCTGTAATTATGGTCATAAGAATTTAATTGTCTCCAAATTAAAAAAAAGTTATATTTCCTTCAACAGGGTATTTTGTTATTGTTACCAAACAAGAAAAAGAACCTTTAATTAAAGCTTCTCATCTAACAGCTGTGGCAACATCCAAGATGTTGTTTCTCCCTAACACAGAAAGGAAACATGAGCTGTACTACATAATACCAGAAGTCATTTTTATAGTTTTATATTGTCATTGCCAAAACAAAAACATGAAACCCTTCAAAATTTTTTAACTTTTTCAAGGCACCAAACAACAGAATTGTTTTCATAATCCCCAAATGTCCTGTGCTACTTGTAATTCAAATATGGCAGTATACTGCCTGCCACAACTGCCATTAACCAAAACCATCTCAAAACAGACTTCGGTAAAATACTGTATTCTATTGAACCTAAGCTGCACTATTCTAACCTTGGTGGAGTTACAGTGCACACTGATTTTTAGCAAAAAGCAACTTTACTGGGCTCTGCTAACGACCCAAGCTCGCCTCTGACACTGAATAAGAAAGCCCTCATAAAATATAGCCTGGTGTCCACTGGGTAAAGTTAATTGTCTTCCCAGTAGCTGCTGTGTTTTGGATTTAGTATGAGAATAATGTTCATAGCACGTATTGTTTTAGTTGTTGCCAGGTAATATTAATGTTCAGCTGCGACAGTTCATTTTCTTCCCAGCAGTCACTGGTTTTTAGATTTAGTATGAGAAGAACGTGGGGGGAAAAAAAACCAAAACCTGATGTTTTTCAGCTGTGGATTTTTCAGTTTCCCATGTTTTCCTAGTGTACAGAAGCAGAGTCAGGACAGCAATCTGGATTCCATGCTCACTGCACTCACTGCTTAGGACAGCCTAATCATCAGGCAGTGAGCGGTTATGTTCTGTATATTACAAATTATATATTAAAACACATGTATTTGGTGGCAGCAGGTGACATGCAGAGCCAGGATAGCTAAGCCAAACAGGCCAACAGAATACTCCGTACCATGCTCAGTACAAAAATGGGAATTTGGCCTGGGATGATGAGGCAAAAATTGAAATGTACTTGAGGCTATCAAGACTACACACAAACCACTTCCAGTTTAGTTTTAAGCAGACATATTTGATCTGTAAACTTGAAATGTTCTAAATTTAGTAGTCTTATCCTTCTTATCTTTTGGTTAAGTTGTTTGTTAGTTCATGTAATGAGGTCTCGTCAACAAGCTTGATCTACATTTGCTGGGGAAGGGTGGCAGTGGAGGTAGCAGCAGAGTGATGTCTGTTAAAGCTGCGCTTTCAAATTGTGTTTATTAATTATTCCTTTGAAGAGAACTATCAGTACAATTTGTATTATGATACAGCTAGCTAATTTTCCTGAAGTTTCAGACAAATATTGTATACTATAAAACAGACAAAACACCCCTAGTACTGTTCACCATTCAGAGAAACAGGGACAATTCTTTTTAGACTAAAAAAGGTAAAAAGCCCATACCTCTGAAGTTAACAAAATAGGATCTAAGGAAAATAGGATGAACTGTCACACAAAGATATGAACTACCTGAAGCAGGACTGTACTAATACTTGTACATTTCATGAAAGCCGCCAGCAAGCTATAATTACAGGAAGGGAAGAACATGCATTTTTACATAATCATTTAGACTAAAAATATTCCCTGGATACCAGAATCAGCATAAAATCTTATTTTTCAACGCATCTATAGGAATGAGAATTTTAGAGTTAAAAAGTTTTATAAAACTAAAGTGGACTTGGCATCCCACCGAATTAAGTAAAGCAGACATTAACTGTGTAACAGGGCCATTCTGAACTGCAAGCTAGAATTCAGGACCACTACTAGCTGGATTTTTAATCCCAGGCTGAGTCTTGGGAATATGTCCAGGAAAATCACAATGGTTACATTAATCAAAGTCAAAGATGAGATATGGAAAAAAAAAAAGTCATTGAAGAGAAGCTGAAGTACAGGAACACATAGTTCATGTTAAGAGAGTATCGGCACTCTTAAAAATAAAGCGGAGGTAGTCTAGGAGCAAACAAAATCAAAGTAACAGACAAAATTAAGAGGTAAATGGACAATGATATAATACCCAAAAGTGTTTCCCTGCCAGGAAGAGGGCTTTCAGACATTCAGATGAGAAATTTGTGACAGGCACATTCATTTAGAGAAAAAAAAAAAAAAAAAAAAGACATCAGAAAGGCATCTACAAGGGCAAAAGGCAGAAGATAAAAGCAGGCACACAGTACAACTTTCTTGTCGGGTTTAATACAATCTTGTTTGAAAAACAGAGGAACAGAGACTGTTGGGAAACAAGCAGGATTCCTGTGAATTTTTGCCTTTACTCAATACCAAAAAAGTTTTCTAATAAAGGCAAGGATTCAAATTTGATGCTTCTGACACTGGAAAATAATAAAACAATGAAAAAGTTTTGAACCTGCATTTATTAGGTTGAGGTAGAACTCAGAACTACAAGAAATGAGGTTCCTGTTTCTCAACTTCATAAATTTTCTAGCTCTACAATGGGGAATGAAGAAAGGACTGTCACATTCACTACAACTAATGACAACTAAAGAACAAAAATACAGTAAGTAATGCATGGATTTCTGAAATCACACAAGTTGAAGATAACAGCATTAGGAGGGACAAGGAAGAAGTCATTTGGCCCATCCCTCATGTCTTAAAGCAGTACTATCCACAACAGGACAAATCCCAACATATGTCTAAGCTGTGAAAATTTAGTAGCTTCTCCAACCAGCTCTTCCTCTGCTGCACAAGCTTTACTGCCTAAAAGTAGTGTTTAACTTGAATCTTCCTTACTGATGCCAATATACACTGGTTGATGGTCTAAGCATTAGGCAATAAGGGTATTATTCTTTCCTTCTTTACAGCAACCCTTTAGATATACTCAGATACAGTAGAAAGATTAACTGGTTTGTCTTCCGCTTCGCATGACTTAATGTATATTTCACTGGAGATATAAATTCAAGACCAGTTTCTAACCATGTTCGAGGACACACTCTTCCATATCCAACTTCATCTGCAAGCTTAAATATTGAACCCATTAATGCCTTGGAGACAAATCTCTGATCCTTCAATATAACTTTCCAATTAGACAGCTGGACATTAATAACTGTCATATAATCACAGAATGGAGTCATGGAATGGTTTAGGTCGGAAAGTACTTCAAAGATCTAGTTCCAACCCTCCTGCAGGAACACCTTGCCCTAGATCAGGTTGCTCCTCTGAGGACAGTTCACTAACGACCTTCACATCCATCATTTAGCACATTCATTTAAACTAGGTTTCTCTACTCTGCTTGGCCTATCAAACTGTATCAAAAACCTTATAAAAGGGTAAAATCCAAAAGATTCCACATATCCGTCAAATCAAGTATTTCTTTGCTAATATGGCTCACCTCTTTTGGACACTGATTTTTGCAAGAAATAAGAAGCTCCTTTTCTTTTAAATCAGCACATGTTAGTTTTCTGTAAAAGAAGATAAGTATTTCTCATAAATTCCAAATTAAGAACAACAAAAGTCAATATAATTAGGGGTATATTTTAAGTATATCTCACTGTAAAGAAAAGTGGGCTTATTTGTCCACATCCTATGGGGCTAATACGAACTACACTATTTTACAGACAAAACCACAGAAATTCAGAGGATTTTAGGTACTTTAAAGAAAATGCACAAAGACTATAGATGCATGGGATTAATGGTTTCAGAGCAATGCACAGAGGATGATGTTTAACTCCATAAGTCCAATCTTATGTTTAGTAAAGCCTAGGTAACCCTTTATGCACAAACAAAAAAGTGATTAAGAAGGAGTACAAATTACTACTAGGTTTTCCAAATAAAACAGCTACAGTTTGAAGAACATTAGCTGTAAAGATCTTTTACACTAATTAGGTTAATTCTAATATCTCTTATAAAATTTCTTTACACACCATAAAAGCACAACATATAGATCCAACATTATGTAATTACTATATATTTGCATAATTCAAATCATCACTGTATTATAAAAAACATTTCTGCTTATGAGACTCCATGCTTTTATAATAATTTTAGCAGTAACACCAAATACAACACTGGCAAATTTTAAATAGAAAAAAAACCCATTATGGTACAAATCACAACCTTCAAGAGAAATTTTATTACTTGCCATAACAGCAGCTCCCATATCCACACATTTCAAAAGGTTTCCAGTTAGTAGCATTCAAATGAAAATTTGGGTTCAGTTCTGACACTTACAAGCATTCAATATACAGTGTTGATAGTTTGCAGTGACACTTTATCTTAAGCATCTGGAGACATGACGGGCAATCCCCTGGATGACAGGGCAAAACACATCTGTGAGGACAGCCAGGTGGCCGGGGCTTGGTACACTCCTCTTCACACTGCGAACATTCTGGACCTGCCTAACAAAATAAAAACAAAGTACTAGAGAAAATGCCATTAGATTTGTTAGATGCCATTAATAAGCTTTAATATAGAGGAAAAAGTTGGTGCGTTTTTGCTACGAGAATCCAGCTATTTAGTAAGATATCCCTCAACCAAAAATAAGTACAAAATATGCTTCAAAAAGAAAAGCAGAAATACCAGTGTGTGTTGGTCAAAGAGACAGAGTTCTGAGCATAAAACTGCCTCTTCTTATAAGTACATTGGAAAATTGTTAATTCCCTATAGAAAACTGTTAGAAAAAGAAGTTGTTTCATACTCCGAACTAATTTTTCCCACCCATCACGTTATTGTAATACTTTAATCATACATATTGTTTTGTAATACTGGAGTGGGGAGGTTTGTTGGCTTGACTTTAAGAGGCAAACTTTAAATCATTACATTTCCACATATTTACGACAGTCTGTATAAATCTCCCAAAAATAATTAGTTTAGGTATATGCAGGGAGCTACTAAGGCATTGCTTCTGTTCCACATACGACACACCGACAAAAGCTGTGGTGTCATTCTCTATCAAGGTGATGCGACCAACATCAGCACAACATGCTTAACATCAGCACACTAAATTAAGCTCCATTTCTATTCATATTCTTATCATAGAATCATAGAGTAGTTTGGGTTGGAAGGGATCTTAAAGATCATCTAGTTCCAACTCCCCTGCCATGGGCAGGGACATTCTACTAAATCAGGCTGCCCACGGCCCCATCCAACCTGGCCTTGAACATCTCTTATCTTAACAACTTGTTCAAAACCCAAGTCAAATACACCACAGACTGACTGATGTGATTTATTAGCTGAATCCAAGTGGCACAGTATTTTAGGCCCACCAGCACATTCAAATGCTCAATTTCACAGAAGTCAGTCAAAGCCAAGCCAGTTCATCCAAGAATGACGCTACACAATGCTTCCCGAGAAGCACTAATTCAATGCCAGCATTTTACCTTATGTTGTTCAAAATAAGGACACAAAAAAAAGTTTCTTATATGGTCTTTCTAATTAGTCTATCAAAACAACAACATAACAAAAGCTCTACAGGTCGAAATCAACTTGAGTTTATAAAAACTAAATGAAAATTGAGAAATCACTCATACTTTACATGTACACACTCTTCCATTTTCTGAAAATGTATTGCCTCATTCAAAGAGAAGCCAAGAATAATCCTAATTCATTCACATTTTAGCTGGTTTAACTGAAGGAGCAATCAGATACCCTCCTATAGTCATAACTAGAGATTCTTAAACTGTCACTCTCAATATTTATTGATGTGGCTCTATTGCTGCAGGTTACTGTTCCACAAGTTGTACTTAGAGCTCATACTCCTCAGACGAAACATCCACATTCATAAACATAATAATACAATAACTGAAATATATACTGTTATTAGACGACAACACCACTTCTAGGATCAGAACCTACAGGCAATCACCCTATTTAAGTTAAAATACAACATTTATGTTTTGCATGCAAATGAACGCTTGGTTCAGTTTTCTAAATGCCCAGAAAGACCATGTTGCAACTTTTCCTAAAGAAACGGTTTAAAAACTTAAAAAGCTGTTTTCCTTCAAATCATGCCTCTATCAAACCACAAGCTACGAACTTCTGACTGCTCAAAACTAGCACAATTTTCAACTTCATATTTACTTTTAGTTTTGTTTCATATTATCTTCAGCAACTAACAACTGCAGCTTCTTAATCATGTGACAGTTTCTAATAGACACCAATAAACAGGAACATATCACCCCAATGCTTTAAGAAGTCTTCACCTATTCTGCAACATTTCCAGTGCTCTCCCCTGAAGATTTGCTAGCCTTCTCAACCCATTTGCAGCTCTCCTCAGTAAAGAGTTAGCTCAGTAAATTGCAATTTTATAGGGATCATCAGTAGCTGACTTGAGCTTGACAGCTAGAAAAACTGATTTTGGAAGAGACTTGTCAAGAGTGTTAAATGAGATTTTGATGAAAACAAGGTAGTGCTTATTGACATAAAGAAAAAAGAAAGGGGAGCATTTCATAGAATCATAGAACGGTTTGGAAGGAACCTTAAAGATCACTCACTTTCAACCCCTCTGACACAGATCAGGGACCCCTCACACTGGATCACATTGCTCACAGCCTCATCCATTCTGGTCCGGAACACCTCCAGGGATGGGACATCCATGACTTCTCTGGGCAACCCATGCCAGTGCCTCACCCCTCTCACAGTAAAAAAACATCATCCTAATATCTAATCTAAAATTCTCCTCTTTCGGCTTAAAACCGTTACCCCTCATCCCATCACTAACACCACCACTCCCCTCTAGCTTTCCTGTAGATACCCTTTAAGTACTGGAAGGCTCCTATTAGGCCTGCTCAGAGCATTCTCTCCTCCACACTAAAGAAGCCAAACTTTCTCAGCCTGCCCTCATATGGGAGGTGCTCCAGCCCTCTGATCATCTTTGTGGTCCTCATCTGGACTCGCTACAACAGATCCACACGTTTCCTATGCTGACAACTCCAGAACTGAACGCAGTACTCCAGGTCAGGTCTCTCAAGAGTGAGAAGAGGGGCAGAATCACCTCCCTCAACCTGTTGTACACACTTCTTTTGACCCAGCCCAGGATAGAGTTGGTTTTCTGGGCTGCAAGTGCATGTTGCTAGCCCCTGTTGAGTGCCCAAGTCCTTTTCTTCAGGGCTACTCTCAATCTATTCTCCATCCAGCCCATAATTGTGCTTGGAATTGCCCCAAACCAGGTGCAGCACCTTGTACTCTACTTTACTTGCCCACTCCTCAAGTCTGTTAAGGTCCCTCAGGATGGCATCCCTTCCCTCCAGCACATCAACTGCATCACAAAGCTTGATGTTGTTGGCAAACTTGCTGAGGGTGCACTCAATCCCACTGTCAATGACAGCAAAGATGTTAAACACCCCCAGTCCCATGTCTAAAGAAGTATAGATTAGCTAAATGTCACAGCATCAATGGCAACAAAACACATGTATATCTCCAAGTAGACCCTGGAATAGATCCTGTGCCTCCCAGCTGCAAATTCTTTATTTTCCAGTTAAAACTGAACACAATGTATAAAATATACAATAACAAAAGCAAAAAGGAAATCAGCTTACCTTCTTTCCATCTGCACTAGTGTTCGATTTTGTAACGTGATGACATTCTTTCATACAAGTGTGATTCTGACAATCAAGAAGCCGTCCACAAAACCTTTTACATGAATATGGACTTGCAGAGTGACACGGTAATGGACTAACCTAAAAGTTAAAAGTAAATAAATATAAATATGTGTGCAGGCAGTTATGTATACACACACTGCACATGTGTATGGTGGGATACATTTAGATACACACACACACAAAGGCACCGTGTCACTATAGACAAAATTTGGTTCTTGAGTATCTTTGTTAAAAGAAGAAAACCAATGCAGTGTCTATTTGATCTTTTTTTTTTTTTTTAATAGACTTCAGGTTCCCATCCTAACACAACCACACACATTTGGTTTACACTGATAATACCAGGTAAAACAGCTCACTTAATTAAACAAGCTGTCTAAATTTTATAATACAGCTCCCTTTTTTTAAAAAAAACCCAGAAAATTACTTTCTAAAGTATTTTAGTGTGATTTATGCCTTCTTTCTGAATTACACTCCTGTCTTCCATTAAAGGGTCCCAAAATTGCTTTGCAATAATTGCAGAAGACAGTTACTGCTTGCTTCCACACGCCTAATTTTGTTAAGATTATCATAAACCCAAAGCATTTTAAAGTTCTACAAACAGAAAGCAACCAGCAAGCCAGAAATTCTAAAAACCAAATACTAACTATATGAAATATAACTCCCAGGAGTGGGAAGGGGGAGAAGAAATGGCTCTATGACAAGACTAGGATTTTCAAGTCTTATAACACATTTTGTACCTTCTAATCTGAGGTTAACACTTCAGTTAAAAGAGCTTCTAGTCCTTTGACCTTCATTGGTACTGAAATGGAGTATAAACTCCTAACTTGGTTAACTGGGTTAACTTTCCTAATGTTGAATAGTACAAGTCCCTTCATATCACAAGTATCAGAGGAAACTCACTGTTCCCATCTTCTAACCATTATGTAATAGTCACACGAAAAAAGTTAGTTTCTGTGATGCTGTCAAAAAAATGACTTTTTTCTTAATATGACCATTTTGCAGAGAAAATCGGTAACTACTTTTGATGTTATTAAACAACAGGCTAAAGTGACATAACTCACTTTGACTACACTAAGGGTGTGATTTTGTTTTAGGGCTTAAGCTGACTGAACAGCTTTGCACTGTACCTCTTCCTTTTCTCTCTTCCTACTTTAGAATCCTAACGGCACACTCCAAGGACTTACTTTGAACAAGTCCTACCACACATCTGTCTTTGGAGCAAGACAATCAAACTACTTAAAATGGAAGAAAAGGAAGTAATAGATAACAGCTCCTTGTCTTTTGTTCTTCGTCAGTTTATTTGCCATACACCCAGCTGTGCACTGAGACTGAAACAAGAGAAGAGGAAGGTCCCCCAAAGGACAGAGTGAGGGACATTCTCCCTTCAGCATTGTCCATGCTAATTTCTCTCAATCCTAAAGCAAAAACATACAAAGCAGGATTTGAATTCACTTGCCTATAAAAGTGTTTTCTGGTCTCCATCCAAAAGACTGTGCTTCACATCAAGTCATTGCAATATGCAACTCATTCAAAAGGTTTCTGAACTGCTTTTCTCATCCTGACCCACCGAGACTCTGTGAACAGGATGAGTCTGGATGGCAGGCTGAACATGAAGGATAAAATACACAGGAGAAAGACTTCAGGCTATTATATCCACCTACTCTCCCATGCTTGTGGCAGCGCTGAAACTCATTATGCTGGCTAATGTACTTACAATCATAGCAAGTAGTCCAAATGCCTGGTTCATACTTCCCCCTACAAACATCCCACAACTCAGTCTCTGATGGCTTATGTTTCTGTTAATCAAATGAGCAAAAGCCGACAACAGGCCTAATAAAAAGAGGATGTGAAGTGGAGAATAGTACTATACCCAGCGAACACACACCAATAATCAAAGTTTTTATTGTTCCTAATATCCTGTCCCTCCTTATCCTACTCCATCTCCCTATTCCTCCCTCCTCAGAGTGACAACTTCCTTTCAGTAGCAACACAAGTAGTCAAAGGATGCTGGAAAGGAAAAGAATGCATGAAAAGATGTACTAAACACTAAGATCTGCCACTGCTCCCAATTCTTTACCTTTCCTTGCTCCTCCATTTCCACTTGTTCTGCTGTGGCTGAGGCAGTCACACCACATCAGAGCAGCAGTGGCAGACCAGCTCTATGGCTGCGCAGTCTAATATGCTGATGAGCCACCTTCTACCAAGAGTTAGTCTCTCATCTAAGGGCACAGCCACTACCTCCAGTTAAAGAGAATTCACAGAAGCACACAGGCAGAAGTGGAGCACCCCTTCTGGTAGCATCCCTTCAAGTAAACCAGAAGAGATGCAGCTTGACTGAAGCCAGGAGAAGGGAAGCACACAAGCCAGTAGGCAACAGTAGCAGCTTTCAGACAGCCAACTGCAGGGAACATCCCAGCCCTCTGGCAGCATCCAGCATAGCTTGAGCTCACCCCACTCACTGAATCTCGAGTCCAATAAAAAGGCAAGAGTCATCTGGAATTGACTGACATTGTATCCACAACCAAAAGAATTTCCATTAATTTAAACCTACAACATATTTTCATATTATGTTTCCATTTCTTGACAAGCCAATCTGTTTTGGTGTTAGTAATAAATCCAAAGGGCAAAGAAGAGTTTTACTTTCTATAGCTGGAATGCATTTCTGAAATGGGTAAATAGAGGTCACTACAAAGACACGTATCAAAGAAGCCACAAACTCCAGGGGACTCATGAGCTGAAGAATAAAGAACGTGGATGAGAACAAGAAGTACTTTATGAAAGCTGAATGGAAAAAGAAAGACAATAAGGAGGTATCATTTTCAGACCAGAGGTTTTCCACAGGAAAAGGAAAGAAAGGCAAAGAAAATAAGGACAAGAAAGCTTCCAGAAGCCTTCCAGCCCAGCTCCCAAACGCATAAAAGCAACTAACAGGTACATCAATTGGAATATGGAAATGAAAATCTAGTAAAATAGTGCAGGGAAAATTTGAAAATATTAATAAGGTATTCAGCCATAAACATGAATCTCATCAAGTTTTAAATAAAATTTTACCTACAGGCAGAGTAATGGTATTCCTCCTATAAATGAACCACAACTAAAAAAAATACCTTGTAACAATAAAATATGGCATTCAATTCCTATAAAAAACCCTCAAATCGAAAAAACAACAAAAAAACCCGAGAGTTCCTGCTGTCCAAGAACAGCAAGACCAATATTACAACTTATTCAAAATACCCATCACAGAAAAAAACCCAAAAACATTTCCCTTCTCTTAGAACATTTAATGAAATGAAGCAACCAGAAGTGAATTAAATACAGTAGATAAATTGATAACATATCCAGTTAAGGTTTTCTTGTTTGTCCTCATCTGCCTTGTATGGGCTTTAATTAATGTTTTCCCATAAAATCAGATTGTGGATATAATAACTAGCTCTCAAAATTTGATTTTAAAAGAGCACATGTATCCTTCTGCTATGAAATGCCAATGCTTATAGCAGTTCAAAGAAAGAGTAAAAACATCAAGTTCTCATTTTGCTTTGGCAGCAACTGTTGATGACAGGCAATTTTTCTGACCTACAACCTGAAACAAAATCAAGAGCTACTTTTAAGCACCTACAAATTGAAGAATGAAGAGATTAATTTTTCGAAATAGAAGTAAAAACATATAAAGCACAGCAAAAATATTTAAAAGAAGGCTCCACACTGCAGCCAAAATAAATCTTATTTTATGTTAAACATCATGTAGAATGATACTTCCAGTGAACATAGGTTTTATACAATTACATCACCTGGTGAAGTTTTAAATCTGTTGTTTTAAGTGATAAATTTCTTTTTCCAAATAGCCAAAGATATGCAAGAGCTTGAGCTGAATGAGTCCCTTAAAAATAATGTTTTCTCTTGTTAACAAAAGTAAATTAAAGGTGAAATTACTAGTTCAGAGCAAATATGGCTGTAAAACACTGAACAGACATTACAAGTTGGTTTTTTTCCTTTTTTTTTTTGAGATCTCAGAACAATATAAAAACGTATAATGCACACAAAACATACTGTAAACGTCTCTCATGCACAGACACATTAACAAATCATTCTTTTTCTTGACTGCTATCAAAGTCTCAAAGATCAGGACAGTTCACTTCAGAAACTGCTGGACTTCAGGAGAAAGGAAGCACTGCACTCTGTTGGCTGAGAAGGAACATTTAGTCTAGAATAACACGTAGCATCAATAAATCTAAAACATTAATTTTAGTAATAAACTTCCTGGGATTTTTCCTTATTTTTTATACTAACCCATAAAGAAAACACGACCCAAAGCCATGACTTATACTGCCAAGACTAGTATGCAGCAGAGAAGGGATGATGATTATGATAATGATGATTATTATTATTATTAAATAATTAGCTATACATATCTTGTATTTGGAACAATCTTTTCTAATTAGAAGAGTCATATTATCCTCTGTTATGGCAAGGGACGCAGATTTCAAAACTATGTAGTGCATCTGAATAGTATCAAAACCAGTCACATTGTATATTATATATTAGACTAATTGACCACAGCTGATATTTTGTTTATACATAAATTCATGAAAGTTATGGTGACATTCAGTAAGTCCTATCATAAAACATGACTTAATAGAAACTGACTTAAAACACCTGCAAGTTTTACCACGGAAAGCAAAAGGAAAAATCAGCTATTCTGACAACAACAAATTAGCCACAGTTATTCTTTTCATCCATTTTCACAGTACATTTTATTTTAGCAACCAACAAGCTGCAAAGTAGCTCTATGGAAGCTCTATTCACAGTCTGGTTGGATTAACAAATGTGCAGTGCACAAATAGATTGCTGATATATAAACTTTGTTAACAACATTTGTAGATGTTGACACTGCATAATCAAGCCACCATTGCAACACATACCAAAAGACTACTAAAGAAAGTCAAAGAAAGAAAAAAGTAAGGAGGATGTTTAAATATAAAGTGTTAACTTTTTTCTATAATTTTTTACTAGCTTAAAATGAAACTAGGTTAGTTGTAGTATTGTTAGCTGCACTTTGATAGTGAATTTATCCCAAACTTACTAGTAGAGATACTCCCAGATGCAGCTACAATAGCAATATTTTTTTCTTAAAGATTAGTTTAGCAATCATCTTCTAAAACTCAAGAAAAATGAACTGTTCTAAATGTATTGAAATTTAAGATATGACTGCAAATAACAATGACTGTTTTCTAGCCTCAAGCATCAGTTAGATCTTCTCATGTAAGCCAAAATACACGAATTCATGCAAAACTGGAGAAGGCTGCACAACAAAAATAAAAGCTAATAAGTAACTACGGAAGTTTCCAGTGTATTGTCCAATTTCATCCATGCATGCTTAGATCCAAGTCATCTGAGACGTTGTGTACAATACCACGTCCCTTATCCTTTTAAAATAAACACAGCAGTTTCTAGAATCAAGGAGAGGGTGTGAAACTGAGATAATTACTATAGAACGAGGAAAAAAAAACCGAACAGATTTATATAGGATAAAAAGACCCCCTAAAAAAATTTATACTATTTAAAAAACTGCAAGAATACACCAATAACTTTGTAAATTATGGGTTTAATTTCTGTCCAAGAACTCTAAAAATTCAAGAAGTTATATATTCTTCAAAAAGGAACTAAAATACCTTTTGATATGTAAGCCCTTGTGATAAAATAGTCCATTGGTATTAAAATATAAAAGAGCCATAGAATATTTTCATTTCCTTTTTTTCTGCAGACTGACAAGAGTGAGACATACTTTATATTCCACTTACAAAGGCAGTTTCCATGACTCACCTCATGCTGCCCAAGACACTCCCTGTTAAAGAGAGAAAAATCAAAGATTTAGAAAACATGCTTTTCTTTACTAAGACTTCAAATAGTGACTTAAAACAGTGACAGTGCTTTTCACATAAAAATAATGCTATCTATTTTTTAAAAGTGCAAACTATGTAGATCAATGCCTTCGTTTTCTCAAGTTATTTGGATTGTTGTATTTTATGACCACAATCCCCAAATCAGTATTTCATGTGCAGGTTATAGTTGTATATGAAACTAATAATTTTTATTTTAGAGAAGTTATAGTTTTGTTTACTATCGTTATCATTTTGTTAATTCAGGAAACTTCTCTCATATCACTTTCATATTAAAAACAGGGAAAAAAAAAATTACATTTGCCAAGATCAGTCAAGAGATATAGGATACAGAATTAATGTGATCTAATGCTAACAGAACCCTAATTTACCTTAAAGACTATAAAATGTGATGTTGCTTCCTCTAGTTAGAAAATTAATCACAACTTTTTCAGTATGGTTTCCTTCTCACCTAGCAGACTTACCTCCTCTGGGGAGGCATCTTCAGACTACAGATGATTTTGAGATTGCAATTCAGAGGAACTAGGAGATGTGCACTACACAACAAATAATGTAATACAGTGACCTCTCCTGAATACCTACATGCAACAGTTTATACAGGCATTTACCCAAACACTGAAACCAAAAACTGTTCATAACTACATATTTTCCACCTTTTGGGAGTCTGACTTTGAACTTTGAGCCCAAGTATCAGAAGTACCGAACAGTCATAGCTTTGATCAAATAGTACAACTTCTCATAGTACAATTTTTGAGAAATTAAATTCTAAAGTTATCTACATAGGCAGCCGGATTTTTTTTATCATCATCTGTCTACTTCTTACTATATTAATATTTCCTCATTAAGGAGGAATGTTTAAAAAAACAAATAGGCACTAATGCCTGCGAAGTATGCAGGATTTAAAACAGCAGACTACAGCACAGAAACAGACCAAAAAACGCAAGTAGTTCCTTTTTCAGGTAAATTCTGAATCTGTATTCCACGATGTAGACTTAAGTTCTATCAAACCGAAAAAGAATGGTGAAACAACCAGTCTTTCCTAACACTACCAGTCCACTATCAGTGAGCACACACTACAAAAACTTCTAATAAACAGCCACCAATGCTCCCAGTTTTCCAAGAATGGTGTTCACATAGGGTTATTGCATCTGAAGAGGAAAATATGGTTAATTTTATGTTCATTTCAATAACAGTATAAGAAGAAAAATATGTCTTTCCATACAGAAACCTTATTTATTTATTTTTTAGAAAACTTACACTGGTATAGGAACCTCACAGGGAGGGCACGGCAATGCAGTTTGAATAAAAGCTGGCTCAGATAGCTGCTCCCAAGGTCCTGCAGACTGATGCTGAGAGCAAAAGGCAACACTAGTTGAACACAACTATCTGTTTGACCATAAATATATCATCTTAAGAGATCTTAGTTATAACAAATCTGCTTTCTAGTAACTAACTTTTTATTAACAGAAATCTCAACAACCCCTGCACACAAAAAACTACAATTTCATCCTTAGCGTGACTACTGCTAAAAATCAAGCACAAAACCAAACATTAAAACAGCAACACAATTCTAAGCATTTCATAGAGAGTAAAATATAAAACTATTTCAATTGCTAAACAAGTGAAATCATCATGTCATGCATGTGCCATGTTTAAAGGTGCCAAACAACTTCTCACTTCTAACTTGTGCCAATTTTAATGTATTAGTAAATATCAGATTTAAAATTTATTTTTGCTCTTATGTTAAAAGTAATTGCTTACATTTTAAGTTAAACATTCGTAATAACATTCTACCAAAAATCTTGTAATTTCTTGAGTAATTATAACTGCTGAAAACTGTACATTCAACTATACATATCACAATATTATTAGATTGCAACAAAGCAGCTAGAACCACTTAGACTGTAGGTTAAGCAATATGCATGCCTCTGTGTTTGATTATTTATTTACTTTGAACACCAAAACTCTCCAAGGTAAGACTAACCTCAAACAGCTGTTGCTCATTCTTCAGAAAACAAATCACACACCATTTTTCACTGTTTACTTACTGAGCCAGCTTGCTTCACAAGTGCTTCATCATGGCAGGGAACAGGGCACAAATGGCCGCACATTAACATTTTCTGGCAGGGCTGACGGCATGGAGGACACCGACCAAAGTGACAGTAGTGTTTCTCCTGGGTAGAGTGGTGGCAGGTAGGTGGTCGACTGAAGTAAAATGCAAGAATGAATCAATATGACAGCAGGAAATATGAAGTTACTGTCACTGGACAATTATGCCCAAAACAGGTATTCATCTCAGTTTTGTGTATATTCAAACAGCTATTCAATCCTAATTCTACTCTGCACTAAACAGTCTTGCTACACCCCAGCAGATAATATTCTCCTTTTTCATTCTGCGAGTCAAGTTTCTCGGTAAGCTGCTCATGGAGGTACTTCAAAACGTACCGGAGATGACTTGAAGACGGGAGTGGGACTACAGAATTAGAAGTGCTCGGTGGGGCAGAACCTACCCCTTGATAGCAGCAAGCTGCTCATGAAACCACAGCATCAGAGAGGTGTCTGATAGGAAGGATTATTGCTAATCTCCATCTGCATGGTCAAGAATACAGAAAACTGAGCAGTAATATTTGCAATCATATTAAAAGAATAATTTTTACCTTTAGAAGTTATATTTTACTACTTCCTTTAAGGATACCTTAAACTGCACTGAGAAGCCAGAAACACACACTCTTTCTATACTGACCTGCACAGTTGTTTGCATTTGGGAGGTTTGATGGTGCGCTCTCTGCCACAGGGCACTTTAATGACAGTTTTTCCACAATTACATTTCACATCTACAGTCTCTGGACACGGATTACAACTACCTAAAATTAAATATGTTAACAATATGATAATCTCCATAAACTACTGATTATAAAAAATGGTAACTAAAGTAACTCTGAGAATGCACACTGTTTAATTGTCTGGTTTAATCTAAATAATAGATGGCTGTTCTTCTTTTTGTTTCTGTTTAGTTTCAAATCCATCTTGGGAAAGAGTTTCAGCATCCTTAAAGAATACTAATAATCTTGATGATTCTAGAGTTGTCAACTGTTATCAAGTTAGAAACAAACCCCCTCTCATATTTTAAAAAGAAATTAACTTTATTAAAGCACAGTCATTTGGATCACCCAACACTTAAATGTTTGCTATTTATATTTCAGTCTTACACACATATGAAGGCATGTCATCTTTCACCTATATTCAAAAGATAGAAAAGAGACATTGAAAAGCTGGTACAATAAAGTTTTACAGATTTTGTACAATACTAAAGAAGTGTTCATTCTCTATGTATAATTAATGCTTTTTTAAAAGATCCCCGACCTTTATAAAAAGTTGATCATGCTACTAACCTGATATATTTAAGGAGAGATCTGCAAAATATCTGTCTTAATTTATAGCTCTCTCACATTATTTCTTCAAGTGCCAACTGCTAAGTATCACTGTTGAGTAATTAGCAATACAAATAAGCACCTTCTAAAAAATGCAAATAGAGGTGTGGGATTTGGGCTTACTAAACGCATTGCATTCTGAAACTTGAAAGAAAGCAATGCTTTGAAGTTTTATCAACAGCACAACTTTTTGAGCAATTCTGAATTGTTAGCAGAACCTGAGAAGCAACACTTCCAGAAGCAGATCTCTCAATGACAAAAGGCTGCTGAAGAAAAATGATGGAAGTATAGTCTTTAAATTGCAAAGTAAATTAAATTATATTATCTTATCATCAGACATAAACAACTGCTTTTACAAAATAACTGAAGGTCTACAGCTGTGCTGTCCAGACTGGCTAACATGTACGATTTACTTAAATGTTCTATTCACAGAAACAAGTACCTACATTCTCAAAAAGATGAAAGGGCAGAGTCACATATAAGTCTGAAGGTAAGGTGGGAGCACACTGTTCTCAAAACAAATGTTGTAATGTACTACAGTAGGAAACAAAACATTTCTATTCCCTGGCAATACATTCTAAATTTCAGCAAGCATGATTAAAAACTTAAATAAAAATATATATATATAAAAATCAAATCACAAACTGAACATATTAGATTACTTTTTTTTCAGAAATCCCTGTTCAAGTCCAAGTGCTTATTATCTGCAACCTCAACTAATTCTGATATCAGGTACCTTTTAAAGGACCCAATCTGGCAAGTTATTTCCTTGGGAATATACCATTTCTTTTAAAATTAGTGGTCACTGAGATCTGGTAGCTCACTGCAAAATTATCCTGGCCTGGTATTACCTACTGCAGATGAAATAATAATAACTTTCAGCAGCTACCAAAATATTGGCGTATAAGGAGAAACACATGGATGTAAGTATTTATTGCCTTTATTAGGAATATTTTCAAACATTCTGACAAGGTATTGCAAATGGTACTAGACTAATTCGTTAAAGCACATAGAAGTTTTTTTCTTTTCTAAATTTATCATCTGATATCATAGGTATTAGCTTCATTAGATGAACTTTTGGCAAGAGTTAGCCCTTAAATATTGACAATCAATAAATTACACACACTTCAGAGTGCATATATTTAATATTTACATTCTCAAAGTTCAATTTTGTTTTCTTATAGACACTGCTTTATTATTTTTTATACTGCTGTTAGTTATTGGAAATCATTGTCACTTTTAGCCACTTTTCAGGCTGCAAGATGCAAGCAGTATCAAATAGCTATTCAATGTAAAAGTTTATTCTACAATGCAGCATTATATCCTTAGTTTTTGAGGCAGAGTTTTATTCTGTCATTCAGTTATCAAAGAAGAATGTTACTATACAGAGTCAGGCAAGCACAAAGTTTGGCAAAAATAAACAATATCGCATCACTATGGGCATCCTTCACCTATTCTTACCTCTGTGGCAGCCTGAAGGACATTTGTGATTTCTGCAGCCTAGAGTCCGCCCACAGACTTGATCACAAGGTGGACAGTTTCCAGGACAGCACTATTAAAATACATATATATGTATATATATATACACACACACAGACACTCCACATAACTGAAAACTTAGACATTTCTAGTAAACATTTGCTGCCATCTAATTTTTTCAATACTACTTTAAAAAATTTCATGCAATTTAGTCAAATATCCTCAAATTCATACCAGGTATAGAAAGAAAGCAATCTGTAAAGTTGTTTTAAAAATTACAAATTATAAAATAATGAGAAAAAAACACCCATTTGAAATAATCATTTCAACAGAGAGCTTCAAAAACACATAAGAACATTTCAAAAGTTCAAATTCTTAATATACTTTAATCCAAAGTAATTCCAGAAGATTACATGTAGGATACACAACAGTTTGTCTCATTACTCTGCAATTTCTTCCACTTTTACATTATATTATCCCTCGCACAAAAGAAGTCTTGAATGCCTTTTACCTTTGTAGCAAAGGTCAGACAACGTTAGAATCAGTTACCTACGGTCTGTTCTTAAATAGAGTAGTAATGAGGAAGAATGAGAATACATCATAACACCACCACATTGGTGGATGCCAGGTCAGGAGAGAACCCCATCTTTTCTATTAACTTGAAAGGTACCCTTCCTTCCAAACTGTATAAGGAAGGGTGGCAATTAGGAAGAGAAACCTGTATTTTTTTAGCATAAATTAAAGATGTCAGGATTGCATTTACTTGTTTTGCCATCTTTTCACATAAAGCAAATTTACTGTAATAATGATGATAATAGTCAAAAATACCCAAGAATAAAACTGTATTTTTGGTGCCTCTTTGTGATAAGAAGTCCATTATTCATAATGTCTTAACTCACACATAGCAGGCAACATTCAGGTCTTCTCAAATCTATAAACTGAAAAGATACATCTGAGCTATTGATCATTCCCTTTGACTTCAAAGGAGAAGGGAAATAAAACTCAAATTCCTAGTTGTCAGACCACTGCTTTTTGCAGTGATGCATTTTAGAAGTTGGAGTGGATGACTGTGCTGCCAAAAAAATGAGTATGCCCTTTACAAAGCTGTGAAATACTGCCAACTCTTTCAACAAAACAAGGAAAGAAATAGATTTAACTACTTCTGATGTTTTAAGCAATCTGGAACTAATCAAGTATCCGAAAGCAAAACTGCCTTCTAGAAGTGGAAAGCTGTCAAAATCTCCTCCTAGGTTTTAAGGTCACCGAGTTGTTCTTGGTGACATGCTGTTCAGAGAATTCTGGTACACTGCAAACTAATTTGAATGATGCTGAGGAAGACTCCTCTTCCTATGAAGTAATATAAGGTGGAGCAACAGATTGATATGATTTATATAGAATACAAAACATCATATCTGAATTTTTTAAAAAGTTATCTAAACAACACATTTGAGAAAGATCATCTCTGTACTCATTTACCTTTCTCCTACACTGGTGCTTCTGACAATCACGAATTTTAGTGCACTTTGTTTCACACAGATATGGCTTATGACATGGCATGTGTTTAGTGTGCTTCCCACAGCGACACTGTTTTTCAACTTCCTGGACAGCAAGAAAAGGAAAAAAGCAGGGTATTTTTAATATTGAAAAAAAAAGAGTGGAAAATAGAACATTCTACTACTAGCTGTAAAGAAAAATAAAACACAACAATGCTCTATCACAATGGGAAATATATCAAATGCCTGGAACAGATCTGTACTTGGGGACCTCATGTCAGTATCGCAGACACTGTGCTCTAGATCACACCTCACTGCAGCCTTGAAGCCACTTCAAGGGAACCACTCAAGCGTGTAGCGCAAGATGTCAAGCATAAATGCAAAACAAATTCATACAAAAAAAGTATGTGGTAAACCAGATTCATCCATTGTTTATACGGATTATTTAAGAAGCAGGTGAGCAGATTTATCTGACCTTCAACCTAGCTACCACATGGTAACTACCTTCACCATAGACTTCGTAGCTAAAGCTGATTCAGCAAGAAACAACTGAGAGCAGAGACACCAATAGTTTTACAGGCCAGAAAACAGAAGCTGCACAGGTATTTAGAGACAAGCAAAATATTTGCTTACTAACAAGGAAATAGTGTTATGCTACAGCATTTCCTGTTTAGCTGAAGAAGAAATAGCGTAGTAAGACAAAGCAGCAAGGAAGGTAGAAGAGCTGAGGAAAAGTTAAGTATGTTTAAGGGCATAATTAATTTACAAAACACGCAAACAAAATGAAATCAACACAAATGAATAAAACCCTCATTCATGCCTCAATTCAGATAGATTATGCTCAGCTCTTAATTCAAAATTGCATGAGGGCCAGGAGGGTAACAGTGAAAAAATGTGCTGCTTTTAATGAATGGAAAGTCATAAATTTTGTGATAGACATGACTTCATTTTCCTCAAGAGACTTGCACTGTCCTAGGCATATAGTGTTAAAAAACCCAAGCAAAGGATGAACCTGCTACAGTAAGACTAACCTGTCTGCATATTTCACAGGGACCCCGATGACAGCGCTGTGAACATTTATGAATGCCACATTCCAGAACTTTGTCACAACTATCACCACAAGTGGGCACATCTTCTGTACAAGGCAATATAAACTCTAGATGAAGAGAGAAGTACAAGCAAACATTTAGAAAAAAGACAAAATATTTAGAAAAAAAATGCAGTGTAATATGACTTCAAATTCCAATTCCCTCTCACATTTTTAAAAGCTTCTCTAGAATTACTCAGTTATTCATAAGGTAAACTTCTGGCAGTAAATAAAGCTTTGAGAGAATTAAGCAAAAAAAAACTTAATATAAGCTGTCACGGGTTGCTGTTTTTAAGAACTTTTTACGGACCCTGCCCTGCAGAATTAACCTAAACTACTGGCTGTCAAACGACAAAAAAGAGCAGCTTACTTGTTTTTTCACATGGACAGGACCTTTTCCCGGAACGAGGACAGTCTCCACAGGGACCAGCATGGCAAACTCGTTCACATACATGATTACCACAAGACAAAGGTTTCCCACACACCTGGAAAATTCAGAGAAACCAACTGAATGCAATGTAACCAAACTGCATATCAAGACAAAGCAATCCTAGGGGAAAAGTTAGGAGTTCAAGACATCTGGATTGGATTTAACTTTTTCTGAGTTTTGTTAATGAATGCTATATTCACCAAGTTTGCCAAATAAAACTGATCACTCCTGCAGTGATCCTGACTGGAAAACCACTGTACACTGAGGACTCAAGACAAAGTTATCGTAGCAGAGGCAGCTCCCACTTGGTATCAGTGATTATACCACCTGCATCTCCTTGTCTTGATAAAAACACAGTAAGAAGTTCTCTTGTGAACATCCTTTCTGTTTACAGTAGGAGTGATGAAGAAAGTTCCTTTCTCATACTTTCTCATAACAAAATCCTTCAGTAGCTTTGATGACCAAAATGGGTTAACCCTTTCTACAGATGGGGTCTGCACTGCATGTTGTACATGGATCAGAGGCCCGTTCAGTGCTACACAGCTTAGGGTTCCAGCATCAAAACATCATACTATTGTTTATATTATCGTCCCTTTCTCTATAGAGTTAGCTGAAATAAATCACATTTTTACTTATACTTCACAGAGGCTGAGTGCCTTTCTTACTGAGATCACGATGACCAAATACCTCTTGGTGCAATGCCCTCCTGACTATTCCTATAATTATTTTTATTTTTCACAGTCTGTCAATTCATCGCCTTCGTCCTAACAACAAGCTCCAAATATACTTAAAAGAATGAATCACTAAGCTTTCATTCTATTATAGTCACTAGAAGCAAAGAAGCATGAAATGCTTTCATGCTTATTTTTGAAGATAACAGCTGAAATTTCAGCTTCAAGTACAAGCAAACAGTAAAGGTCAAATTCATTGCTAGCTTAAGCTTAACCCTAGCACAATTCCATAACAGTAACATTTTAATTACTGTCAGAAATTAACTGGACCACTAAGTAAATCCATTCTCAAACATCGCTGCTTTTTGATTGCGCTTTCAAAACCTAAAAAATAAAATTATTTTCCTACTGAATTAGTTTTTCCCATCCTTAATATACTGAGTGATCAAAGTTTATAAAGATGAGAAATAAGCTAAAAAGGCCAGCTCCAACATACCTGATCACACTGCCACTGAGGACTTGCACAAAGTCTTTCTGCTGTCTGCCTTCCACAGATGCACCGCTGTTTACTGACTCGGGGACAAGGCTGACAATCTCCTGTATGTAATTGCCAAGTGACATTTAGAGTATAAATTGCAAAGGAATGATATATCTTAGCAATTAAAACAACTACTCCTCTGAAGTTTAAGAAGGCAGGGCTACCTGCATGACAGGGATTCTCACAAGTGTGTTGTCCACACAGCAACGTTCGTCCACATGGCAGACAGCACGACCATTCCTTGGCACTGCACCTTCGGGCCACTGGCTTCGCCTTCTTACAGTGACAGGTGATTTTGACCATCTTTGGGCAAGGTGGACAAGGCCCTAAGTAGAGAAAAAAGAATACCTCACAAATAGCCATTCCGCAGATGAAGCCATGACAGTATTTTATTCTGAGGATTCTAAACATAGTTAACAGATTTTAAATAAAACTGTGTAACAGCTACATAAATACAGGTCATACAACCAAGAGATGCAAAGTATTTACCTGGATGACAAAGCAGCAAGCATTTATGACCACAAGGAGGTTTGAATTCCTTTTCACATATCTGACCACAGGAGTGAGGTACCAGCCATGGGTCCAGTGGTGGATTCTCCACTTTTCCACAGTAACAGTAATACCTACTGGGAGTTTCAGACCGTTTGTATTCAAACCTACATTTTGGACTACAACAAGGGAAAAAGGAAGTGAAAAGAAAAGCAATTTTTGAAGATGTTTTTAATAAGAAAAGCAGTTCATATTTCAATTTCCCAAGATTGTTACTAGGCTACCAATTAGCACTTCTATAGCTACTGTAAAGAGTAACAACATATCTAAATTTACAATAAAGGTCTTGCAGTATGTCAGATTCTGCAATACATTCATTAGAATGTCTAAGTAACTATCCTATCACTGCAACCTTTTTTCTCTAAGAATATATACAAAAAATTCAGTGTAGTAAGCATACCAAATAAATTTTTTTCCAATACCAAAGGAATGTATGCAACAAAGCACTGAAGAAATTAAAGACAGGGTTCTACCAGTAGCAATTTGTAAACTTTGGTGATGCTATTAAAACAATACATAATAACTAAAATTTTATCTAAAAGATTTTAGATCCTGTCAATTTAGCATCTTAGATATTATAAGATGCACATCTTTATTTGTTATCCTTAATGGTGTCAGATATTAAAAAATGCATTATTCCTAAGGCACCAAAGGCCTGGATCTTGTTAGTGCCACAGGTCCTAAGGGCTTTTAGGCACCAGCCATGGATGAGGGAGGCAACATAAGAAAGGAGAAACAAGCAGCTCCCATTTCTGGCTACCCTGGGAGAAGACAACAGACAAGGAGCTCCTCCTCAAGAGAAGGATAGAGGTTTTGGAAGACCTACATACTCATTTTTACGAAATAAAATGTCAATTTGTTTCTATATAATACGTAACAGGCCATAAACCATTCCTCCAGTGACTGCACAGTTTTATTATGTGCTTAAATATTAAATATATTAACACTTGCTTTGAAATTTTATCATCATAAACATTATACTCAAGTACAAAACTAGTTTATAGTAGAATAAGCATTATAAGGTTGAGACGCTGTGAGTCAACAATTTTATATCTTATTTCCTAAGCAAATCTGCTCTCTGAAGTCCCACATTAATAGAGCTTTTGAATCCACCAAGTTTGAGAGAGAACTGTTTCTCAAAGATTATACTACAAGTTTCCACATAAAAGTAGATGGGCAAATAAAGCATGGAACAAACATGCAGAGAAACCTTGACTGAACTTTCATACACAAACCCACTTAATTATTCATGCAGCCACAATATTAACTTCTTCTTTATGCAATCTCATGTAAAACTGCAAGACTGTCTTTAATGCATGAATTATAGAGACTGAAAAAAAAAAAAATCCCTACACCTTGCTACTTTAGAACTTTTTTTTTAAATTTATTTCATGGTGCCAATTTAAAAAGTGAGAAATATATAAAGCCATTCAGAAATAAATATTAGAAGTTGAGATACAGGATAAGTTACCATCTCAGAGGTTAAGAAAAATTTGATGCATTAGGTTTTTAATTTCACTGGGAAATATTCCTGAATCATGTTAATGAAAACTTAAAAATTCAGAAAAGTAATAGAAGAGTCAGTCTTCTAAACTTTTTTTGTGCGTATGTGCATGTAATTTACAAATATCATTCCTTTCTAAAGTAACTACAGTTCACATATGTTTCACCACAAATGTATCTTTGCAATTGTCGATGAAGAGCTCACCATGGCCAGGGATAATCTTTCTTCCCAAAATCTTCATCTGTCAAGGGAGAAGACACAAGGAAAAGGCTGTCTTTGGCCCACTTTTGGATACACACCAGGTGAAATATACAAAAGCATCCACAACAGCTCCAGACCTAAAGAGCAGATATAAGTGCTAAGCGCTTTATGTTAGCTTCATTTTGTTTCCATCGATGACCATCCATAATATCAAAAGAAATACAAGCTTGCTATTTTTTCACCTAAAAAATGGGTTTCCAAAGGAAGATTACACTTACTGTCACATTAATATAGGCAGTTTTAGTGTTACAGATTCATACCTATAAGCTTTTTTCCTACTGCTGTGGGAGGTTTTGCCAAGGATTACGGAGTCCAAAATACTTATATAATCATAGAAATTTTGATTTAAATACACTGTTGGAGGTCACATAGCACAACCCTGTGCCCAAAATAGGACTATTGTCAACTGAGCTCAGCTCAGCACAATCTTGTCCAGTAAAGTTAGAAAATCCTGAAGGACAGGAACTCTACAATTATCCTGGGCAAAGTGCTTCAAGTGTAGTATTACCTTCCTAGTACCCAGTCTGCACCTGCCAAGCCCCAGTTTTTGCCATTGCCCCTTATTACACTGCCTGTCACCACAAAGATGACTTTGGTTTAAGCCACTTTCACAACTCCAAGTAGACAGAGTCTGCAATCACATCATCCCTTAGCCTTCTCTGTGCTAGGCTAAATAAGTCCAGCTCTCCTTCCACCTCTCTCCTTATCTCATACTCTAGGTCTCTAAGACATGCGGGTAGTAAAAGTACTAGAAAGATTTTTACCCTTTTCAAACTTCAGGATTTATATCACAGAATCACTAGGTAGGAAAAGACCCACAGGATCATCGAGTCCACCCACTCCTATCAAACACTAAACCATGTCCCTCAACATCGCATCCACCCATCTTTTAAATACCTCCAGGGAAGGGGACTCAACCACCTCCCTGGGCAGCCTGTTCCAGTGCCCAATGACCTTTTCTGTGAAGAATTTTTTCCTAATGTCCAGCCTAAACCTCCCCTGGCGGAGCTTGCGGCCATTCCCTCTTGTCCTGTCCCCTGTCACTTGGGAGAAGAGGCCAGCACCCTCCTCTCTACAACCTCCTTTCAGGTAGTTAAAGAGAGCAATAAGGTCTCCCCTCACCCTTCTCTTCTCCAGGCTAAACAACCCCAGTTCCCTCAGCCACTGTATAGATACAACACTAGTAATAAAAAGATTGCATTAGAAGCATGGTTTCCAACAGAGTGTCTTTTGCTCAAAGAGTAAGAGAGGTATAAAATGGAACAGAATTAAAGCAAATGTGTTCAAGGCAGAGTTGATTGTGCAAGTATCCTGTCTCCATCATTAAACCTTTATGTGCTTGTTCCCAGTGTACTTCTTTTCAGTTCTGGAGTGAAATCACAATTCTTCACTTAGAACATCAGCCTGCTACAGAAAAGCAACTTAAATAACAGAAATCCAGTTTCGTGACTTTGGTACTTTCCACATTGATACCTTAAATTGTCAGCTTAGAATAACAATTTAGTAAGATAAAAGCAGCAGAAAATTTAGGTTTTAATTTCTTGATTTTTTAAGTAACTTATGACATTGTTATAAAATTACGCTGTGAAAACAAGGAGAATTTCCCCATTAACTTATGGAGGGCAAAGTCAAAAATCTTTCCCATGAAAAATGTACATACATGAAATAAGACGGTCTTCCCAGACACATCACCTTTCTCTTGGAGCGCTTAGAGCAGCAAAGTCTATCTTAGCTCTCCTGATATAAATCTAGCAAGAATATTTCTTAACTTCCTAGTTTTTTTTACTTTGGTGTTTGCTACAACATAGCTCACCAATTACAGCATTGCATGCACTGGCTTTCCTATGCTTTTCTTTTCCTCCCATCTTCTACTCTCAAATTTAAAAATAACTATTTTACATTACAGTAACAGACATATGTCAAAACAAGTGTATCATGATAACAAGCTATGCATATATAATCACTTATTTCTTCAAGTGTTTGAAGAACCCAAAGATGTCATATGCTGCATTTAGCATTCTTGAAAATACCAATCCCAAGAATTAAACATAAGTTATTCAGTCATATTTACTTAATTCTAAAAGATTACTGTAAAATACTTACAGCTTGGTTCCTTTTAACTGAAGCAATGCAGATCAGACATGTCATAGCCCCTGACTGAAAAGCTTCATTCATGTACTGTCTTGTGCGTTCCAGTTCACTTGCACCTCCATCTTGAACATATAAAGATTTTTAAAGCAATCAGTAATGTTTGATCTGATATGCTGTACATGTTGAGACTGCTGTAAAACTACACATACTTTTTTTCTGAGAAGAGGCCAGTAATATATTACTTCAAAGACGCATTAAGACACATTAATAATAGTACTTAGGACTGTTTCAAAACTACACAATTGATTCTACATAAAGAGACCAGTACCGCCAGCATGCATTGCTGGGAACAAATGTTTTTAATATAAAACATCAGAATGAAGTGCTTCCCCTCCAGTTATGGAAAAATTCTAATACATAGTCAGTAACATACACTGCTCATGCCTTCACACCAAAATAAAAGTCAATAAATGAAAAAATTACCAGTTTGACTGGCATAAATAGTAAATGTTTTGGCCAAAATCTTTCCTTGTTTAACTTCATCTTCATCATCTTCATCAGAGGAGGAGCTAAATTGGTCTTCAACTAGCTTTTTTGCTGCTGCCTGATTAGCCTTCTTAATTTCATCAAACTTCTTCTGTGAATTTGATTCTATTAAGAAAACAGATTAATTATGATTAACAGCATGATAGTTAATCACAACAATGTGTTCAGTTCCACATACTTTCAACTGTCCTTCTCTTTAAAAAGTTTGCTGCCTTATAATTTTAAAGGTAGCATGTTGCTACATATTTAATACTAACAAGAAGAGATAAATTATATCTTCTTCTTTACTGTGCATTATGCATAAAATTTACAACAGGAATTATTATCTGTCAATTACTGCTGACAAATGCAACCAAGTATACTAGAGCATATGAATCTATAACGCTGTTTTTCAAAGAGGATACTTAAAATAAATCCCACAAACACCCCACATAAATACAGCTTTCACTGCATGAAGGAAAATAAAAATAAAAGAGAAAATCAGGCAATTCTTGACAAGAACAGTTGTTATAATTTGCTGATACCCTACAGGCACCTATCCAGGCATTTGGTATTTTTTAAATTATGACTTTTATTGACTTCCCTCCATCCAACAAGTGTTTATTGCAATAGCGGGTTCATACAAACTCACAGCTGGCAGCATCAAAAGTGAGTGTTTTAATATAGGGGTTTTTTTTGAAGTTACTGCTTTTTCTTTTTTTTTTTAAGTTATTATATGTGAAATAGATGAAGACTCTCACTTGGACTAAAAAAAGAGCTCGTAATAAACCAACGTGTCTTGAAGATAACACACCACCGACATACATAAGTCTTCAGCAGATCACAGCTGTTAGGTGCCTCCTCAATCTCCATACCATAGAATTAGAGAATACTTTGCGTTGCAAGAGACCTTAAAGATCAACCAATTCCAACTCCCCTGCCATGGGCAGGGATATCCCACTGGACCAGGCTGCCCAAGGCCCCATCCAGCCTGGCCTTGAACACCTCCAGGGGTGGGGCAGCCACAGCTTCCCTGGGAAACCTGTGCCAGTGCCTCACCACCCTCATTGCGAATAATATCTTCCTAATGTCTAATCTAGATTTCCCCCCTTCCAATTTAAAGCCGTTCTCCCTAGCCGTATCACTACATGCCGTTGCGAACAGTCCCTCCCCAGCTTTCCCGCAGCCCCTTCAGGTGCTGGAAGGTCGCTATAAGGTCTCCCCGGAGCCTTCTCTTCCCCAGGCTGAACGAGCCCAGCTCTCCTCGTGCTCCAGCCCCCTGACCATCCCCGTCTCAGACTATCGCACCCTACAGATTCGCTGCGGTTCCGCCAAGCCCAGTTTCGGTGCTTTCGGTCCCTCGGGGGCCGCCCCGGCCCCGCTCTCAGCCGCCGGCCCCGCGCTGCCCAGGCCTGGAGGACGCGACACTCACCGCCGCCCCCCTCGCCGCGGTCCCGGCCGGGCGGGGGCCGGGAGGCCGTCCCGGCGATCGCTGCCGCGGGCCTGGCGCGGCCCCGGCCCCGGCCGCCCTGCCGCCACGGCGCCTCCATCGCCGCCCGCGGGGCCGAGCCGAGCCGAGCCCGCACCGAGGGCCGCGCGCTCCGCCCGGGCCGACTACAGCTCCCGGGGCTCCCCGCGAGGGGCGGGGCGGGGCGGGCGGCGCGAGGAAAGAGGAGGCCGCCACGAGGCTACGGAGAGGCGGGCGGGGCGGGGCGGAGCGCGTCATCGCGAACCGCTCGGCTGGTCTCCTGGAGGGCGCCTCTGGGCGCCGTAAGGCTTGGGTTTACTTTTTGCCTGCCGCTCGGACTGCGGACGTCGAGGCTCCGGCCACCGGTCACGGCGTGGCTGGGGTGGGAGAGGACCTGTCAGATCACCCGGTCTGACCGTCAACTCCACCGCTTAAACCGCGTCCTTCAGCACCGCGTCTGCGCGGACTCTAAACACCGGCCGCTGCTCGGGACAGCCTATTCCCGTGCTCGTCCGCTCTTTCTAGTGGAAACATTTTTCCTAATATCCCATTTAAACTTCCCTGGTGCAATTTGAGGCCGTTTTCTCTCATCCTTTTTTCTCTCATTCCAGGCCTTATGAGGAACGGCTGAGAGAGCTGGGGTTGTTTAGCCTGGAGAAGAGGAGGCTGAGGGGAGACCTCATTGCTCTCTACAACTACCTGAAAGGAGGTTGTGGGGAGGAGGGAGCTGGCCTCTTCTCGCAAGTGACAGGGGTCAGGATGAGAGGGAATGGCCTCAAGCTCTGCCAGAGCAGGTTTAGGCTGAACATTAGGAAGAAATTTTTCACGGAACAGTGCCCAAACACCTCCTTCCCTGGAGGTGTTTAAGGGACGGGTGGACGAGGTGCTGAGGGACACGGTTTAGTGTTTGATAAGAATGGTTGGACTCGATGATCCAGTGGGTGTTTTGCAACCTGGTGATTCTATGATTTTATGATCCTGTTGCTTGTTACCTCGGGGAAGAGACTGATGTCTGCATCACTGCAATATCCTTTGAGGCGGCTGCACAGGGCAATGAGGGCTCCCCATCAGCCTCCTTCTCTCCCGAGTAAATTTCTGGCAGTGCCTGGCCATTGGGTGCGTTTTCTTCACCCTCTTCAGAGTGTGAGAGTTTAAAAATCGGCCACAAAGTGTGTTTAGAAACTTCACTGACGTATATCCAGAAGGTTTTATTGCACAGAAATACATAGAATAGAATCATAGAATATTTTAGGTTCTAAGGAACCTTAAAGATCATCTGGTTCCAGCCCCCCGGCCATGGGCAGGGACATATTCCACTAGAAAATAAATACTGAGGAACCAATGTGTCTCCTGAAAAGTTCTGACAAATAACTGCAAGTCAACATAGTTTTAATTTCATTGACATATCCTTATATCACTTATGTTCTGTGCCAGAAAACTCCGCTCTTAGCAAGCGGGTTTTGTTTGTTTTAGTAAAAACATGCTTTGTCATAAATCCTCTGAGAATAGTAAGTATACTGCTGGAGGTCAAATCTGTTTTTCTGTTTTATTTTGAAGTGTTTTAAACCAAAGAATTTTTATTCATAGGCTTGTTTGGGTTGGAAAGGACCTTAAAGATCATCCAGTTCCAACCCCCCTGGTATGGGCAGGGACATCTCCTACTAGACCAGGCTGCCCAAGGCCCCATCCAACCTGGCCTTGAACACCTCCAGGGATGGGGCAGCCACAGCTTCCCTGGGCAACCTGTGCCAGTGCCTCACCACTTTCATCGTGAAGAAATTCTTCCTTATGTCTAGTCCAAATCTTTCCCTCTCCAGTTCATACCCATTGCCCCTAGTCTTTTCACTTAAAGCCCTTGTAGACCCCCTTCAGGTACTGGAATGTCGCTATAAGGTCTCCTTGGAGCCTTCTCTTCTCCAGGCTGAACAATCCGAACTCTCTCAGCCTGTCCTCGTATGGGAAGTGCTACAGCCCTCTGATCATCCTTGTAGCCTTCCTCTGTACCCACTCCCAACAGCTCCATATCCTTCTTATGTTGAGGATTCCGGATGAGGTCTCACAAGAGAGGAAGAGAGGGGCAGAATCACCTTCCTCGACCTGCTGGCCACACTTCTTTTGATGCAGCCCGGGATACTGTTGGCCTTCTGGGCTGCAAGTGCACTTTGCTGGCTCATGGCAAGCTTCTCATCAATCAGCACCCCCTAGCCCTTCTCTGCAGGGCTGCTTTCAATTATATCATCCCCCATCCTGTATTGAAACCTCCAGAAAGAGGCAGCTAGCAACTACCATTTGTGTTGTAGACTAAAGGATCCATTAAAAAAAAAAACTATGAACAGTACATCTCTGCCTTTATTAATTAAATATCATTATCATATGCACATTTCTGTAATATAAAGCCTTAAACTCTTCAACAAAGGAGATATGCCTAGTGAAATATGATGCAGGCCCTATAGGATGCTACTGCCATAAAGGTTGCAAATTACGTTCAGGACCTGAATTGGAAGAACGCATGGTTGCAAATCCAACATTCGCCATGTGGTGAATGCCAGGATAATGCTTGTTCTTGTGTACACAGATGGAGTCTTTTATGAAATGATGACACACGCTTTCCTTTCACCAGCACATTATTACATTTGTCATTCAAAGTACAGGATCAACAGTGGATGAGCAGCCATTTCATATTTATATTTATCCTTATTGTTCCACATATATCCTATATATTAATTACTTCATAACATTTAATCCTTACAGTGAAATCAGGAGTTATTTCTAGATCTCTGGTATTCTGGAAACCTGTCAACATTACAAAAAATAAAACAACCAGCAATGAATGCACTTTAGAAAGGATCCACTTCATAGTATCTCCATGTTATTAAGGAGAAAAATGAAACTATAGAGATACTACAAAGTGATAGCAATATTGAGATACGTATTTTTTAAGAGTGGCAATCCAGTTGCCCAGGATAATCAAATTGCCCTAAATACAGAATTACGCATTCTCCCCTTGCAGTCCCTTTCTTCATTCCCCATCATCAAACTTTTCCAATGTTAAGTGGCTATGATCAAAGTCTACTGAAAATACCCTTCTGAGACCACAAATAATGAAACCATTTTTTTGCCAATGGAAAAAGACATAAATCAGGGGAAAAATCCAAGGAGAAAATGCTTCTTAAAGCAGTTGAAAATGTATCTAACATGAAACAGTATATTTTACTGTCTTAGCAGCAGTTACGAACAGAAGAAAAATACCCCAACAGTGAAAAAAAAAACCCAACCCTATTTAGTCATCATATGCTTTCCCCAACAGCAGCAACAGAACATGCTGTAGGGAGAGTTTGGCCTCTTTTGGTCATGTCTGCCCTTTGCACTTGGCCAATGTCCACAACTATTACATTAAGGGCATAAACATTTTTAAGGATAGATCTTAAAAACTTGATAGTCAATGTTCAGCAGCCATATGATTACATGGAGCAGAAGAGTCTTTAATATTATGTATTTGTTATTGTTGCAGAAAGAACAGATAGATTTTGAGCCATCTGTAATTGTCATACCAATGCTTGAAAAAAAGTACTTTTTCTCCCCTTTCTATTTCAGCCTTTGCATGTAATATCCAAAAAAAGCACCATTTAAAACTGCCCACTTACATTTCAAGAAATCAAGAAAAGTGGACCCAATGAAGTAGTAATCTTTTCCAAATGTTACAGCCTTCATTACTCACATCTGCATTGTAGATACACCTAATTCTTTACATACTATTTCATAGTAATCTTATGTTAATCAATAGTTGTTTATAGACAAATTTAATATCATAGTTCATGCCTATATTAACTTCAAATAATATAATTGTTACCAAAATTTTCATTCTTTCCGTAAGTAGACATGATTAAATTATTTTAAAATAGTCAGCAAAATGTTCAATATTTGCCAGTGTAATACTGTATATAGACTGAATGCTATAGAGCAGTGTTACGTAAAGAGTACATAACGCATTAGCAGATAATGCTATCTGTTTGTGCAAGAGCAAGGTGTTATCTTACATCCTCATTCTCAATTTCTTCTTCCTTCCCAAAACCTGATTTAGTAAGTTAGTGATATTACCTCAACAAATAGTTTTTCATTATTAATAGGCAGGTCTTACAAAGATTAGAATTGAATGTATTCAGCCCCGTGCAGGATTTGACCCTAAGTCTTATTGGCAACCTCCACTGTTTTAGTCCGCTTTTGACACCACAGGTTTATCTGTGGATGGTTCTCCTTCTTCTAAGTCTGCAAATTCTTCCTCTATAACTGGCTTCAATATTTTCTCGATTTGTGTAAGTCTTTTTTTGAGTTTCTGTTGTGCAGCTTCATACTCAGCCAACAACCTGGCAAACTTTGTTTGTAATCTGTCAATAGCTCTTTCCATGTAGGTGACCTTTTCTTCCAGATCTTTAGGATCGCTTCCTAAATTTGCAACTTCAATGTCCAGCAACCCATCTTTCATTAGAATTTGTTTGCCTTTTTCTTCCAGCATAGCTTTTGCATCTGGATACTCTGTTAAAGCCTCCATGAGGTCATCTTTAGAAAGACAAAACAAATCTGAGTACCCAATACTTCTAATATTGGCTGTTCTTCGATTGCCAGCTTTGCTTCCTTTGATATTAAGAATGCTGATTTCTCCAAAATAGCTGCCATCACTTAGGACCACGAATTGGGTAATTCCATCATCAGCAACTACTGCCAGCTTGCCTTCTTTGATAATGTACATTTCTCGTCCAATATCTCCTTTTCTGCAAATATAATCTCCAGGACTGTATACTTGTGGTTGGAGTTTCAAAACCAATTCGACCAAGAGACCGGCTTCACAGTCTGCAAAAATCCGAACTTTTTTTAGTGTTTCCAGGTGAACATTGATTGCAATCTCTGCCCTTAGTTTATCTGGCAGATACTTCAAGACTTCCCTTTCATCCACAGCCTTTTTGTTTGTCCACAGGTAGTCAAACCATTTTATAACTCTTTTTTCCATGTCTTTACTCACATTCCGAAAGTGCATATACTGCTTGATAGCATCAATCCTCGCTTGAAACTCTGCCCTGGCAGCGTTCATGTTGGAGATCATAGAGCCCACATTACCAACAATGGTAGCAAAAATCAAAACTCCAACCAAGAAGTCTACGACCACGAAGAAATACTCAGAATCTCTCACAGGAGGGGGTGTTTCACCAATAGTAGTCAGGGTCAGTGTTGACCAGTACAGACTGTAGACATACTTTCTAGTCAGACGGGCAAATTCAGGATCAGAGGTGTTGGGGTAGACCCATGTGTCAGCCCCAAATCCAATGGCTTTCGAGATCGAGTAGTACACACAGGCGTTCCAGTGAATAATAATCACAATGTACATGACAAGGTTAGAGATCCTGAAGATGTTTGGGTAGTTTGTCCTTGTTTCTGTTCGCTGGAAGAATTCAAACATCCGAGCTACTCTGAGTAATTTGTTTATTCTTAATTCTGGATAATTCAGTCCTAACTTAAAGTATAAGAGATCAGTTGGTATCATCGACAGAAAATCTAACTTGAATTGAAAAGACGACTTATATTTCTCTCGAAGCTTTTGTTCTTCTTTCACCAGAAGACCTTGCTCTAGGTAACCTAAAATCAAAATAAATAATAAAATAATATTACAACTGCAATTGTGTTGTATTTAATGTCAATTAGAATCTACTTTGAAAAATATTTTGGCTGTGAGTTCCAGGTGGTACATAATGTCTCTTAGTTTTTAACAACTAATTTATTATTTCCAAATATTCAACTTAGTGCTATATGGTTCAGCTTGAGCTAAACTATACAGATTTGAAAATTAGACATTTCTAGCTCTGATTTTTTCCTTCCACTTTTCCACTATGGTGAACATCTGAAAAAAAAAAAAACCCTAAACCTCCTAAAAACTCCACAGGGGAAAAATTTGAACATGGGAATTTCAGTTCCCTATTGAGTGTATCTACTCAGGAGCTTTGGATGCGGGATAAGATTTTAAAAGAAACAGGTGCAGCTGAAGTTAGTTGAGTGTCTTGTTTACTCAATGGTCTTGAAAATCAAGCAAATACTTGGATCTCCTTAAATACAAAATCCTGATTTAGGTGCTAATTTTTCAGAATACCTCATCCTCACATGGCTGCATTGCATGTTTATTTTGTCTTGTTGAGTCAGCTGCACATACAACAGCTTTTATCTGGCTTACCTCACGCCTATTTTACATCAGGCTTTATGTGTTCTTTCAGTAATACATCACTTTCCCCTGGTTTTACAGGTTACAGACTACAGCCTTTCAGAAACCTATCTCAATGCCTTTTTCACTATTGCACCTCATCAAAAGCACTCAGATAAGAGCAGCAGTATTCTGAATATCCTAAATCAGCTGACATAAATATACGAAGAGGAGTAATTGAGTATACTTAACCTGTTCTTGTTCGTACAAACATGTCAGCAGCGTAGATGGCATCAGAAATGTAATCAATAATAAACCATATTGCTAAGTAGTCATGCTGAAGCTCATCAAAACAGGCTCTGAATAGGAAAAGACAAAAGTAAATTTCCATGAAATGAAACTTAAATGCCTGCATGAAATCAGTGATGAATAAAATATTTTTTAAATATATTCAAGGATATTACAGTTTACTGGAGTTTTATGTAGTCATTAAAGGAGTACATCACCTAGCAATAATCATGGTCCAGTTGTACATGACAGGCATTGTGATGCAAAACAACCAGTTGTAGTACATATTTCCTGCTGGATCAATAATGAAAATATCTTTCTTCTTCCTATATGATGGGTAGAGAAAAAGGAGATTTAATGGTAGACTTAAAAAACACATAACAATTTTTGAGGAGCAAAAGAAAACTTTGTTATTGTAAAATAAATGGTCTTTATTAAAGTTAAGCTTCCTTGCTTCAGTGCATGGAGAACATAAAGCTGCTGGTTAGGCGTGACTTAGGATACAAACTTTAGAACCTAAAGTTAATAAAAATCAGATTGGCAGTCCCACTTCAGTTTAGGATAACACTTACAATGTCAGTCTTTTTAAAATAATTTGTTTCCTACCCCTTTAACTGTCTTGTCTGATAGTTGATTTGATTATCTTTCAAAAAATAAAATTATTATGTGACTATTAATGTGAGATAAATCATGCCTTTCTCACTGGGAAAAGTACAGCTCTGAGAAAGATGAAATATTGGCATAGTTTACATAAAAAGAAACAAAGAAGGTGAAATCATGCAATGCAAATTTCTACTGCACTATTTTAAGTTTCTCTTCCTTGGCCAGGAAATTATGAATCTACCAAGCAAAATGTGAAGTAAGGGCTTTTAGATCATAGAAGAGTTTATTTGCATGTAAGTGCTCTTACATGTATAAGAGATTGCTTTACACTGGCCCATCTTTTATTGCAGGGTGTTCTCAAAAAAAAATTGCTTGATCAGAATACAGAGGAGATTTTTCATTATTTTTTTTTCAGATCAGTTCCATGCGTGAATATTTCTGTTGTCAATGTATGAAGTTAAATAAGAACAACTCTAGTCTAGGGAGAACGAGCAGTCTGTTCACTCACTCATTAGAGTATAAGCAGCTTGTTTACAGGATATCCAAGTATAGATTTGTTTTTACATCAAAAGCAATTTTATTTGACTAACATAGCAGAACCAAAATGAAAAATACTTACTCTTCTTTATTTTCTTTCTTCTGGGGCTTATCTTTTTTTTTTGTTTTCTCCTTTTTTTCCTTGTTCTTTTGTGTTTCTCCGTCTTTTTTTCTTTCTGGCTTGCTAAGAAATAGATTCATATATTTAGTTTTTACATACTAAGTGAAAACATATTTGGAAATAAATGAAATGTCTTAGAAATAGTAGTAGTATTACTCTTTGTCTTACCTCTTCTTTTCTTTTTTCTTTTTCTTCTCTCTAAAGAAAATAAAAATACGATAGGTTCATGGGATGCACAAGCCCTTGCTTCCACATTTATTTATTATTATTTGAATTACTTGTTGTCATCTGAATTTAGAAAGGATAACATATTTAGGTGTTTGACCTTCAAAAACTGTTTTCCTTATTGTATTCACATAGCACTACTTTTCCTTTAAAATAATAGATATATTACCTGTAACTTCAGTATTGAAATTGATCATCATAATTGACATTTGTGATATTAAAATGTACCTGCAATCACTTTTGGTATTACTGTTTATAATATATGTTTATAAACACAACTGATTATTAAAAAGTCATTATACACATATATATATAATTTTTTTCTTCACTGCTGCTTAAACAACCGGTACTCGTGTTTTATGAAATGGCAAAAATACTTACTCATCCTTATTACTATTGTTGTTAATATTGTAGCATGCAAGTGCACCAGGTAGGTGTCTTTGCCTGGGGAATAGCAAAACAACACAGTTATAACATATCTGTTGAAATACAAACCCACATTTAATCTAAATTTTTATGGACTCTTTCTCATCATTTTAACCATGGGCTAAATTATCTGAGGAACTTGAAAGAACACAGGTTTTAATCTCCTAATTTTTTTACAATAATCAATCTATCACAATCTTGAGAACTTAATTTATTACTAGGAGGTGAAGAAAACTAGATGATGGCAAGTCTCCAGTCTTATTTAATCCAATGCAAATTATCAAATTAAAAAACCCAAATAGACACAAAATGATAAATTTGACATACCTGTTTTCCCCTTCATCTGGTGGTCCAGGATCTTCACTGGTATCTTGTACTATCACACTGGGAACAATTGCATGGGAGTGATGGGTCTCAATGACTCCTACCTTCATGGTCAAATTTTTCTTATGCTAGATAATTGAGGAAGACTAAAAAGAATTGAGTTATTTCACAGCTAGCAGAAGTAGCAAGTAATTTTTTTTTCTAAAGGTGAACCATTTATATCCCTATTTCCCCCAAGCCAACAACAGTATTTTCAAATTCCTTTCTTCTATGCCATTCCCACCAGGAAATTGCTGCTATAGGGAATGTTCAGCATGTCTTTCTCTTAGAAGAAGCATTAATTTAGGTCTTTCTCCTGAGTCCGATCATATACTGCGAAAATGTGTTTGAAACGTCTGCCAATATTTCATTTGGTTCTGAACCAAAAGCTCAAAATTTATTCATACTCATATAGCAGGTAGTATAAAAACATCTAAATGAAATGTTAGTGGCTGTTCATGTCTGTTTTGTTTAGCTCAGTATTAAAAAACTGAAAATGTTGTAGCGCACATAATTAATACAGTGCATTCTAGTGCATAGTCTTTCCAGAACTGGGGTAATTAGCTTCTGCTCTCCCTTTCCAACACTGTTCTTACAATTTTGCCGTTTATATCTTGGCATCAGTGAGGCTGCCAACTCTTTGGGCATGAATTGTGTCTACAGTGTGATCTACTCTTCTCAGGGCCATTTAGATAGGATTATAAAACAGATGCTATCCACAGCACATGTGAAATCAGAGTATAGAGATGCATCTATACAACAAACTGACAAATGAGTGACTGTACCATTGATAAATGAAGACAAAATCCATACAATGAATTGGTCTTAGAGAAAGTAGTTCCATTCTAGAGTCAAGCACACTGCAAAAGAGGTGCAGGATGACACAGCTGCCACATTACTGTCAGACTTTACCTGACTTTCCTTACTATTCAATAAAATGAAAAATATTCCTGCACAGGACCATGTTTCCAGTGGTCATCAGACAAGAATGACACATGCAAAAAAAAAATACAAAAAAACCCAGCCTACAAAACAGCAAGATAAAGATTGAAAAGTAAGGTGTATTCTTCCATGTGTAGTGCTAAATGCCATCCAACATTGCTGGACAGTTCTAAGGTCTAAAATGTCACATGAAAGGATTCTAAGTTTCTAAGACGTAGTAAACATTAGGTTAGATTCACCAGGAGCTCAAAAACTGTAACAGGGTTTCCACTGACTTACTCCAAGGATAAATTGTGTTTGAAAGTGTGGAGATTGAAAGTGTGCCAGGCTGAATTAAGTAGCTTTGTATCTGCTTATTGGTGCTCTGAAAGCTCTTCTAATGCTGGCACTCAAAATTCCATCCTGATTTAACCTATGTCCTCCAAAGAGCCACACTGGAGTTCACACAGCTCACAAAAATGGTGCAGAATGAAGCTGTATCCAACCACTTCCAATTGCTCAGCACCAGACAAGTGCAAATGTATTCATCTCAAGGGAAATCATATCTCCAACAGAGTGGGCTCTGAATCAGTTCATATTGGACTCCCAGCATTTCTATGAAGGAACTGATTTTTCATGTTTATCTTTGCTCTTTGAGTCTTTCTTAACTTTCAGAGCAAAAAAAATCCATCTTTAATGTTGCGCTATCCAGACATACTAATTTGCAGATATACTAGAGGTTAAAGATGATTAGAAGTGTGATAAAATAGGACAGAAAAATCCAAACACTTCCAGAGTCAGGGCAAAAAATCTGTATCTATTTTGCAATTAAACAAATTCCTCCAGTTCCATTAGTGTATATTATGGGGTGCTAAGTGTTCTGCCGAATGAGCCATGGCAGCCATGTGTAGGACTTGCTGGGAAAGAAGAGCTGCCATTTAGGACAGGACTGAAGATTTCATCTTACTGAGATACTGGAAGCATTAAGTGAGCATTAGGTGTGCTTCAAATTCATCTGCACATGGAAATCAGAAGTATTTACTACCTTGTGGTCTCAAAATACTAAATCTGAATGTGGTGCTTAGGTGACTGCTACACTAAGTTATTTCCTCTGTTGTTCAGTTACAATATATAGCGAAAGAATATCTTCAAATTCCATTAGTCTCAAAATTGTGAGGAGTTCTAAAAATTCTTAAGTTTCTTAATCTGAAATGCTAGTGCAGCATGTGCCCAGCGCAAGCTGAACAGACAAGTAAATGCTTCTGGTTTGGGGACTGCGGTTACCTCAGTACAGCACTTCTGTGACAGAACCCTGATAGTGGGAACACAGAAAATTTCCTGTTAAACACAATAAGTCTGGAATTCACCTTAATGCATTTTTTATTGTATATAGAGGTTTTCCAAACAAAATAATTCAGAGGCTTTTTACTAAATTGTATCACTACCATATTTCATACTCGGTAGTTGCATTTTTTTTCTTAAACTGATACATTATTACAAACCGTTACACTTATTTTAATAGTCCAGTGCTCAGTTTCACATTATCATATTTAGGTAGTATATGTAAAGGTAATGCAGATAATGCTTGCTTCAATGGTATTTTACATTTTTATCATATTGCTTTTACTGTATCATCACAAGCAGTTTGGTTTTAGTGTCTTGGGTTTTTAAATGTGACTGCTATGATAAACAATCAAGTTTTCAAACATTATGACCTAAACCATAATTATATTAATTACTACATATCAAAATCTTCAGGGCTGTAAGAAAACAAAGGCAGTATTATCTTTCTACATGAGTGTTTTGAATAGAAAATCAGCTTCCTTTTCTTCTACTCTTTCATTTTACCTATTTCTCACTTTCTTACTGGCCCACCACATTCACTTATCTTCAGAGAGAAAATGCCCTGAATAAGGATATCCTAGAACAGAATTTGGCATCATATAAAAATCTACATTTTACTTTACAAAAAGCAGCAAAGAATTTTCATTAACTTTAAAGTATGCAGTGTGTTACAGCAAAATCTCTTTTCTAATATGCAGAGTTTTTAGCAGTTCTACAATAAGCAATTTCATCAGTGTGCATGCTTACCTTAGGAAAATAATCTGTTGCTTCTAATAGTGATTGCAGTCCTTTAAATCAGCCACGTTTCCTTACTAAGGAAGCAGAGCCACTGTGAAAAGCTAAATATAATCAACATTTCATAAATAAATTCCTTATTGATCAGTTTCTCAAATAGCAGGTCCTAAATGCAGATCTCCGAGTTATTCCCAAGGAAGGACATGGATATTAGAGGAGGATTTCCTTGACCTAGTGATGGATTTTGAGATTTAGAGAGAGATGAAAGTGACAGTGGCAGTCACTATTATCCTTCAACTGAGCAGCTTACAAGCCCTATCAACATGCACAAGAAGGGACAAATATTGGAGTTTCCTCTATCTTGAAACTAAAAAACTATAGTATCACAAATTACTGTATATTCAGTATTGTCTGCTGCCCATTTTCTTAATATTGCAGATGCTTTTTCTACTGTAGTAACAGATCTTTACTAGAACAGATAAAATATCATAAATGCAAATATTCTGTTTATTTTAATGTGTTTTATATTGACGAATAATAGGAAATACAATTTTAAACTACTGACAGCTCTAAAGTAATTTAACATAATGTTTACGTTCCTATTTTGTTGCTTAAAATAGCCAATTAATTGTGAATATATATTTTGTGGAAAATGCCATGATGATGAAGTTTTAAGACACTGAACTAACATTCAAGTTTGGTACAGATTATGACTTTGCAAAATGGTTTGTAAAGTAGCTGCAGTCCTCCTCCATTAGAAATGTGCAAGAGTTCATCTGTAGTGGCCACGAGAGAATCTTAACATACTTAGAAGGAGAAGATATGGAGGTATTAAGTAGTACAAGAAAGCTGGGGAGGGACTGTTTACAAAGGCTTGTACTGATAGGACTAGAGGAAATGGCTATAAACTGGAGAGGAGAAGATTTAGACTAGATATAAAGAAGATATTCTTCACAATTAGGGTGGTGAGGCACTGGCACAGGTTGTCCAGGGAAGGTGTGGATGCCCCATTCCTAGAGGTGTTCAAGGCCAGGCTGGATGGGGGCTTGAGCAGCCTAATCTAGTGGGAGGTGTCTTTGACCATGGCAGGAGGGGTTGAAACTAGATGGTCTTTAAGGTCCCTCCCAATTCAAAGCATTCTATTTGCATACCTCAGATTTCTCATTTCACTGCTGAATTCCATGAGAATGAGGATAATTAAGCTCTTGGAAGTCTGAGTGATTGAATTTTTAATCTGGCATGTTTTATGTGGCACATTTTGGGAAAAAAAAGAAAGGAAAAAAAAGCATTGCTGAGCATGAAATCCAGTACAGATCTTTTAGGCAGCAAAAAGAGTGAATATTCAAATTTGTAATAGTATCTTCATCACAACTGAGATGTTAAAGTTACTGAATTACTTTTAAACTTTGGTTCACAAGTAGAATCCAGGAAAGTAGTCCTGCCCTTGGAATGCTAGATTAAGAAACATTTGTTTTCTTAACAAGAAAGAGCAGGAGGAAGCAATGCCACTGGCATTCTGTCCTGGTTTCCTCCCAATAGCTGCTGTGTTTTGGATTTAGTATGAGAACAATGTTGATAATACACCAATGTTTTTAGTTGTTGCTGAGAAAGAAAGGGCTTTCAGTTTCTCATGCTTTGCTAGTGAGCAGTGTACAAGAAGCTGCAAAAGAGCAGAGCCAAGCACCTGACCCAAGCTGGTCAGACCTGACCAAAGAAATATCGAACACCATACAATATCATGCTCAATATATAAATGAGAAGTTGACTGGGGTCCAGGGTTCACTGCTTGGGGATCACTGCTTGGGGATGGGATGGGCATTGGTCATTGGATCATTAAGTAATCATATTATGCATCACTTGTTTTGTATATTCAGTAACAGGCAACAAGGATAACATTATGCCCAGTGGAAACCAGGTGTATAAATCTACAGGTAGGTATCCAACATAACAAACGGACAAAGAAGTGAATAATATCCTAAGTTCTGTCATATGTTTCAATGATGACTTTAAAGGGCTAATATACAATTCCTGTCCTAAAATTATAGATATGAAAGGAACCTTGGAAGGTCACTGCATCCAGCTAGTATTGAATCAGGATGAGTTTTACTTATGTCATTCTCATGGGCTTTTTTCCTGGTGCGGAGTCTGAAAGATCTCAGTGTTCAATGATAAGCAGTGATTTTGTGAATAAAGTGATTTTTGTGGTGACATCAAATGTCTGGGACATCAAAGTAATTGTGAACTCCTGTGTTTGGTGCATGCCTTTGTCCAAAAGTTTTAGATGATCAACCAAGCCAGCCAAGTCCACGTTCTGTCTCTCAAGGCAGCACGAACTATAGAGATAGACTGAAGAACAATTTTTTTAAAATAAGTAGTCCTGTAAAGCAGCTCTAACTTATTTTTTTCTTACCTGTTTTACCATGGAGTTCTTCAAAGAAGTTCTCAAATAGAGAAAGATGAATCCTACCGGGCCAGGACCTCACTTATCTGCAAAATGGCTTGCAGGACAAGTTCTGCATGAGCTCAGCACAGTGGTCTTAATTCTGTCCTCCTTCAAGAGACAATTACATAGTTGTCACTGAATTCACTGATAATTACATTAGCTTAGAAACAATACTTATTCATTAATATTTTTCCTGTTGTTCATATTCCAGTGAAGTAACCTTTACTGATGGGAGAATGGCTGCACTCATGGATTATTGTTTTAGTAGGACGACTTTAATCTGGTTTTGTATCTTGCTTTGTCATCACCTGTAATTCTTTTCAATCCTATTAAAGCTACCCCTAGTTTCAGACACCCATAACCAAAACATCAGATACGCTGTACATATGTCTTTATTTATAAATAAGCAGATTTTAATGCCACAACATTGTCTTTCAGCTTACTGTGCTGTAGCTGTGTACACAGATGGGTGTTTGGATTAGGACCATGGTTTTGGCAGGCTTATTTTCTGCAAATACTCTTCCGTCTTTCCTAGCGCTGATATAATTTCAGCAATGAATGTCACGTCAGAAGTGCTATAGCTGAGAAGGCTCCAGGGTTCTTCTGGCTTCTTTAGTACTTTTTTGTGTAGACCAGTGTTACAGGGAATTCAGTGTCATGAAGCTCAATAGGCCCCGACGAGGCTTGGTGAGTGGAAAACCATCAGTGCAAACAGTAACTCAACCAGTAGGTGGTACTGTATTTTCACTTTAGAGTTAAATGGCTGCTTTATGGAGAGGGAGGAGCAATTTCAGATGTCTGTTGGTGTGTTAAGACTACCATGGGCTGAGGAGGCTGGGAACAGAAAGCACTGGACAGACTGCAAGCCTTCTGTGGCCGTGAGCACTAACAGGCACACAGTACAGCACCCCACAGCATGATAAAAGACTATATCAAAGCTTTTAACCAGTATCTTCCAGGTCCAGATCCTAGTTTTTGCTTGACTACTTTGATCGGGGGTTAGCACTTCTGAAATATCCGTGGGCACTATAAGTGCTGTTGGTTGGTCGTGTCCAGCAACGTGTGCCCTTTGAGCTGGACCTGCAAAGAGTCTATCCTTGTGCCACCCAGGTCAGAGTGGCTTGAGACATCTCTTCTCCTCCCAACCTGAAACCTGCAAGGAACAGAAGAATTGGCCCAGTAGAAAACTCCATGGAAAAAAACCAGAACCTTATTCATTCAGTAATGTCATTGGAATAAAGAATAAGTATGGTGTCACTGTAGGAGAGTCAGTAGCTCTGAGGAGTCAGTTAGGATTTCTGTTTATCAAAAATTTATTTCAAGCTAAAATAACATAAGAAATCTGAGTTGGTTGCACAGAGTAATAACTAAAATGTTTACACATACAAAGGTGATCAACTGAGATTAATTCTACTTAAAAGAAAATCAATATATGGCATCATCACTGATAAGTGTGGTAGAAAATGTGCTGCAGTTAAAATAGGTTTGATATATCTAGTCTTGCTTGTCTATAATTCACTGCAGCAAAGTAGAAGTTAAGGTGACAGTATCTGGGCATTTTTAAGGCAACATGTATAAGATTAATCTCGTCACAGCAAGTACAGCAATCTAAAAATATTAAGCTACTATCTAGAGGCACCATTTTTTTTGTCTCAGTTGAAGTTAAGTACTTTACAGGTTGCTCCTGCAGATCTACTCTAAATCAGCAGCATTTAGGACAGGTGGAGTTCCCATGGTCAGAGCTCAACTCTGAAATCCAGCTCAGGAATTTTTGTGTGGCTGCCAGGATAAGTAATAAACCTATCTGCAGCTGTTGTATTGAAAGGAGCTCATGTTTGGACCCTGCTGGGCAGCAGCAACTGCAGGCATAGAAGACTAATACAAAACAGAGAAGCTAAGCAATGATGGCAGGACTTTAAAATGCCATAAGAGGCTTTCCGTAGTAGTAGTAGTAGTAATAATAATAATAATAATAATAATAATAATAATAATAGTTCTTGCTTCAGCTCTGCACCTGGGCTAGCTGTGCACGGAACAGTTTTCTCACTGTGGTGAAGCCCATTGTCATCACCTTAGTAGTTACAATAATATAATTAAATACTGCATAATGACAGATATAAGGAAATTGATGCATACATGTATGAGAAAAAATCCTCAACAAAATCAAAGAATTCATAATGAAGCCAAGAAGTCACACAAACTTTGCTTTATTAAGTCATTCATCGCTATCATAGAGACGTGTAAGTTGATAGGAATGGTTGGACTCAATGATCCTGTGGGTCTCTTCCAACCTAGTGATTCTGTGATTCTGTGAAGTTCTTGTAATGTAGACATTGTAAAGGTGAAGTGGATAGGTGATTAAATGCACAAAACCAAATGCAATGTTCCTTTTCCCCTAACATACAGAGCACTGCTTATATTACGAAAGAAACACAGAAACAAAAATTGAGACGAAGACGTCAAACCTGATCTCTCTGTTTAGCCTCAGGACTGCAAAGTCAAGTATGCCTAGGACGGGGAAAACTAAGTTGTTTTGCTGACGCGGTTGCTATAGTTCACCAGTTTGCACCAGAGCTAATAAAGTTTGCAAAACTAAAGATGATTAATTTAGGTGCTGAGAAGCATGGTTACAGCTCTGCGAGACTCAAGCCAGCACGTCCCTATGATGCTCTGTGGAGGAGTCTTACATTCATTGCTCAGTTAGCCTCCAGTTTGGGGAGCTCTTCTGAATGTTAAAGGTCCTCAGACTGTCTCCGAAAGTTTGTTTGGTAACCCTAGGTTAGCATATCATTGTAGAATCATAGAATCTGAATAGTTTGGGTTGGAAGGGACCTTAAAGATCATCTAGTTCCAACCCCCCTGCCATGGGCAGGGACACGTCCCACTAGATCAGGCTTAGTAATCACATGTTTTGTGAATGTATTTCACTCAACCATGCTCAAAACAAGGGTTTAGACTTCTACCTTGAAACTATTGACTCGGTAATAAAGATAATTGTTTCTTATGACACACCCTGGTTCCTGTTCAACCACCTGGAGTCATCACTGAGTAAGCCTATCACCCCCAGGCGCTGCCCTAGTTCTGGGGGCTGGGGCAGCTGGGGATCGCGCCCCTGCGGGGGCTGCAACCCGCCACGCACTGCACGCGCTGGCACATCACACCCGCCACCTCCCAGGTGTGAACGGGAGGAAAGTCAAACCTAGAGAAACTTCCAGTAGGCATAAATCCTGCCCGGGGACTCCAGGAGAGAATCATAGAATAGTTTGGGTTGGAAGGGTCCATAAAGATCATCCAGTTCCAACCCCCCTGCCACGGGCAGGGACATCCCACTGGATCAGGCTGCCCAAGGTCCCATCCAACCCGGCCCTGAACACCTCCAGGGATGGGGCAGCCACAGCTTCCCTGGGCAACCTGTGCCAGTGCCTCAACACTCTCATGGTGAAGAAATTCCTCCCTATGTCTAGTCTAAAGCTGCCCCTCTCCAGTTCAGAGCCGCTGCCCCAGCGCTGTCACCACAAGCCGTTGTGGACAGTCGCTCCCCAGCTTTCTTGTAGCCCCTTCAGGCACTGGCAGAGCCATTTCCTTTGGATTCAGGGTCCGGGAGGATTGGCAGGAGTCCCCAGGTGAGAACTGCAACCTCATAACGACACACACACCCCCACACAGACACGGACGGACGGACAGACGGGCGGGCGGGGCGCGCTCAGGTGCACCGGGACGCGCCCGGGCGGGAGAAGCCGCCGCCCGCGACGCTGCGCGGCCCGCGGAGGGGCTCCCCGAGGCCATGGGGCACCGGCCGTGCCGCACGGGTCAGCGCCGAGCGGAGCCGGGGCGGGGGGTTGGGGGGAGGGCCGCGGGACTGCGCTGCGCGGAAGATGCGCGGGGGGAGCGCGGGGCGTAGGCGGCGCTGGGGGCGCGGCGCTGAGCGGAAGGCGCGCGGGGGGGCGCGGTGCTGGGAACGCGGCGCTGCGAGGAGGATGCGCGGGGGGCCGCGGCAGTGGGACAGGGCCCCGCGAGAGGCTCTGCTCCGCCGGGAGCTGCCGCGCTGCTTCTCCCGTGTGTGGGTCGTGCGGGAACCCGCTTCTCAGCAGCTTTTGTGCTTTCTTTGTCGCCTCGGGGGGTGCCGCCGAATGAACCCCTGTGGCTTCTCGGTTCATCGGCTCTCAGCCTGCTGGCCAGGACTCGGGAAAGCGGGCTTGGTCTTTCCCGGGAGCCTGAGAAAAGGCATTTCTGGGCCCTGCCAGCTGTGAGCTGACTCGTGAGCGCAATAAAAACGGTCAAATTACACGGCTAATCAAATAGTTTTCCAGATGACTTAGGATCAGCATTTTCCGTAGCAGGATAAAAGCTAAGCTGGGCATCAGAAACGAACCGCAGGTTTCATTATAGGTTGGTCCAAGGGTTTTGCATGACTGCGAGTTAAAATTGCGGCGAGGTGTTTGTAGTTCCAGGGTGGCAAATCTGCCTGACTCAGGTAACATTTAGGTGTTTCAGAAAACATTTTCAGGTTTAGCTGAATTGTGAAAACAGTTTCGAAGTTACAGCAGTACCGGCCTGAACTCAGGCTGGTTTCCTGGCGCTGTCAGCCCTGAGTCAGAGCTCAGAGAGTTTATTTCTGCAGGGCGGTGTTCTGCTGACGGGTTCGTGTTTCTTGACGTTTGGAAGTGGGAGATGAAACTAGCTTAGCTACAGAAACTGGATGCTGAGCGAGGCAGGCAGCCTCAGAGGTTTGTCGCCTTCCTCAGTCCTTCCCGGTAATCTTCAGGCTGATCACAGTTGGGAATAAAGTAATAGGAATTCTGGAAGCAGCCTCCCCTTCCCAGATCTCAAGGGTCTTATTAAACGTGAAGTTCCCCATGCAAGTGGAACAAATTACACATTTTTCAAAACTAGAAAAAGCTTCGCAACACAACAGAGATCACAGCCATTCAGAATTATTCTTCTCCACTGACAGAACGGATGAAAAATGCTCCCATCTCTTCGTAAATGTGAGCCAAGATTGTATTTCAGAAAGGAGGAAAGCATCCTGGGGCAGTCAGTAAGTGATTTACTACAGATGCAGTGATTAAATTTTCATTATTTGATGTTGTAAAATACGCTGGGTAATGGAAAACTTAAGAATCAGTAGAAAAAGTAGTAGAAATGTCAGTATAGAAAGAAAGAAACCTGCCGTTCATCTCCAGCTGAATGAAAGTACACCTTTACCAAAAAGAGGGTAGAGGAATGCCATTTCCTTCACTTGAGAAACCTGACACACTGATAGAAAGCTGTCTTCACCATTGCAGGTAGCTAAAAGACCATACTTGTCTAGAGATTTTGTTGCTTTCTTTTAATTAAAGTTGAGAACTGTAAAAGCATCTAGGAGCTGAATGGTGGTTGTACAACCATGCCAGTCTATTTTAGCATTTTTATAATGTATTGAGAGCTAAGGGATTTCATTCACTGGCAGCCTCTGCTGGCTTTTTTTCCCTTGCTGTGATGTTTGTTAGCTAAGGGAAATATTTAACATTAGTATCCATTTGCAGCAAGAGTTTGTTCCCTATATAGATTTGTTTTCCCTTCTCTTTTTTACTTCTTGTTTCCAAATCTCAGCTATAAATGTGAAAGCAGAAGAATGGAATAACAGCAGGCTTGCTCTAGCAGGAAGAGTCTGAAATCATGAATTTAGCTATATGTTTGTGTTTTAGGGATGTGGTCTTTCCGCAACACAAAAGAACCCTTTCTTCTTGACATTTCAGGTTAGCTTTTACAAGTCGAGTTTTACATTGAGGACAATGTTTTATCACTGGATTCCTTGGTGTTGCCCTAATTGCTTGACTGAGCCAAGGTAGTGCAAAAAATACGTGTAAAACAAGGTGTGCACCTGTGAATTACAGGGGTGGGTAATGACCCAGGGTGGCACTGTGTATGTTATGCAGATTCTGTGTGTTGTTTGCACAGTTGGAAATGACAGGTGCTCTGGGAAGAGGTAGAAAGGACTGTGCAGAGGAAGGATGGGGCTCCTTCAGAGCTGTGCCTGGTTCATGAATCGTTTGCTCTCCTTTTTCTCATCCCAGGTGCTGTGCTCTCTTTTACTTGCCATGACTCCTGCCAAGCGTGGTGCCAGATCATCAATGTGTCTGAATCTCACTCATCTCTCCTGGCCTCTAAGGACAAAACTCTGAATGAAACAAACTGGAGCATTTCCACACCCGCTGGAAGCAAATATCACCTCTACATTGGCTTGGCTTTGGCTATAGGTTCCAGTATCTTTATTGGTTCTAGTTTCATACTGAAGAAGAAAGGACTTTTGAAACTGGCAGACAGAGGAGTCCTCAGAGCTGGTATGCAGGGGTGCCTGCCTTACTTCTGCTGGGGTCACAAAGGCCTCTGTTAAACTCTGTTAACTCGGCAAAATCAATGTTTGGGTCACAGATCCATGTTTAAAACTGTTGTAGTTGAAAATCAAGAAGCCTGTCTTGGCTAGGGATGGAAATACATGTGACTACAGGGACTGAGATTTCCGAATTCTTAAGGCTGTGGTGGCAGCAGTCAGTATTAAATCTAGTGAGCTGGCGCTCTTTCCTCCCTGACAGCAGCTAGATACCAAATAAAGTTCTCCTTTTGTCTTACACTTCAAAATACCTTTCTGTCTCTTCTTTTTCTTTCCATCTTTTTTCCTCTTCACTTGAGATAGAAAGTCTGAAGATGCTAACTAGGTTTAGGAAAAAGGAAGTGGAACGAGCTGCAGAAAGGAGATTTATTACAAGGGTTTCTGCAGCTAGTACAACTATTCTTTTATCAAATTCAACAGATGAAGAGCTGGAAAGATGTAGAGAGCTTTTTAAAAACCCATTGGACTAATGTCATAATTCCCTTTGCATGCATTTAAATATAAAGCATTAGCAGGTTTTTGTTTCTCGCACTGTACTCTTCCAAAGATTTTGGCTATTTGGGAAAAAAAATGTGTTACTCAATGTTCCGTGTATTTACATTTTATGTAAAAAAAATAAAGCATGCAGTGGCAGTTTTCTTTTTAATCTTTCTCAATTAAAAGTATAATCAGGGTCAAAATGACTGTGTATGAAAATATTGGCTCTGCATAAGAGCACTTTGAAGCATTTATTACGCTCACCAACAATCCTCATGGACATTTTGCTTTTGTTTGGAACTTTCCCTTTAGTCAAATATCATTTTTCAGAAGTCCGAGTCACAAAAGAGTAGAGAGATTAATAAAAATGTCAGTCATAATTGAACAAAATATTCTTTGTTTCGTCCAGATAACGTGCTCTTTCAGTACTTTATATGACTAGAGGCAAATGTGAAGTTTTTGGTTTGTTTCGTATAATGATCTTATAATATATAATAAAATATATTTTTAATGTATGTTAAACTAATAAATAATCTTAAGATAATTTTTTCTGCCTTCAGGACAAGGTGGATATTCTTACTTGAAAGAATGGCTTTGGTGGGCTGGATTGCTATCAAGTAAGTTGCCTCTCTCCTCTCAACCTCTATTTAAATGCTACATAGAGTAGATTGTTTTAAATAGTTTTATTTCCTGATTTTTCACACCATTTACTTAAAAGAAATGTCTTTGCAATCACCTTTATGACAGAAACCATTCTTATATCCCATCTCTCAATATTGTGTTTGGTCTTTGGAGCTCTTGTGTCTGCCTTTTTCTATTTTTAGAGCTGTTGTTTGCTTTTTGGGGCAGAATAGCAACCTTTTCTTTAATATCCAATTAAAAATGATAGGATTTCATCTGTCCAGCTTTTGGGAATACTTAGGGGAAAATTACTTAACTTTCTTCAGCCTTTATTATGTCCAGAGGAGGTTAGATAGTTATGAAAGGAAAAATTGCATTTATAGTGTAGAGAAAAAAGTGTCTGGTTTATTTTTGCTATCATAGCTATCATGCAAAATAGTTGTAATAATGTGCCTTTTATTCTCCCCCATTCACCCTGATCCAAATGTTCTTTCTTCTGTAGTGGGACTGGGAGAAGCTGCAAACTTTGCTGCCTATGCCTTTGCACCTGCAACCTTAGTTACCCCTTTGGGTGCACTGAGTGTTCTCATAAGGTTAGTACAAACTGGAAGCAAGCTTTGACAAATCAACTGGTCACTGCATGAGGAAAAAGCAATGTCTTTGGCTGAAAACAATGAATTTTAATAAGAAAACTGAAAAGCAATGTATTGACAAAAAGTCTCTTGATGGAAAGATCCCTTGCTTATTGAATACTGAATTTGCTGGGTAGAGGGAATACATGGTTTCCCACCAACATTTCACCTATACTATAAGGTATTTCATAACAGCGTATACCAGGTATACTGCTGATGCACAGTGCTCGAAGGCTGTAATTAATCTCTTCTTAGAGAAATGAAGCTCTCTTAAAAAGTCTTATCCTGTTCTTCAGTTGTGAAAAAACTTTTATGAGAAAATACAGTATTCCCTCATGTTTTCAAAAGTGTTTCTTTTTACAGGAGCATAATTTCATTTTCAGGCACACTTAGTAAGCATTTTGGATTTGTTTGATCTTTTCCCAATCATTCTGGGAAGAAAGCAAAGAAAAATTTAGCTTTTTTAATGTCCACGGTTAAAATTTGTCACTCTTATGAAATATGAGTGCCCTTCAAACACTTATTATTTACTGTGTATGGAGACATGAATAATTCCCAAGTATTTAGCCATATTAATGTATGCCCTTATCACAGAAGCAGAGAAGATGTAGATTACATTTACAACTAACATCTGGGAAATAATTATGAGCAAAATAGAATTATTGTATTTTAATTTAAAAAGTCTTATGCTTAAGACTTGAATATATTATATAAAATATTGTGTTTAAAACCAACCTGGGCCTTTTTTAAAGAAAAGAATCCTGCAGTAGTCTTAACTGTTAAAAACGCAGCCATTCTGTCATAGCAAAACCCAAAAAAGGTAACTTTGTCACCTACAGATGTGCTGGTATCAGCATGTTGATAGATGCAGACTAACGGGCTGCCTGGCTGCTGCTTCTCAAAACAGCCTGAATTTTGACACCCTGTCCTTTGATGTGAATAGCAATCTTTCCTGTTTTCATGAAACAGAAAACTCTGCAAGAACTTCATGTCCGTGAACTCATTACCCTTGTGTGAAAAAGTAGCTGTAAATTGATGACTGAGTTAAAAAAGTGTTTGTGAGTGTGTCCACACACTGTTAAACCTGTGTTTGTGCTTATGGTAGTGCTCTAGGTGGCTAATTTTGTGCTTCGTGAGGTGTCCTTATTTGGGCCTGTTATTATCCTTACATTAAATCTCAAACTTCTTGGAGCACCCTGAGTCAGTCTTCTTCAAAGGAGGAGTTGTGTCTTCTCTGTGTTTTGGAGGGAGTCCTGGAAAGCCAGCCAGAAACTTTGCCTGGTGGGAGAGTTCAGGGAGCGCTGAGAAGGAACGTTTTCCAAAACTTGTGTGTGTTAGTTCTAATGGCAAATAAGTGTTTTAAACCATTTTTGGAAGAAAATAACAGCTTGCATGGTCAGCCTACAAGTGTGCAAGTGCATACCCCTGACCCAGACAATCAGTAATGAGAAGTTACTCGAGCAATTCAGACACTTTACAGCTTGGAAGAAAAGGATTAGGGTTGTTAACCCCCTTAAAACCTCACTTGACCTTCTTGGTCCTGACCAGCCTCCCTGTAAAACTCCTTAAATTTTGACTGTTTCAGGCTGCTTTCCCATATGTTCAAATTCAAAAGAGATTTTTAATTACTGTTGTTTTACACAGAAAGATTTTTAATGTATCATGTGGCTGGTGGAGCTAAACCTTTTATTTATATTTTGCTGAACAGTGCTATATTGTCATCCTCTTTTTTAAATGAGAAGCTGAATATTCATGGAAAGCTGGGCTGTGTACTTAGTATTTTGGGGTCAACGGTCATGGTTATTCATGCCCCTGAGGAGGAGGAGGTCACCTCACTAGACGAGATGGCAAGAAAGCTGCAAGATCCAGGTCTGTATGCAATTGCACTGAACTTGGGCTACAATTCATAGAGAAGTGTTCGGGACACTGAATAACTTTTAGCATGTACTCAGACGTAGCCTAGTATTTCCTCTCATGCACATTTCTCTTCTTCCCTTTCCTTTTTTTCACAGCATTTGTTACGTTTGCTGTTCTCGTGACATTTGTTGCCCTCATGCTCATCTTTATCGTGGCTCCAAGGAGAGGTCAGACGAATATACTGATCTACATTTTAATTTGCTCGCTTATTGGTGCCTTCTCTGTCTCATCTGTGAAAGGCCTGGGCATTGCCATTAAACAAATGCTGGAACAGAAACCAGTTTATCGACATCCGTTGGTTTACATTTTGGTGGGCACTTTAGTGCTCTCCGTCAGCACTCAGATCAACTATCTCAACAAAGCATTGGACGTGTTCAATACATCTCTAGTGACACCTATTTACTATGTGTGTTTCACCACGACAGTTGTGACATGCTCCATCATCCTGTTCAAGGAGTGGAGTAGTATGGACCTGGGTGATATCATTGGAACCCTGAGTGGATTCTGCAGTATCATCATAGGTATTTTTTTGTTGCATGCTTTCAAAAATACTAATATCACCTGGAGTCAGCTGATGTCTACTGTTGCCAAAGAACCATCATCACATGAAACCTGTCACACTTTACTGGAGAGCATGGAAAACCCAGCTTTGGCATATGAGGAGGACAATGTTTTATTCAGTCAATGAAACTCTCAAGTGATGTTTATCATCAAAGAATTATGAATTGCAGACTCAGCCCACCTGTGTCTACCAGAATCTTCTTCTTTTCTGCAGTGCTCTAGAAAGCTGCCTGTAAGGCCAGTTAAATGCAGGCCACTCTTCTGTGCCAGCTGTTGGTAGTAATGAATGAAAATGTTCAATAACTAACATGACAGACAGAAACCTGATGGTGATTGCCAGGCAATGAACAATGTTGTCCTTTTGTTTGACGCAGCATCTACTACTGGAGGATTTTAGCAGAAGAGAATGGTCTTTTTAAGCTATGTTTACAAAGTGCGGTTTTCCCATCATGATAAATACAGCCTTGCTGAAGTGACAAGCACTCTGCTGTTATCTTGGTGATGGCTCTTAATCTCAAAGCTGTGACCAACAAAGTAAATTCATTAGAGGCTTGAACATGGTTGCTGTTTGTTTAAAAAAATATGTGAGATGAGAGAATCATAGACAGCATAGAACAGTTTGGTTTGGAAAGGACCTTAAATATCATTTAGTCCTAACCCACCTGCCAAATGCAGGGGCACCTTCCACTATACAAGCCTGCTCAAACCACCATCCAACCTAGCCTTGAACACTTCAGGGATATGGCATCCACGATGTCTCTCACCAACCTGTTCCAGTGCTTCATTGCTATCACAGTGCAGAATTTCTTATTTATATCTAACCCAAATCTACCCTCTCACAGTTTAAAGCCATTACTCCTTGTCCTATCACTACACTCCCTGATGAAGCACCCTTCCATCTTTTTTTAGTCTCCATTTCAATACTGGCTGCAATGAGGTCTCTTCAGAACCTTCTCTATGCTAAACAAGCCCAACTCTCAGCCTTTCCTCACATGGGAAGTGCTCCAGCCCTCTGATCATCTTCGTGGCCCTCCTCTGGACTCACTTTTAACAAATCCATGTCCTTCCTGTACCGAGGACTCCAGAACTGGATACGCTACTCCAGGTGGAGTCTCATAAGATCAGAGTAGAGGGGCAGAATCACCTTTTCCACCCTGCTGGTCGCACATCTTTTGATGCAGCCCATGATACAATTGGCTGCAAGCACACATCACCAGCTCATGTTGAGCTTCTCATTAGCCAACACCTCCATGTCCTTCTCTTCAGGGCTACTCTCAATCAATTCTCTGCTCAGCCTGTAATAGTGCTTGGGATTGCACCAGCCCGTGTCCAGGAGCTTGCACTTGACCTTGTTGAACTTCATGAGGTTCAGATGGGCCCACCTCTCAAGCCTGTCAGGGTCTCTCCAGACGGCATTTCTTCCAGTGTGTTGGCTGCGCCACAGTGGAATAAATTATTCAGGCAGAAGAAAACCTGAATATGCATCTAAGAATTTACACTCTGTTTTATACTACTTTGTGTTTTAAGAAGGCACTTTACTTATTTCCATACTCCTTCCTAATAATGCCATCTATTCATCAAAACCCTTTTAAGCTTTTCAAGATTCTTTCTTTTTTTCTGGGAAGATATCATTGTTTTTTAATAGCAAAACAGTCCTATCATTTTCAATTCTGTTATAAAAGCAAAATTTATTTTCCAGTGCATGCACTATTTCTAAAAATACTATGTAGGCTGTAAACAAGGGGTGAGAAACATAAAAACATCTTTTGTTTTAGTCTAGCCTTTTCATCTTTTCTAAAAATGACTGTTCAACTCTATCAGATGTTTTAACTATTAATCTACTATAGGCCTTGAAGATTAGTATCTGTGCCACAGTATGCTCCTCAGTTGTGGTCACTGATCTTTATGTCACAAAAGCAGCTTGCACGGTCCATGATTTACTCATTACAATCCCCTTTGTTGCCACTTTGTGAGTGAAAAAGTAGCTTCAACAATCGAATGCGTGGTCATGACAAGCTCATCGGAAAGGCAGTAACCCGATTCTCGGGTTTTTAAATCCACAACCTTTTCCAGAGGATGCTAGCATTCCAGTAATTCAAAATTTATTTTATTCAGCTGAAATGTATATGCTAAGCAGAACCTCCTCATGAAGTAGGCTGTGTATTCTCCAACATGCAAAGAGTGTGATAAAGGTGGATACTTTGGATGTATAGTGAACTGTTCCGTGAAACACAACTCATAATTTAGGTATAAGAACAAAAGTGTTCCTACTGATACTTATGTCGTGCAAAGCTTAAGTACTCCATTTTTGAAGGGCTTTTATGAAATACCTCACTTAATGATTTTTAATAATGCTTTAGAAGCTATCAGCAACTACTATAGAAAGTAATGGTAGAGATACTAGCTTAAATTTATTTCTGTATTACAAGCATAGGTTTTTTATTATTCTTACAATTGTTATTATATTACAAGGGTAGGTTTGTTGTTGGCATACAAGTTCTACCTCTTCCTGTAGGTATCAATCATCTGTACCTTGTTTCTAAACCCTCATTGTCAGGTTGAAAATCATATTTGAAAAATGCAATACTGAAAAGTGTGTCAGGTTCTTTTGCTCACAGTACTTTATAAAAGATTACAGATAATCTTGGCAATGTAAAGGCAAGCCAGAAGATGTCATTTGGCAATGGGTGTTCAGGTTATCACCTGATTACCTAATTTGACAAGTACGTTCAATAGTGCAGGAGGTGGCAGCAGTGTTACCCCAGCAAAAGAGACATTTTTACAAAAAACGGACTTGCAAAGAAAATATAATGGCAATGTGTACAGCTTTGGATTATTTTTCACCTTTCCAAGTGATGAGACTTGCAGCAATTCTTTGCTGTTGAAACGTATGTGTTAAAAACTTAAGAAAACAATATATATAAACAGAGTTTCCTTACGCCTTAGGTAATGTGGACAATGCTTTAGATCTTTTGATCCAAGCTGCAAGATCTTCATAGTTAAAAACAGAGAATATAGAATCATAGAATCATAGAATCGCTAGGTTGGAAAAGACCCACTGGATCATCGAGTCCAACCATTCCTATTTGAGTTACAAGAAGCTGTGGAGAAAGAATTTTTATTTGTCATTGTATTAATTCCCATTCTGCTCTAAGGAGAAAATCTTCTATGAATTATTTTGTGCTAACTTTTCTCCCCAAGGTGTTCTATTTATTGACAAGATCACCTAAAATCTTTGCCATGGAAACTCCCTATCACCCTCAGTAAGATTACGTTACAGACATGACAAAATACTTAGCATTGAACCTTAATCACTGCTAAGGCATATTATAAAATTTCCCAGAAATTCCTGGAGTGTTTGTAAATCATATAAATCATAAAAAGACAAAAGATGGAGGGTTTTTTGGTTTTCCTTTTTACAAAACCTTGCGTTGCTTTTCACTGTGAATTGCTCGTACAATTTAAAGGATAACTGAAGAAAATATTGGTTGACCCTAAAAAGAGAAGGAGATCTTTTTGCACAGCTGGTGACCCCTGTACTTACTTACATAGTCATCATTGTCGTGTGAACAAATGGGTTGTTTGTACAAAAAAGGAACCAGTCCAGTTCTTGAATGGATATGTCTTGGCATTTTTTAAGATATGTAGTAATATTTTCTTTGAGAAGGGTCTGGACTCCTTGTATACCAAGGCTGGACTCTTTATATCAACTCCTCACAGTCAGTTAACTTATACCAAGCAAAAATTTTGTATTTTCTACTGAGCCTGAATATTTGCTTTTATTCATAAATAACATCTACTAGGAAAATGTTGTTTTCTTACAATATCAGAAAAGCAAAGTTAATGCTTATATTCATTTTGTACAGTAAGTCTACCATGTTAAGAGGTAAGTTATTCATTATTTTTTTCATAAAAAAACATTTGCTATAAAAGATGCTATTTTTTAAAATGTTTGTGTTTAGTTATTGATTTGGAATATTTTTAAATTTTCATGAAATTATGCTAATATTTCTCTTGTAATAAATTGTTCATGGATTATGTACTAAATTGTCTGTGTTTTTTAAACAAGGGATATAAAGGAGTGTAGTTAATATTTCTGGTAAGCATTTAAACATCTCATAGATTCAAAACAATTAATCTTGGGTTTAGCAGCTGGTCCTATGCACCTGAGTGAATTCTAGATTAAGGAGGTCTGGCTGATATCCTTGCAGTTCATATGCATCTGACCTGATCGTGACATTCTTTTAGTAGCTTTAAGTTTGCTAGATTTTTTTTGATTAAAAAAAAATAATACTCCCCTAGAAAAGCCACATGTGAAACTAATGTGTATTCATCTTGAGCTAAGAAGTCTATAATGTTATGATGGAACTGGAGGGAAGAGTATGGGGAGATCAATAGGTTTTAGCTTCTTTTATAGAATTACCCGATTTGTCCAGATGTGTTATTTTTACCCTGGTGTTCTATAGAAAGCATCAGCAAGAAACATTTAGTGCTGGAAGTTACTTGTAAAAAGACATTGATTTTGAGGGACAAAAGTAATGCGCACAAGTGACAATTCCTTCCCTTCTAAACCAGGGAAGAAAAATCAAAAGCTGATGTATTAGGGATCTCTTTCACATGGCCTGTCTTAATGGAGAGTATTTCAGTGAGTTGTCAGGTTTTCCAGGCAGTGAAATGAAGGATATGATCTAAAGTAATCTGACGTGTTTTGCAAAGTTGGGGAAGTGGTTAACTACTAGAACAAAGGAAGCCTCAGAGGTAATACACTGTTAATCAAATTGTGGCTTTTAAATGCTGATTAAAAATTAATCTTGGCAGCTGCTTATTACTGCTGTACCTCAGGACAAATTAATGGACAATTAAATCCATTACGTAGCTGTGCTGATTAAATTTAGGTAGGTCAAGAGGGCTTGGATAGGTTAAACAATCTGCAGGGAATTTGGAACGAAGTACACAGGTTATTAGTTTCTGTAGAAATCTGCTCTACCATCTTCCTTTATCTGCCCTCTCAGTCATGCTTAAAACAGCCACGCTATAAAAAAATTTCATCCCAGAAGAGTACTGATTCAAAATTTCAGTCTCTTTATTCATCACAGTTGCATATGGGGAATTACATACTCCTAGCAAATACCATTCTCATACTGTTTAAATTCCAGCGAAACAAAACTGGCAAGTGTGCTAGAAAACAGTTTTTTAGCAGAGCTGGTTTCTCATATCTGACTTTTCTGGCAGGTTTTAGAGAGATGTCGAGGTTCAGAACACCACAAGGAGGCTGAGCAGGAGCCAGACTGATGGTGCCTGAGGGATGATGACACTTGATGATGAGCGTTAGTGTGTCTGCAAGGCTTACCTGTTTATGAAACTTTACAGAGAGGGTAAAAAAGTTGGTCTGAAAAGCAAGTGGCACTGGAGGTTAACATCATCGGACTCATATGCACAAGTAAACGATCTCCATTGCTCATCAGGAATACTTTTGATGAGGGAAGTAATTTCATATTCTGAAAATACATTCTAGTTTGGCAGCAGTGCACCTTTTTTTTTTTTTTTAATAGACGAGAGATGTATCCTAAGCAGCTAGTACACAGAGGCTGTGAGTTCTTCATTTTTCCATAATACTGACTTGCTGCAAGTTTTCTGATGTTTGATCAAGAAAAAACAAATGAAATTTTACAAATGCTGAGCATTCATACAGCTTTTGACTAGACATTCACCATATGAGGGTGATGTAGTGTCTCTTTCTAAACTTTGCTGCTCTTACAGATCTATCTTCCATCACAAAAAAGTTTTCAAAAGAAATAATCAACAGATGTCCATTTGCCCAGATAGGCCTCTTCATGCTCAGTGACATGGGTGGCATTCATGTGTTCATCCAAATACTTTCATTTTTACCTGTTTGATATATGGTTAGAGCTTGAGCTAAGCTCAGAGACAATGTGAGGATTAAGGAGGTGCCTACTTAGTCTTTATGGGTGTAGCTCTTCTGGTAAGTAAATATACTGTAGATATCTAACCTTTGTCCCATAGACCTTTCTTGTTGCTGATTAAGTACTGGTTTCACTGAATGACTGAGCATATTCCAGTGCTTTTTCATTTATGTACTGTCACCCTGATAACAGCAGCTGTTGAATTTATCTGCATCAGAGTGCTAATAACAATCTGTCCGTAATTTTCCCAAAGCAGCCTTCAGAAAGATTATATTGAGAAGCTGAAGGCTTGGTAGACAAGCGTTATTGGTTCTGTGTATTAGACAAACCTGTTTCAAGGGTGGATGCATATTCACCATGGGATAAGATGATGAAACGAGCATGAGCAGGGTGCTCTGAGTACATAAAGCTACCAGAGCTTTTTATTGCACAGTAATGTAGTGTATTACATATTAACTTACAGTAATAAATGTGGCAAAACCAGTTTTAGAAGAGCTATTAAAAAAGATGCTTCATACATTATTCAAAGTCCCATGTACTTATGTATTGCAGAGACAGTTTGAATTTCACCTTTGTAGCACATCATCTGCTGAAAAGCCTTGTACTTCTATGGCCTGGACATAAAGCTGTGGTGACCCCTATGTGTGTTACTGTGTTGTATAGAACTGTATTTAGTCATAGGTCTGATAAGGAACTGAATGCTCATAAATGAGTCAGTTGTAAAAGTAAATAGTAACGTCATAGTTCGTGGCAATTCTTGTAGCAGATTATATGAAATTATAAGGGTTATCATGCTTCACTTGAAGCATAAATGCCCTAAAAGTGTGTTTGAAGGTAGTCCCAAATGTTCAAACAATAGGACTGGGGCTTCCTTTCCTAAGGGATGATAACTATCAAAATACTACTGCAGTAAAGGTGAGTGATTAATACCAGAATGAATGTGACCCAAAGACACCATCATCTTCTAGAAATTCAAAACTTGGGATAATTGATAGATTTCATTTTATTGTTGCAGTTTTTTTAAATTTGGCAAGGAAAAATTAAGTTGTGTAGCACTCAATCACTCTTCAGCTAGTGGCTTTGAAGTATTTTGTGCACTGTGCTATAAAATGAAATATGATGTATTTATAAATTCACAATGCAATCACAGATTTTAAAAAAACAATTTATTTTTGATGGTCTGACTCTATTAAACAATAATTAACTTCATCTGCCTTTTTGTTCTAGAATATATTTGTAGCAAGCAAAATTAAGATTTAAAATTAGAAGTGAATAATAACATAATAAGTAGGGTTACAGACATTATACATTTCAGGTATTGTAGGATCCATCTGAGCTAGACTAATTCAAAGCACTATGTTTTACTGTCAGCTTTAACTTATCCACTAACCATGCTGGGCACTTGCAAGGTGGGGGGCTAAGGCAAGGATGGGCATTTTAGTAGGCAGCAGCAGGTGAGGAATAGGAGGCTATACTGGAAGATCCAGGAAAAGGTTTGGTTAAGATAATCCTCACTCTCCTTTTACACAGAATTGGTAAAGAAGGCACCTTGACCTGTGATGCTGGTTTAAAATGCTTCAGGGGTGCTCAGACTTTCTAGCTGCTCAGATGTGCCTTGGGAGCTGCTAAGCAATGACTGCTCCCTTTATCCACCTATGGGGACACGCATGGGTACTGCTCTGGTAGTTAGCTTGCTGCTTCTTCTCAAACATTGCTTCATTTCTTCAGTGCTGGATGCTTTGCAGCAAAAGGGCTTGCCTTTAAACATGACCTAACTAGAGCTTCATCAGAGGTTCTTCAATCATTTTTGCTGCTACCAACCAGTATGCCCCAGTGCATGAGTCATATTAAGAACCAAATAATATTTTAATAATATTGTTTTGGGAATTAGTGCAGCTCTGACAAAAAGAATAAATTAAAAGGCCTATAAGGTGAGTAAGTTTTGTTGCTTCTTTCCAGACAGGTTTCTCTCCTTAATCATGAAAACAAAGTCTTGAGAGTCCTGAATCAGCCTCCTGAGGCATTCTTCTCAAATAATTAAAGATTATACCAAGCCTGAATAGCTGCTTCAAATACGTAGGATGCTGGTACCCTGCAGTTTAAATGGAGACTGTTGTAAAAGGGTGAGGTTTTTGGTATCAACTACGTTATTGACAAGTTTAATGCTAAACTTTCAGTAAATACATTCATGTAGAATCTTCAGTTATCATATGTGTGTTATACTTGTGAGGGTCTCTATTAATTCTGCAAAAGTAGGACGTCCTCCAGGTTTCTGAAAAGAAAAGCAGGGGATACATTTGTATGTGCAGATTGATAATTACAGCATCATAGTTCAGAAGATGGTTACAGGTATGTATGAGCTACCTCTTAAAAATTACATTTTATTTGATTAGTACAGAAGGAAAAAGAACAGTTTATCATTCAAGGGAATAAAATAATTTGTTTTTCATGATACCATCAGCATGAGCACAGCCACTTTTCTAGGCATTTCTAAAATTTCTATGTATTTATTTCAATTCTGGACCAGAATTCCTGTATGATTTCTCCCCTGCAATAGGTGACTGGAAAGCACTATCTCTCAGGAAAACATGATACTCAGGAATTTTTCCTGAGCTGCTGAAAAAGGAACTTCTCCACTGTGCCATTTGATGTACTGCAGCTCAGATTAGAACAAACTCCTGGCTGATGGCAGGCAGGAGAAGAGAGAGCTTCTTACCCATTCTCTCTGTATGCTGGCATCCCAATGGATGCTTGCAGTAAGCAAGCAAGCTATATGCTGTTTAGATTTCAGTTCCTTGAGCCTGTTTTACTCTGGGTATAAAAATTCCAAGTAGAGTTAAAAAATGGGGAGAGAAAAAAAAAAAGAGAGGGAGAGATAGCATAAAGGAAACAATTGTAGCAACAAGGTTCCCCAGCTATTCTCAGTGTATACCTGCCTATTTACATGAAAGCATTGCACACAAAGCTCTTCTAAAAGTAGTTTTTATTTAAAGATTCACTTCCTGAGACACTACAGAAGGAGGGACCTTAAGGGATTTCTCAGATGGAGAAGTTAGTGAAATCAATGATTTGATATCAAGACAGAAAGAAGTAGTTGCTGGAGAAACGGAGAAGCACTAAATCAGAGTGGAGACAGTGAAAGGAGAACAGCCTAGAAACAGTAGTGATGTAACGACATACCCTGAAAAACAGGATTTAAAATCTGTGTTTAGTGGGCACTCCCCGTTTGAATATGAATGTTTCAGTTTATCATTCAGAGCAGAGTTCGAGAAAGCTATGCCTGATGGAGGTGTGAAAAAGGTATTATATGTGATGCAGTGAGACAATAATGGCATATTCAAAGCCAGGGTTGATGGAGATCTATTGTATGGATGAAGTATGTGCCTTATATTTATTGGAAATAACAGTCAAAAGAAACAGAGGCTTGTAAACTCAGATGTGATTTGTAAAAAGCATAGTGAGAAATGCTGAGGATGCCATAGGTGTGAAATAAGGATTTAATGCCCCAGTTTATTGAAGATTGCCTTTATATCTACATTACAAATGAATAATAACATAAAGTAATATCACAAGGAAAGAAAGGGCAACAAACCTCATGCCAGCAGCTGTACATGACTTTATACACAGTATGTGATGCCAGATGTGGTCGATAAAGTCGATTACCATGAGAAATCTCACGGACGACTTCAGAATTTGACTTACTTTCAAAAGGCATTTTGCCTTCTGTGAAAACTTCCCACATCAGTACACCTAGAATCAAATGAAAATATTTAGGACAAAAGAAAAACCTCAAACCCAAAAGCTATTTAGTGGCTTTAAAAGCACAAAAACCACTCTTGGTTTTTTGTACCTTGTGTGAAAATATGGTCAGTCTGAGCTGAATGAAGAGAGACTAACAAAATCATTTTGAACTGATACAGTTCTGCTCTCTTTTAAGTCAGCTAAGACAGTGGTCCACAAAACCGAAATGAATATGCATTTGGCTAACAGGGACATACCAAGAATGGACCTTTCATTCAAAATCAAGTTTTTAGGCACAGGACCTTTCTGTTTAGTAACATACTTGTCCAATATAGGCAAGATTTGGCAAATGGGAAGCACTAGATCTTAAGACAGGTAACATCAACATAAAGTTAGGCTCTCCTGAATTACATCACCAGTTTTAGGGAAGCATGGTATGTCGCATATTCACCTAATCAACTCACCAAAAGACCAGACATCTGATTTGCTGCTATATTTTTTGAAATGAAAGACTTCAGGAGCTGACCATTTGACTGGAAACTTGGCACCTGAAGAGCTGATATATTCGTCATCAGTGACATACCTAAAGAATAATAGGAAACAACACGTATTTTAATGACAGCTAAAGGGCAGGGAGTTCTGATGACATTTCCACAGGTGGGTTCTAATTCCATTAAAATACTGTTAGAAACAAATAAATGGTATCACTAATTTAGTGTAAAATGCACACAGATACCCACACTGGAAGCTATGCACTTAAGGAGATTTCTGTTTAAATTAATGGTATTAATTGTTCCTGAGAAGTACATTGGAATAAAATATTTTAATACCACCCATAAGACTGACTGACAGAACAGTTGCCTTGTTATCTTCTGAGTCTATAGTGATAGAAAAGATCCTTATGCTGTGGGCAGGAAAACCAGCAGCAATAAATAATTATTATCTTTTAAAATGAAACCACCTTTTCAACCACTTGTTGTACACAAATGGTACCTGCTGTTAGAGGGCTGCACTTCAAGACTGCCCAACTTCATGGGTGTGATTTCTGGCACATTGTTGCAGAAGCAGCGTAGAAAGAAATGTTAATCACCAGTAAGGCAAGAGCTCTTGCAGGTGCACTGGAAAAGTAATTTTCTTTGCCCAATTATGTCCCTGATGCAGGTATTTATAGGGAAGCATTTTAAAAGGCTCTTAGACTGATGCCTACCTACATAGAAGCTCTGTGCACATTTTCCCAGTATTAATGTTCCTGAGTGGATGACACTTATGGGCGAGACAACATTTATCATAAAATCATAGAATCACTAGGTTGGAAAAGACTTCGTAGATCATTGAGTCCAACTTTTCCGATCTGCCACTAAACCATTTCCCTGAGCACTTGGTCTACCCATCATTTAAATACCTCCAAGGATGGGGACACAACCACCTCCCTGGGTGGCCTCTGCCAGTGCCCGATGACCCTTTCTGTGAAAAATTTGTTCCTGGTATCTAGACTGAACCTCCCCTGGCACAGCTTGAGGCCATTCCCTCTTGTCCTGTCCCCTCTCACTTGGAGAAGAGTCCAGCTCCCTCCTCTCTACAACCTCTTTTCAGGTAGTTGTAGAGAGCACTAAGGTCTCCCCTCAGCCTCCTATTCTCAAGGCTAAACAACCCCAGTTCCCTCAGCCGCCCCTCTAAGACTTGTTCTCCAGTTCCTTCACCAGCTTTTTTTCTCTTCTCTGGACACTGTCCAGAGCCTCAACATCCTTGTAGAGAATTGAATGTAGTATTTGAGGTGCAGTGCTCTCATAAAAGGCATAACACAAAGGCACCTTTTAAAGCACCTTTAAAAGGTTACTTTAAGAGAAATTAACTTTTTGCCTCCCTTTCTTATATTGGTGCAGCACAGAAAGAGGAGAAGTTATTGGTTAAGGAACATATGAAAAAGCAGTACAAAATAACCAGTAGTGAGAGTTTTATGAGCTCCGAATAATAAGATCATCACCTGTCCTAGAGCCACACCACTGTTCACTTTTCGGCAGCAGTGAACCATTCAGGTCCTCCATTGTCTGACTTGATCCTGCCAGTCCCTTGGTCTCTTACCCCGTTTTCTGGGATATTTGGATGAGTCCAGACTCCCAATACCGACCTTACCCTTTTGGGGAAAAATGCAACCAGTGGGTACCGACATGGTATAGGACAGCCTTTTGAAAAACAAGTATTTAGTTATGTGCTGTTGTAACCCTTAGGTTAGAAATAGGAGGCAAAACCTCAGGGAAAGGTAAGCAGCATAGCTATGCAGATCGAATGACTCACGACTGCAAGGTGAATGTCACTACCACCTCCTGTTCAGAGCCACCCACTGCCTTTCAAGCTCATCTGCCTCCAAATTGAACTAGGTAAGTCTACTAATCCAACAGAAAAAGCAGCCAGTAAAACACAAGGTGGAGAACTTTGTGATGGGCTTGAAATGGGAAAGAAGGAAGGAATGAGACAACCCCTTTGGGCAGCAGCCAGTCATTCGGTCAGCTCAGCTATAAAATATAGCACATCCTCTGGGGGAATTCGGTGAGAGCAGAGCAATCTTTCTCTGTCCTGTCAGAGCCCATTTTAGTGTCTTTCTTCATGTTTGGCTGGTCCTCTCATTAAGCAGAAAAACAGCTTCCCTCCTAGACCCATGCATGTCACACTTCCTGCCTGCCCTATCTGTCCTCCCTGCCTCCAGTCTGATCTACTCAGCTGCTGCCTCCTCTAAAGGTCAACACCAGCACCTGATCCGTTTCTAGGGACTTTCTGTCCTCCCTGCAGCTCAGAGAAGTTGGGGAACTTGTTTCTTCAAGCTTCTGGCAGCCCTGTCCACTCTGGGTGCGTCTCTGGCCATGAACTACTTCTCAAGCTTACCAGTTTACCTGTAAACAGTTTACCACCCACCAGTAGCAAGAGGAGGACACAACATCAAGTTCATGGTACAACAGTTAAACGACGTTATAATTTCCATCAGTTCAAAAATTGACTGCAGTGGGATTCCCCAAATCAGTGAAGCAAGCAGCGAGGTTAACTCAAGGTCATGCTGCAGCTGACAGAGAATGGGTACTCGCTAAAGCCGTGCTGATGGCATCGTACCTTGTCATGCCGAAGTCAGATACTTTAACAATGTCCTCAGCGTTGACTAAACAGTTTCTTGCAGCCTGGGGAAAATGAGAGAAACATATCTGAAATCTGTGCTGAAGAATTTTAAGAAAAATACAACAGCTGATTGGTTTTGTTTCAGCTTATATTGTTTAGATTCTAAAAGGTGACGAGTGTCTTCCTCATCACTTCCTCATAAGTGAATTTTTGGCTCTGAGTATGTATAGCATATATCAACTTAGATGCTTGTAGTGTGAGTTGCAATATTTACACATATTCCTGCATGGTGAAAGAAATTTTAAGCTGTAGAGTCTAGTTATCCCAGCAGATATTTTCCTGAACACAGCATTAGGACACTCAATGTGATTTTTTTGAAAAGGTTTTGTGACTTTTTCATTACAAAAATCAGGAACTCCCTGTAAATGTTCAAGATTTTGCATTTCTTCAGGCAACTAGGGAGGAGAGCATAAAGATTTCTTCTCTGCATCCAGATATGAACATTGAGCAAAAAGCAGAAAGTGAGGAAGCAAACTCCTCTCCTGGGTATGAGGGGTATGTCAGAAAAGTCATCCAGATATCCCAGCAAGAAGGTAAGGCGGAAGACAGCAGAAAAAATGTAGATAGAAAAAGATTTTGTTTAAAAAAAAAAATCCTCATTTTTGCTGACCTTTTCTATTGCTGTCGTTTTAGTTGTGTTGAGATCACCATGTGATACTTTTGTAGTGAAAAAGTCACAAAACCTTTTTAAAAAATCACATTGGATGTCTTCCAGGATACATGAAATGCAGCAGCATACTCTACACTGCCAACATTTACCAAGAACTTCAGAAAACCTACTGTACTTACTAAATCACGATGTATAAAGCAATTTCTTTCCAGGTATTCCATCCCTTCGCACACATCCTGACACATGCCCAGCAGCACGTCTCTACTGAGTTTCCCTCGCCTTTGCCGAAGGTAATTGAGCAGGCAGCCGTTTTCCATGAACTCACTCACAACATAGAGAGGCTTGTGGTGTGTGCACACTCCATAAAGCTGGACCAGCTTCGGGTGGGAAAGTTTCCTGTTTAAAATCGCGTTTTAGACAGGCTAGCATTTGTCCTTGATGGGTAACTAGACTTTTGATTCTCATGAAAAATACTTTCGGTACTTGATAAAAAGTATTCAATACAACTGGCCTCAGAGTTGTCCCGCTGTCTAACACATTTCTGCCTACAATTTGCTCGAAAAGGTGCACTCTTTCATTGTGCATTTGTTCATTGAACAATGAATTGTTCATTGGTTGTATAAATGCAGTGAATGCAAAGCTTGATTTGAATGATGTGAAATGGAAAGGTCTAGTTATGCCTGGCTTTCAGGCGAGGGCATGACCCTGAAAGGGTTCTTCTCTTTTGGGCTGTGCCAAGACCCAGACTGGATACTTGCCTAATTTAGAAAATTAGCAGAAGTGGTAATATAGTTTCTCAAAAGCTTTAGTTAGGTATGAGCTCTGCAAGTGGTCCTCGATGCACTGAATTATGTATGAAAGAATAGTTCTAAAACCACATTTATTTACCAGCACCTTTACTCCCCACTGAGCTCCATGGCACAAAGCAGTGCATGCCCTAAAGAAAGAGTGTGACAATAAGTGCAGTGAGTATCTCTCATCAGTCTGATTCAGACCTTCATATCAACCTTTCTGTCCTGCACATCCACCATTCCCATCAAACTGGTTTGTCTGTTTGTTTTAAATGTAATTAGGTTATATTTATTTCTTGGTCATCTCAATTTCAACTGTTAGATACAATAGCTTTTGTACTTACATCATCACCTTGGCCTCCTCGATGAAATCATCTTCAGACATTGCACCTTCATTGATTGTTTTGATGGCAACCTTGATCTTTGCTTTCCATTTACCCAGCTGAACGACTCCAAACTGCCCACGTCCAAGCTCTTTCATGAAAGTCAGTTCAGATGGGTTTAGTTCCCACTCCTCTATAAAAGCAACCCAATATGTTACAACAGTCAACTTGTCTTTTCTGAAGTGTGCTCTTTGCTATTTGCCATTAATGCATGCAGCAAAACATCACAATTGATACACAATTTTAGAGGTTCCTATCATCGGCCAGATTATATGAACTTCCTGATCTATACACACAAAACTAGCATTTATTGCTTGTTGTCTAATACTGTAGAAGATTTAATTCTTATTTCTAAAACTTAGAGAACTGACAAGGAACATGTTCCCTGTAAATAATATTAATTTAGACTTCCTAAGCTTTTTAATAAATCATACAGCCTTTGAAAAGCTATTAGATGCATCTTAGGCCTGGTTAGGAAAGTCCAGATAGCTCTGAAATGCACTGGTGGTTGTAACAGAAAAACAACAGTCAGTGAACAGAAGGACTCCAGTCAGGTATCTCATTTGGTATTGATGCCTTAGGAAGAAATAAGTGTCTGTTTCTACTGAATATACAGCTGAATTCATGTGTTTCTTATTACTTATTACAGCTCAATCATTATCTGGGTGAATGTAATCTAAATTCTTGTGTAAGCATATACCTAAATCTCCACCAAAAAAAAAAGAATAAAAAAATTACCATAACTAAATCCTGCTGTTGCTGTTGAAGAACATCCAACTGGATGTCGGAGACGAGTAATAAGACCTGTCAGGGACAAAGCAACAATATTCTGTGACCAATTACTCCATTTTAAAGTACACTATGTCCTACCTCCTCTCAAACAAAAACATTTGGAATCTAATGTACATTTCTTATTTTTTGAAGTTACTTCTGCTTACAGCTTGTTCAGATGAAACACTACAGTGAGAAGAAATAGAGGAAGAATATTCAATAGGCTTCTGACTACAGAAGTATCTATACTTTCATAAAATCACATCTGATACTCTTGCTTGTTTGTATGATTTTAGTGATCTTAAATAAACGAGTACTACAATACTATTATTGCCCACCTAAGCAGTCTCTTCCTGCATAATTTCTCAGGATTGTTTCCCATTGCACAAAATATTTTTGTGTCTGTCTTTTATTTTCTTTGAATTCATCAGCCAAGAGTACCAGTGAGTACATCCCTCACCAAGGGCCCTCTGTATTCATTCATTCCTCTCACTGTTACTTTCAGGACTTCTTCTACAGTGTGCCCAGGTGTCCAAGAAGGCAAATAGCATCCCAGCGTGTATCAGAAATAGCGTGGCCAGCAAGACCAGTGAACTGATTCTCCCCCTGTACTCAGCACTTGTTAGGCCACACCTGAAATACTGTGTTCAGTTTTGGCCCCTCATTAACAAGACACTGAGGTGCTGGTGCATGTGCAAAGAAGGACAATGAAGCTGGTGAAGGGTCTGGAGACCAGGACTTCTGCAGAGCGACTGAGGGAACTGAGGTTGTTGAGTCTGGAGAAAAGGAGGCTGAGGGGAGATCTTGCTTCTCTCTGCAGCTACCTGAAAGGAGGTTGTAGTGAGGTGGGTGTCAGTCTCTTCACACAAGTAAAATATGATAGGACAAGAGTTGCATCAGGGATGTTTAGGTTGGATATTAGGAAAAATTTCTTCACCAGAAGAGTTATCAAGCACTGGAAGAGGCTGCCCAGGGAAGTGGTTGAGTTACCACTTTAAAAGACAGGTAGACGTGACAACCAGGGACATTAGTAGTGGATTTAGCAGTGTTAGGTTAAGGGTTGGACTCAATGAGCTTAAAGTTATTTTCCAGTCTAAGCAATTCTATGATACTATGACTCGTGTTCCCTACAGTCCTCCTCCCTCCAGCAAAAGGCTCTGTCTGTTCCCATGCCTTCTTTCCTCACTGGTGCAAGGAATTTCTGTGTGTTTTCCTATTTCCACTCATTCAGGGTCAAAACATTTTATATTGTATCAAAATGATGGGCAGAACCAAGATGAAAGACATTTTTTAATGCTAAAAATTATAAAAGGTTGCAATCAGCCAGCAATTAGAGGTAGCTAATTCTGCCTTTAGTTGTTTGTGGGACTTTTTTTTGCCAAAATCAGTAGAACGCTGCCTACTGAAGCACAGCACTTCTCCTGCTTTTCTTAGGTTGCATGCATGCGTCCAGTTCCTTGTGGTAGACAAGAAAGGAATTACGATCAAATTTCTTACAAGTCACATTCAGTCAAATGTGGACCAAGAGAATACAGAGCAGGTAAATATATTAGTCTTCTGGGTTTGTAAAATTTATTTAATATATGTAAATAAGTTGGGTGGTTTCTCTTCCCCCATGGTATATGCACACTACAGCTGACTTTGCCAGAAAGGTTCATGGCATATCTGAATTCATTAGCAGAAGAAAAACATGTCTCTTTTTGTAAGGGAAATATTAGAGCAAGAGTGATTTCGAATCTCTGAAAGTCTCTGAGGAGCCTCAAATCATCAGTTGCAAAACCCTGTCAGCTTTCATGCATTACCTGCAGCATTGTGTTGATGATACTCAATCAGTTCAGGAACAGATGAAAAGAGATATTTTTCCGCTACATAATATTGTCCCAAGTGGTTTTTCTTGATTTGATAATGTCGAATATCTCCACTATGACTTCTGAAATCAACAAAGGATTAATATTTTTATTAAAAATAATTTATACTATAAATCTGATGAAATTTCACTTTGAAAGAAAGCACAGAAAAATCTGAAAACTTAAGGTTGCTGAAGGCTGGTGCCCTACCACAAATGTGAGCTGGCATGCTCAGCACAGGAGGTGACAGTGAGGGCTCTCCCCAGATTTCCGAGGAAAGGTGGGAGAGAGGAGGAATGTAGTGGTAGCAGCAGTGCCTTTTCCTTGCTCCTCTCATCTCTGAATTGATCTAAGGGGAAGATAAGATAAGCAGATGCCACTGATGAAGGAGGTTGTAGGAGGGCTGAGGGAGTAGGGTGTAAGGCAGCTCAGGAATGGCTAAGTCAGTGCTGTAGGTGATTGCTACTGACATGAAGGAAAAGCAAGTCCTGTGGCGGTCCTGTGGCAAAAGAAGTAAGACTGCACAGTGAGAAAAACAGAAGTTTGGGGACAGCACAGTATGGGGTGAATTTATAATACGCAGAGTCTGTGGAGAAGGGGAGCTGTTCAGTCAAGCGGCTGAAGGCTGTGCCAGTGAGGTGTGGCAGCCATGGCTCTTCATGTACATAGAGCAAGTAGGTGCAAATGTAAGGTCTTATTGCCTACGCTACATGGGTGATGTGCATGTCTTTCACAGAGGATTATTTGAGTGAGTATTCCAGTGAACGCAGTTAATCTCGTCTTGGCAGGACATTTGCACTCTGACTCCCAGATTCATTGCCCACTATCAACATTTCTGCACTTGGGGTGATGAACTCTGCTTTAACAGCATCTCAGTGGTTCCCAGTTCCTGTGCACTGCATGTCCGACCTCCACCCTTATCCTGAAAGTTTGGGGGAAGCTCTCCCATCACCTCTTGATTCAAATCCTAACTATTCAGTGCAACTCACCCTTTTGCCCGTGAATACATGGACAGCGTAAGAAGTCCTTGTTGGCTTGAATCTCTGACAACAAATGCACCTTCTTTGGACTGAAAAAAAATCCAAGTAGAGTTATTTTATCCTTTTGAGTAATCCTCCCTTGAGATAGGACTCACAGCTGATTGCCAAATTCTGTGGAATACCTTGGACTACTTGGAAGAGGGGTAAGGAAGTGGAGAACAGGAACTGATAGCCAGGTAGATAGCAGAGCAAAATTAACCAAGTGAAAAAACTAAATGCTGGGCAATTTTTTGGAGTTATATCATTTAGGTGAATTACACTCTTTGGTGTGAAGCAGTGAAAATGCTTTGATTTATTAAAACTATCAAATTGTACAAATCACTAGAATAAAATACTGCAAAACAGTCCTAAGATGTTCTTCTGTGATGTGTCTTGCCCGAGCCTTGTGTTAGTCCCTGAGCAAAGACCTAATGAGTTTAACTGGGTTAGGCACTTTGGTAACTTATAGGAGGTAGAATGCAATGTGGATTGTTTGTTCTATGCATAAGGAAGACATAGGGGTTTTGTTAAGCTCTGCTAACCTCATTTACTTACTAATATATGGATTTTGGGCTTCAATGTTTCATATAAAAGATAAGCACAGTAAACCATATGTGATTTAATTTATGTAGTATGGAAAATCTACATAGAATTTTCTGGGACTGCAACTTAAAACTCTGTGAAGCTTGGATAGTCTGCAGTGTACGTTTATCTTAGAAAGCCTTTTTATTTTAAAGTACTCTCTCTCTCTTACTACATACCAAACAGATTTGGATTTGACTGTGGTAATATTCTTGATGCCTCTGCTGATAGATCTTTCTAGATATCATTAGTTCTTTGTAAAAGCTGAGTTACCTTCTGGAGCAAGAGAAGTTCTGCCTGGCTTCTGTTTATGTTTTTGCAGTACCACCTGCAACAAGGACATAAGCTATCCTTTAATTTCAGCCAGCAAAAATTAGCGTTTTCTCTGTTTCACACAAGTAATCTATCTTAATAGTTGTACTATTACCAGTCCAAAAACCTGCATAAAACTATTGTATAACATAAACATCTCCTAATTTGGAATTACATTAATACACCACTGTAAATATGACAACTCTTTCCCCCATTCACTGTGATTAAATATGAGCTTAAACAAAAGAAAACCCAGGGAAGGATTATGCCAAACTGTGATGAAATTTACAGTCCCATTCATTGCATAAAGCCTCTCTTTTCTAGAATTTTGCAGAATTTTACTTTTCCCCTTAGTAAATTAGGTTGAAGTAATTGGAATTTACTTCAGTCAATTAATTACATGTTCACAGCAGGAAGAGATCAGAGTATAAAGATATTATGTAGAGAGACTACAGAGATAGGGAACATCTGGATTCTGACATTCTGATTTATGCAAATGAATGTTGTTTCAAGTACTCAGTATTTCTAACTTCATGTTCCGTTCTGAGCAAATGGTTCCAAATCAAAGTGGGTACCTCATTGTGAGAGTAGTATTTTCTAACAATAAAATGAGCTTTCAATAAACACCTGTTTGTGTCTAATAAAGACTGAAGAATCAAGCACTAAAATGTATCATCCTAATCCATTTTTAGAAAAGAAAGCACAATTATCATTTTGAAGGGTACTTACTCATATGTTTCCAAATTACTGTTCTTGTTCTCAGTAACATAGTTGCTGGGAATTAGACCTTCATTCCTGAAATGACATATTGAGGGTAGTTTAGATTGGATATTGGGAAAAATTTCTTCACCAAAAGGGTTGTCAAATATTGGAACAGGCTGCCCAGGTAAATGTTTGAGCCACCACCCCTGGAGGTATTTAAAAGATGTGTAGATGTGGTGCTTAGGAACATGGCTTAGTGATAGACTTCACAGTAATAAGTTAAGGACTGGACTTGATGATCTTAAAAGTCTTTTTCAAGCTGAATGATTTTGTGATTCTGTCGTATGATGGTGTAAAATATTAATAGGATTAAGATATGTATGTTCCTTTTATTGAATTATAAACATTACTTATACTATTGGCTATGTCTCAAATTGGGATGAATCTCAAAGTGGGAATTGAAGTTTGAGTCCTTTCCTTCCAGGAACCATCTTTCTGCCCCACAAATGTGGATGGCTACTGAAATGAATCTCAACAGGGACAGGATATTTATAGAATGCTAAGAGCAGCAAATTAATGAAAATATTCAATGATGAGAAAATTTAGAAAAAGAATAGCATTTCTTCTGAATCAGAAGCCAGTCTCTTAATTTCTAACTTTGTAACTATATAAAGCTTTTTTTTGTTTAACTCTAAGTGTTTAAAGTGTGAAGTGAGTGCTTGCATGTATATACAAAATAATAATCCAGTGGACTTTCACTAAAGATACAAGTTGAGAAAAAGTATTTAGAAGTATTTAATGGAGAAATCTGAATGAAAACAAGACAGTTATATACACCTTATAACCATTTCCAGCATGACAGTACGGGATACGCTGGAGAAAATGCAAAGGAGAAAGGAGGATGACATGAAACAAACAAAAGTGGAAAGGATCCTAGTTGAAATTAACTAGCATTCTAAAACATCCAGGAATTTTGGGTCAGAGATTTTGTTTCAGGCTATGTCTTAATAATCTCTGGGGTCTTTTTGAAGTGCTTACACATATGCACTGCATTGTAAAGCACCTGAAGTATGGAAAGCTGGATTTGCACATGGCTCAGAGCCCAGTGATTCACATGGTCCTCAAACGCCCTTATGTTGCTCAAGAAATTACTTAGTCTAGGACTTAAATCTGAATTCCCAAAAGATTCTAGGTTCCTCGTGCATTTCTGGGGTGCCAAGCACAGATGAAAGTCTGCCCAGTCAATGTGCGTGTCTCATACATAGCAGAACACTTTCCAAACTGCCCCTAAGTTATTGCTCATGTCTCAGTCTACCTGCCTGCTTTTGCAGGAGTTGTTTTAGGTTGTTTTTTTTCCTCTGTAGGGAGATTGAAATAGATGCCCACTCTCTTACCCAAGTTGGTCTCTTGCCTTCCACCAGTGGGGATCATACTGTTCAAGGATAATATATTCTTCTGACTTCTTGAGTGGTAAATCCGAGGGTCCTCTAGCAAAAAAGTCATAGAGTGCAATAACTCTGGGTTTTTTTGTGTAGTCTTCCAAGGCCTCAGCAGGTAAAGGAGGTAACGGCTTGTTTTTTACCTGCAGTTGCCTCTTACGCTAGTGAAAAAAAAAGTATTTTTCATAATTAGTCTTTTCTCCCTACTATTTCTGAATTCCCCTGCTATTATACTGTCTCACTAACTAAAAGTAACTCATCATGGTAATTACTTCCCATTGTAAAGAGCCATCATCTTATCACTTATAAAACAGTGAGACTCACATTTGACTAGTTTGGTGTAGAAGCCAAAATGACGATGGAAAATACAGCAAATAATAAGCAAGCCATCTGCTTACTTGAAGTGACTTCTACATAGTGTGAATGCTATGACAACTCCTTAGCTGGTGTAAAAGCAGAGCAGCATTGAAACAGTGGAGTTACAATGTCTGGAAATTTGGTCATTTATCTAGAGAATTAGCATGGAGGGCACTGCAGACTTTCTTAACAACTGCAAGAATGTAATAATTTTCTTTTGCACCAAGTTAGGTTCTATCTTTAGGTTCTATCATTTGATTATGTTTTGAAAGCTCAGATTATTCAACTTAGATCGAGTAAACCCGAGGTGGATGTTTCACATGCCAGCTGAGCAAGGTGAGCTTTCATTTGCCCAACAGGGCAGTCCCACCCTTTCCATCTGCAGCACCCAAACCCAGAAGTGGGAGTAGGAACCACCTTGTCCATGACAGAACACTTCAGAAACCTCACTGTGACCCTGTATTTACATCAGTGTGAATCTTCAGATACCTTTATAATTTTTATGCAGCACCTTACATGCTCAAGAGCTAATTACTCCTCTGCTTGTTCTAGTACTGAGCCACCATATGGCACATCACCATGATTCTCTCTTTTCACCTGCCAAAACATTGCTTACCTTGTACTTCCAAGTAGAGGCATAGGAAACATCTGGTTGTGACGTTGAGTACTGCGTTACCAGGTCAGTATCAGGGTCCAGGTTCATTTTTGTTCTCATGGCTCTGATTTGAAAAACATGAAGTGTTTGTGTGAATATGTAACTATAAATATTCACATTAAAAATATTCATTCATGGATATAGATGCCTTCCTTCGTGTTAGGGATATGCCGGATAGAGCTTCCTTAGACTCCTGTATAATTAGCAGTTCTACTGAAAATAAAGGGAATTTTTAAGAAGTCATTTATGTGTAGATATTTTTATCATCCTAATTGCTGAAAAGCTTAAACATTCCACATACCTTTTTTGCACTGTGAAGCAGCAGCAGCAGCAGCAGCAAACAGACTGGATTGTGTGATCTGTGAACAAGAACATTTCCTATATTTGTAGTGTTCCTGATTGTTTACAAAACTTACAGATTTAAGAACTACCATATGAGCTTAGCCCTATTATTAGCTCTGTCTTGCTGTGAGATATCTAGCAAATCATTAAAGCTGAATTTTCAACAATCAAATACAGCAAATCTTTCCTGCTACCCATCTACTTTCTCCCACTGCGTCCCCTACGATGTTAAATCAGAAAAAAACATTAAGACCTTGTCAGCCTGATCAGTACCAGTTGGAGTGATCACACCACCCCACACAAGCTCAAACCAGTGTAATAAAAGGGATGAGAACATATCAGGGACAAGAGGTGGAGAACTGTCCCCTTCAGCCATGACATAATTTTTAGATCATTTAAGCCAAACACAAAACCACACTGCACAACAAGCTTTTTCTTACTGTGAGCATCATTAAAGGAGATACGTTACATTCAATTCTTTGAATACTGATTTATATAATATATGCATTAGCCTAGGTTTAAATGCTACCAAAGATGTGCTTTACATTTATGCGCCAAGCGGTTGATAATCCTGAGAAAAAATAAGTTGAACACTTCATCACATACATAATACATTTACAGAGAAATCCATCTAGTATATCTTGTATGAGCAGCAGAGCGGATATGGTATTAAATAGGTCAGAAGGCGTTCAGAAGACCTGAGCAAGGTAAATAAATGGTTGACATCCGCTCTGATCTACTTCTACTGAGGCTGAGACCTAATTTCCCTACCTTGTGTTCCCACGGCAGTTTAGGTGAAACTGTGGCATCTATGGTCCTATCCCCTTTCCCTCTGCACTGCTGCTCATCTCATCTCCAACAGAGTGAGACTGGATGCTAAACCAGTGGGGAACTGCTCTCTGCTGGGTTGGTGGCCTTAGCTGTCTTGCCATCATGCATCACCAGTGGGCAAGTGGGAGGGTAGCAGCACCTGTGGGCCAGGTTCAGGCTCTTGGGCGCAATGTATGCTCTCCTAGGAAGCATGAGCCAGGTGTGCAGAGACAAGGCTCCAGTCATATTCAGCTGCACTGACAAAAACAAATTTTATAGCCCACTCAGATGAGCCCTGTGTTTTCTCTGCCACAGAGGTCATAGTACAAAAAGAGACCTCAAAAACTTATTTGATACAGAACATCCGAGGTCTCAGAATTTTGTTGGTTTACATTTCACAAAGTATGTCTTTCTCCCACAAGTGTTTTTCACTTCATTTGTTTTTCTTTTATGGCATTTTTTGCTTCTTGATCCCAATTACTTAATCCAGCCTGGAATAAACATGATGTCCCTCCTGGTATTCTGTAACACTTTTTGCTGATGCCTGTTTACCAAAGTTTCAGCCAAGTGTGCTAGAAGTATGCATCCTAGTACTCAAAACATTAAGCAACCTTGCTGCACAATGAAAATGTAACTATTTTTAATATGAATGTACCTAATTTAGCAAATCTTGCACTAATAAAAGAGGGTAGAGTGTCAAATATCAGAAAGACCAAAACTGGTTCATGTCTGGAAGAGGAAGAGATCTGTCTCTTATGTGCTTTGTTTAGCCCGTTTATCTTGAAAATCATGTGGCAATTTCTCTTAGACTGTTGCATTCTTCACAGGCAAAGAAACTATCATGTGGGAAGCTGGTGAGCCTACATTAATCAGAAGACACTATCAACTGTTTGATAAAAGTTTCCATTGACGGCTATGCAAAATGCAGTGATTACAAATACCCAAGCCAGCTGACACTGACAATTTTCTTTAAAGAAACCATGCTGAAAAGATACAGGCAATGCAATTTATTTGCTGCATAATTTTCCTGTATTTTCCATAATTTGTCTGAACACAGTCTGTAGCATTTTGTTCCTACAGGGTTGAGATTGTTAATGTTTTGGTAAGAACAAGCTTGGAATGAAAATCACTTTTAAAAAGTCATCTGGGGATTATTTCTGTTTCATTATCATTGCTTTTTTGTTCTCAAAACTCCCATAAATTCAAGAGTAGTGTTGCAGTATGAAGGAGTGAGTGTCTCTAAAGCGTATTAATTAGTGCCCTGGAAACATATTCCATGACTGTGTGGTCTTGCTGGTATTGTCATTTGAGGAAGTTATGGCAATCTCATTAGATAAAGCATTGTTTAAAATTACTTTCTACTTATCAAACATACCCAAATATTTTGGGAAGAAATTGTGTTTGTCCCTTGACCTAGATAGTGTTACATTCCCATTTCTTTTTTTTATCAATTCTGTGTTTCGTAATTGGTGAATGTTATGGGTGAAAAAATTCTTGGGTTTCTTTACTTTAGCCAGTATAATGAAGTGTAAGTTTATAAAGTATTTAGGGATATGCAAAAAAGAATATGACATTTGTATGCTAGTCTACTTCTTCTGATTAAACCATCTAGACTAATTAAACATATTATTTCTCATTAAACAAGTTGCTTTCCTTATAGAACACGTACCAGAAATATTTAGAAGCAGCACTGCGGAGTTCCAGTGTGACGTAAGAGTTATCTTCTAACAAGATGTTAAAGATTTGCCTGTTAGGGGTTCGGATTGATGTTATGGACATCTAATTCTATCTCGTTTTTCTTTCTGACCCCAGTGATTTGCATAAATTTATAGCCTAAGCTCTAGAATCCTTTTTTGCCTTCAATGAATTTCTGACTTGCTCTGTTAATAGATGCTTTTTGTATTTGACTCCTCCTTTACTGTGCTGAAAGCAATTATCAATAAATGAATGTATATGATGTTTTCTAAAACATCCCAAGCATATATTATATTAAGTATTTAGTCGTCCTGTTTACAGAACCACAGAAAAGGTATAGATTTAAACTTTAATTACAGTGCTTCCTGGAACATGTGCTTCATTTGGTGAGCAATTTTTCCAGGGTTAGATTGTCTAATTAATTAAAGATCACAAAATATGACTAAGTTCTGCAGGCAAGAAGTGAAGTCTCCAATTCAACAAAGGCCGTGGACCAGATAAACCCATGCTGAACTGAATTGCTGGGTTCTGCAACGTGTGCTTCTCATTCTCCTTTTTGGAGTATCTTAAGTGTCAAATCATGGCCTATAAATTCGGCAGATATTTATCATCCTAAAGAAGAGCATTTCCAGGCTTTTTGAAAACAAACCTGTCTTCATGTAACTGTTCACAGCAACTTCATAGCATCTGAACTACTTTTGTCCATTTATTACTCCTAGAGCACTTGTGGAAGCAACTTAGCAGAAATTAATCAAAGTATAAATTACAATGTTGCAAACTGTGAATTTCTGTTTAGAAATTTGCCAGGTCTGCTAGACACATTATCAAGAAACATAGAGAAAGGCCTTAAACTCTATGGAGCTAAGTCCTGCTTTAGTTAGATTGAATTAACTCAAGAAGTTTTGACCTGATGGATTGGAATTTCAGCATCTCAATCAAATATTTATGTATTAATCTATGCATTTTATGTCCTCTCTAGTCACTGGTAAGCTTCTTGCATAATGTTTTTTCTCCCCTTGATTAAAATAATACTTTTTGAGTTCACAACTCACTACAGAAAGGCCCAAAGCTTTTAGAAAGTCTTGGCCAACACTGCAAATAGCGAAAGCTTTGATGCGCTGAATGAATAATTTGATTAAACTGGTTTGGATCTTGACCTTCTGCTGGCAGCCAAGGAAGATGTTTAGGCTGTGGGCTGCCTACAGGTGCCAGAGCAAAGCTCGCTGCAGCACTACAGGAAACCTGCGTTTCCTGCCTGCAAGTTCTCAGAGCTACACGCACCCTCCTCTTACTTCCTTTCTCTTTTCTTCTGTTCAACAGCCATTTGACAAACTAAGAAACAACTTTTTTTTTTTTAAATCCTGCATTTTAATGTTTAAAAATGCTGTCTTTTAAAATGCAAATAAGAATTTGAAAATAGATTCTTGGAATCTACTCATTGTTTTAAATAGAACCATAGAATAGTTTGGATTAGAAGGGATCTTAAAGATCATCTAGTTCCAACCCCTCTGCAATGGGCAGGGACACCTTCCACTGGATCAAAGCCTCATCCAACCTGGTCTTGAACACTTCCAGGGATAAGGCACCCACAGCTTCCCTGGGCAACCTGTTCCAGTGCCTCACCAGCCTCACAGTAAAAAAAAATTCTTCCTAATATCTCATCTAAATCTCCCCTCTTTCAGCTTAAAACTATTACCCCTCCCTGGTAAGGAGCGCTTCCCCAGCTTTCCTGTAGGCCTCCTCTAAATACTGAAAGGCTGCTTTAAGGTTTTCCCAGAGCCTCGTCTTCTTCAGACTGAACTACCCCAACTCTCAATCATCTCCCTCTACCTGCTCATCACACTTCTTATGATGCAGCCCAGGATATTGTTGGATCAATAATTCTTCTTGGTTTTCTGTTCTACTACACCCTAATTTAAATCACTGAAATAAATCAAATTATTCTGATTTCCTTCCATTTTGGACCAAGGACCCTTTCTTAAGCAAAACACCTTGGATTTGTCAAAGGGTGTTAGACTCACACACGTATTAGCAGGCCTTGCCCCCTGGTCCCTAACTCATTGAAGACTTCACAAAGTAAAAATTCATCAGTGATGGTATCAGTGAGAGCTCTACTTCAGCAAGGAAATAACCTTTTGAATTCCATATCTTGAATAGAATAGAGACACCAATGAGATGTATCATATTATGAATGACAGACTGCTTGGACAGGACACAGGAGAGAATTATAGGCTAACAGAAAGAACCGTCCCATAATTTTTAACAGTAAAATATCTTTTGAAATCCGTTAAAATAAAGTACTTGTGGACCTATTATCATTTTTCCCAAAACTTCTAGAAAAAGTAGCAAATTCTTGCTTCTTTTAAACCCACAGGAAGGAAGGTTTCTCCAGCATCCACAGCCCCGCTAGACTTCTCAGCCCACATTTGCCTGAGTCCTATCAAAACATAAGCTACCAAAACACATTTGGCTTTGATCCTCAGGGTAAGTCAAACAAGATGAGTATTTGAGCGGTTCAGTCTAGAATCTGCCATTTTTTTCTTCTTTGATTCTGTGAAGAATTTAATTTCTTTAAGTTCTGATGCAGGCTTGCAACCTCAAGCAAAGTTCAGCTAATTCTACAGATAATTTAACACAAGAACAAAAGATGTAGCCCATTTCACTACTCCTGTCTTTTTCTTCCTGGGAATTATATTAGGAGGAAGGCATTTGTTTTAAAAACAGCGTCATATTATCTCCTTAGTGACAGATTATCAAATAGGAATCACAACAGTATCACAGAGCCATGACAGCCCATCTAATTCTTATGCCCAAAATCAGACATTTTAGTAGGCATAGTTTTGAAATAAGAAAAGATAACATGGCAAGAGAAGCATGTAGACGAAGCAGAAATACTAGGAAGCTAGTGTTGAAGCTAGCCTGACAAATACTCGACCTGAAAATCTGCAGCTGACATTTTGGTAAGGCCTAATAATAAGGATAATTTATCTGTGCACAGTGGAGTAGCTGGGATGCTAAAGGAAGAAGAAAAATATTGGTCAGCTGTTTGCTTGAGAAGATCAAAAATAGTCCCATGAAAACAGAGAAGGGAGAGTAAAAATACACAAGTCCCTTGAGATGGTCAGTTGCTGCCACTAGCTGTCCTGATAAAGGCCTCACAACACTCAGTAGCATGCTTTGGGTTGATAATATTGCCTTCACAGATGGCAAATTCATACACCTTTATATGCGCAGTCTTCTTCCCATCTTCAGTTATAACTAATTTGCAGCCCTGAGGAAGGAGTATCAAAGATACAAGCAACAAGTTAGAAATTTCTATAGTATGCATTTTATAATTTTATTGCTTCATGGTTTTCTTGACTTGAGCTTCTTTTTCTTATTCACTGTTTCTCAAAGCACTAGCAATTCTTAAAGTGTAGTCCTTGTTTCTGACTTGCATTCTTCTAGCATGTTTTGCACAATGAGGTAGGGGCAGCAAATTAACCGTGTTCAACACTACAAACTCAGACCCATCAAACCCACATCTTTACTGCAACACATTGTATGCTTCCTGATCTGGTATATCTGTCAGTTTTCAACAGTACTAAAAAATAAACAATCTAGTAGAAAGCCACGGTATAGTTTGCTTCTAGAAATACTTTAAAAGACAAGCTTTCAGCTTTTCACGTGTGCAAGCTGAGGCTTTCTGTCTTTCCAGCAAGTTAATTCTTCTATGGAAAAACAGCTCTAATTCTACCAAACCTTTTGGTCACCTCTATCCCATATGTGCCAGAATATCTCCCTATCTGTATATCAAAGTAGTTGCTTTGCTGAATCTATCACACAATGGATTCATAGTTGTACAGTAATTTTGAAAGTCAAGACAAGCAGTCTGGGCAGAAATCAGCTGTGAAGCACAAGAGAAAGCTGGTTGGTATTTTTAGGGCAATAATTAAGTACCTCATTTTCTAAGTACACAGCTACTGCACAAAAAAACCCCGCAAGACAAAAAGATGTGGCCCGGTTTACTTACAGGTAGAAAGAATCATGTCTGGTTGTTTGCTTGTACTCAAACGAAAACATAAACCTCTGCTCGTCAGTTGTGACAGTAAAACAGACTTAGCTGAGTTCTTTGCTCTGATATGAAACACGTTAAACCACGAATACTGCTTGACCCCGCCTACTCACCTTTTTTTAAAAAAAGCCCCACACTAGATAATAATCTGTTAAAAAAGGGTGAAAAAAAACTGCTTTCTTGTATCAAACACACATTTTACAGAAAAAATATTAAACTGCAATCAATAGGACTAAGGCTTTAAAAAGGGGGGGAAATATAGCAGACATAAATCACAGCATTTGGTTCTGTGCAGATGAATTTTTGATGCCAACATTTGAAAAAATTCAGTTATAAAAAAAGAGACAGATGGACAGGTCGCTCTTAAAGGATGAGTGAGCTCATCCAGAAGAAAAGATGGTGCAGTATTTCAACCTCCCGTTGCAGATACTGGGAGAGTCAGCAAGACAGCTGACTCTGAAGGTGTGCTGATCCTTTCCAAAATTAACAATCTAAGGCTACATTCAACTAAAAAAATGCTTTCACCTAAACACTAGTTGCCTTACAGTTCTTAGCATCCTAACTATTAAACTCAATGGCAGGTATGAAGAAATCATCCTGAATTCAAACCACTCACCTCAATGAGGAAACTGCTGCTAAAAGTCAACAGTTACCATGTGACTTATCATATAAATTAATACTAAATATGCAATTATTGTATAGAAACAGGCTCAAGGAACATTGGAAACTACAAATCTCCTGATTTTCCTATGGTCCATTTGTGTTTTCAGGGAAACATTCCTTATTACTGCTCATGACATAGTGTTGAAACTATTGGCAATGCCATACCTCACAAGGTCTCCACTGAGAAAAAAGTGCAAAGAAAAGGTGAGGAAAGGAAAGATGAGCTAGGTTTATCCTAGATTATCCATGTTGCTTTTTCTACTACAGACAGAAAACCCTAGATATTCCCTTTTAACAATATATGCAGTTATACAGTTGTTAGTGATTGAGTAGTGGTTTGGACTTAACATTTTGACATTCGTTTGCATAGTTGAAATAATCTTTCAAGACTTTGTCATAAAGAAAAAGGAAACAACAATTTAAATCTTTTCCGACAGCTTGTACCTTTTCAATGGAATAGCACAGAAAAGGAAAACATTTCTTCCACGAAACAAGAGGCATCATCCTTTTGAACATACAGGTTTAGACAAGGTATCTCCATAACTGACTACAGAAGTACTCAAATGCAAAAACGATGGAATATATTCAGCCAGCTATAGTTACCTGTAATAATTTGATTAGAAATAAACTGTACTCCTCCCTGCCTATTTGCAAAAAATATTTTTTAAAAGGGGTTTGTGCAATCTATTTTCTATTGCACGTGGCACAAGGGCAAGAGTAGCAAAAGAAGAAGAAAGCATGTAATAGAGTTAATCACAATGTGGCTACAGCAAAATCCAAGCGTAAATACTCATTTTGCCCACTGGCACAAAGTCAGGTTAAGTGAAATAGGCTTCAGTAAGGCTGCAGAGATGTCAGCCTCTAGCAGAGGGAAAAGGGCATGTAACTTCTAAAGGGAGTTCAGGCATTTCTGCTCTAAACATTTAATCATGGCCAAATTCATTTAAATACATTCATACTGCTATATATATATAGCATTAAGTCTGTAGACACAGATAGATACATACATACATGGACTATTATAACACCATATTCACATTAAAAATGAGCTTGGCTTACAATCATAAAATCATAGAATAGTTTGGGTTGGAAGGGACCTTAAAGAGCATCTAGTTCCAACCCCCCTGCCATGGGCAGGGACATCCCACTAGATCAGGCTGCCCATGATGCACAGACAATAAATTATTGGCAACATCAGTCTGTTCCAAACAGTTAACATTCAGTTTATTTACATACATATCTAGCATGACATGTTCTTTTAAGAACCGGAAGGTTAGATCACTGTATGAACAGATGACAGACAGAAAAAGGCACCCGCCTTAAATACACCTGAAAGTGTAACTTCTTTCATTTACAACTCCATGTAAAGAGTTGTGTATGTATTATAACTGAAGGTAGGACAAACTTGTGCTTGAAAATTTCAAAACAAAAGCACACTTTATATAAATAAATGCATCAAATGTGTATATATATACAATACATACAGCATATAAATTATTTTATAATTAATCCAAAACGAGGTACTTTGGTACACTGACAGCCAGTTGTGCTGAATCTCAGAGTTATTTTTCACAACTAAAATCAAGACCAACAGCCTAGCATGGCTTGGGGTGTATTGCAGCTCAGTTCTGAAGCAAAGCTTTTTGAGCGTTGCTCTGAATTGATGACTGCACTTTTAACAACATACTATGTGCAAATGAAAGAGGCACATTTTGTGTTCTTAATGTGTAATAAAATAACCATCAACCAAGAAAAAGAATGCTTCTGGAAAACCTCTGGAAACATTTCAATGTCAGTAAGTAGCCATTTATAGATACCTTCAATTTTTAAGCATGCAAATTACTAGTAATGGTACTGCCTCCGTAAAGTGAAACTCGGAAATGTGGACTCTATGTACATGAACCCAACCCAGCAAATGTAAATTAGGCTGCTGGGTTTTGGCCACATGATCTCTCTCCCTCCATAAACAGCTCAACTTGTCAGCTATACAATGCTGACTATTCAGTTGAAATATAGAGAGTACTAGTATTGCTGAAGATACTGTGTTTATTTCCCAACATCATGTAAAACTCTTCCTGTGCTGGAGTGGATCAGATGTTACAGGTTCCCCACACTGTTCAGCAGCATCCAGCAGCTTACAGGATCAAGCCTTTACAAAGAAATGGCAAAGCCACGTTTAAAGTCTCTGGAGAGTGACTTCCTTCCTGCATTTGTGCTGCTGTTCGTCTTTTTTCAGAAAGCATCTTCACCCTCTGCAATATCAATGATTGTGTGAAGCAAGTCTTCAAAAGTCGGGCGTCCCTCTGGTTTCTAAAAATAAAAGCATACACAGTTGTGATCAGAAAGAAGCAAAGTTCTGTTGATTTTAATAACTTCTTGGACTTGTTATCATTCTGTGGCAATTAATTTACTGCTTCATTAGATGTGATATGAAAAATATTTCCTTGTATGGGTTATTGAATGTGTCAATCTCAGTAAGCATAACCTGTTTTTTATCACAGAGAGGGTCATCGGGCACTGGAACAGGCTGCATAGGGAGATGGTTGAGTCACCATCCCTGGAGGTATTTAAAAGACAGGTGAATGAGACGCTCAGGGACATGGTTTACTGGCAGATAGGAATAGTTGGACTCGATGATCCAAGAGGTCTTTTCCAATCTGGCGATTCTATGATTCTATGATTTATGCTTTGAAAAATCATAATAGGTGTTGCTGGACTACACTCTTCATATAATTCATTATTTTGCATAGTGCTACACTTTTTCATTTTTCTTCCCCATCCCTACCTCCCCCAGTGAAATGCATTAATCTTTCTTTATGCATATTGTTCACGGTCCTAAGAATTTTGAGTGTTATTCTCTAAAGCCTCCTTCACATCAACATTATTTTTTGATGCCCAAATGACACTGCATCACAGACTTACACAATGGCTTCCTTCATATAGTCTATTTATTTTGCATACAATTCCTTATATGTCATAATATCCTGTTTGTTTTGTTTAATTATGGCAACACACTGAGGAAGTCTCTTCGTTGACCTGGCTGACATAGTTCATTTAGAATCTTCTGAATGTCTGAGTAACTTGCACTTTTCCTCCATTTACCAGCCTCTTTAGATTTGTACCTGCTGGATTTTAATGCCTCATCATTCACCTCCCTCTACAAATCATTAATAAATTTACTAAATTAAGATTGGGATACCTACAGTTAATCATATTTTATGACAAAGATCAACAGTATTTTTCCATTACTTGTGTCCTGTTTGTGAGTTGCAAAGACTGTCTCTCTCACGTGATGACTGCTTAGATGTTATTGTTAATAAGTTCTGATGAAATAAATAATTTTTAATCAATTCATTGATGTTCATATAAATCCTATAAATACATATTAATATAAATAATAATTAATAAATAACTTGCATTATCTCTCAGATAATTTGTTATTCTATTTTAATGACCGTTTCAAGCAGGTTACCAAGTACAAACAAAATCTAATGATTTGTAATTTCCTGGCTGCTACGAAAAACTCTCTTGAACTACAAACAGATTTGTCATTCTGTGGCCCTCTGGGACATTTTTGGTTTTAATCTATTTTCCTCTGCATAAGCCAACTGGCTTGTAAGTTTTAGATTTCCATCAGTTGGTTTGATGACTAATCGCTCTCTGTTCCAGCATCTTCTCCAAAACAAGAGTCAGGCAGTATGTCAGCTTTATTACTAGAAGAGAGAAATATTTCCCCAGGACCTTGTGTGTCAAAGACTAACTAGAAATAAATCATGTAGCTCTTTCCATTCTTGGTTTCCTCAATTGCTCTCTCAAAATTAGATGCGTCTCATTAAGTGTACATATCCTCCTAGAGACTTCCTGCTTTAATACTACAGAAGTTGTTTCATACTGATTTAGTTGATAAAGTATTAAATTTTGCTTTCCTGCCCCATTGACCTCTGTGAAAATCATACAGTCAGTTTCTTTCTGGATTAGGAAGATTAATAGTATTTTTGTCTTCCTTTATAAACCCTGGGATTTCTATTCAGATTCAACTGCAAGCTAGTTTATACTTCCTTTACAATTTATAATCAGCTAATGAAGTATTCCTTTAAAAATATCTTGAGTCACTATGGTATGTTTCTGCAATGATTAATAAACTGAGGCAATGCAAAATCAGATTCTCCACCTCTGGGCCATTCTGACTGAAGTATTTTGCTAGCAGTATCTGTACACAGATATAATCACAACCAGCATAGATTAGCAATTATTTCATTTTAATACTAAATGCCTTTGCATACTTAATCCCATGGTCCATTTATTTAATAGAAATTTCCTTGGGGGGGTTCTTATCACTGCTCTTGTTTAGTTGCAAACCTGGGGGAGGTCTTTGACTTTGCAATAAACACATGAATAGCTGACAGAGCTGAATACAGTGAGAATGCTGCAATAGGGATTAATTGCCACTGCTAGATTAACTTTTTTCAATTCAAGGAAAAAAAAAAGTATATACCTCCTGCCAGCACATCATCATCATTTCATACACCTGCTTACAGGCTAATTTGGGCCGATACAAACGATGTCCTTGGCTAACCATTGTTACCACTTCATAGTTAGAGCTTTTTTCAAATGGCATTTTTCCTTCCGTAAATACTTCCCACATTAAAACACCTGCAAAAAAAAATTAAGAAAATAAGCAAATCACTTCTTAAAAATACATGTTTATTTTGAGCTCTAGACTCAGACTTTCTGATGAACAGTTTAAGATCCATTTTTTGCAAAGTGTTCACATGTGTCATTGCTGAAAATATCATATTCTAGTAGCACTGGTTTTAACAAATAATAGTTCTAAAGGTCTCTGTGGAACTTCATGCAAATATAAAACTGAGGCAAGTGGTTACTCTAAGCTAGTTCTCATACATCTGAATCACTCTCAATAACTGGTGCTTAACTGCTATTCATAAAATAGTGCTTTCTTTCAACTATGAACATCTTACCGAATGACCAGACATCTGACTTGCTGCTGAATCGGCTATAATTAAAAACTTCTGGGGGACACCATTTCACAGGAAATTTAGCCCCGGAAGAGCTTGTGTATTGATCATCAAGGACATACCTAAAAAAAAAAAAAAAAAAGAAAAGAATCGTATCCTTCAGTCAGTCTCCAAGCCTGCAAATTATAATTTAGATTTGGATTTGAATATTAGAAGCTCATATTGCCACCTAATGGTCACGACTGTAAGCATCACATAATAAAAATAGTACAGGTTCTCTGTGCTAAGGTTTCAGTCAAGACCCAGTTCATTTTTCTTATGACTTCTGAGTCTTCTCTTCAGGTTATTAGCTATATACACAGCTCTAGGGCACCTACAACCTACAGGGCACCTACAACCTACAGGGCACCTACAACCTACAGGGCACCTACAACCTACAGGGCACCTACAACCTACAGGGCACCTACAACCTACAGGGCACCTACAACCTACAGGGCACCTACAACCTACAGGGCACCTACAACCTACAGGGCACCTGTATTAAGAGATAAAACTATGCAGAAACATAAAATTCTTGCCCCGTTTCTCACCAGCCAGTCTCAATTCAGATGTCAGGGGACAGGAAAGCTTTGTAGCACAGGAAGGTGGCAAAAGCTAAGAAAAGCACGGTCAAGCCATGGTGTTTTAACACCTCTCTTGTAGGTGCTGGTCCCCACCTCCTACCTTGCCCACACATTGCCCACAGGTTCTAAAACGGCAGGAAATTAACCCCTCTCCAGGCATCTGCATCTCCCAGCACTCTGGTTAGCAAAATGCAGCTCTGAACCATCTACCCCAAAAGGACCCCAGACTCACTGAACAGCCTCTTCCTATCATTTAGTATTTAATCTATGTTTTGGTAAATATTATCTCTACAGTATGATCTGTGCTCCCTGAGCCTCAAGCTCTAATACGCCCCCTGCATCACTACAAGATTTTAACAGATGTTACGGGAAGTTTCTATTAGAAGACCAGTCACACCACAGAGTCATTTCAAAGCCAGGCTTCTCATGGTAAGTGCTAGAGACACTTCTCTAGAGAATAAAATGCCTACTTTTAATTTTCCAGAATTAAAACGAGTAAGGAAATTGACACATGACTAAAGAACAAACGAACTTTAAAGGCACTGGAAAAAAAAATAACAAAAGGATGTACCCTGGATAAATCAAAAAAGACCATTTTTGCCTGTAATTTTTCTGGGCACGTGTTGCCTTATATCAAAGTACAAGGGGTAAGTGAATTTTCTGCATGCTCAGGAGTACCTTGTCATTCCAAAATCCGACACTTTGACCACTCCTGAGTCACTCACCAAGCAGTTCCTGGCAGCCTGCAAAGAGAATGGTTAGATTTAGATGAAAAACTTGGAGACTCTTGCAGACAAATTACAACAATCTAATAAGGACTTGCTCCTCCTTGCTTTGCAATTTCACCACTTTCCCAGGCTCAGTGGTGCCTCCTCATTACAAATGGTACCTGTGCATTTGCTTTTGATAATACTGCTTTGACAAATAAACCAGTTTGTAAAATATCACCAGAAAAAATGATCATGTCAAGGGATTCATAAGTGGTGAAAATGGCACCCATAAAGAACAGAGGAACACTATTATACCAGCACAAATATCTTTTAACTCTTTATAAAAAATTCAGAATCATTTTATTCCATTTTCTTGGTAGAGCCAAATCTCTAGCCATTTTCTGTACAGGGCAGTTTTAGAGACTAGATTAGACCCTAAAGAGTCAACTTCAAGTACTCACAAATTTCTGCTAGAATAAGAGTAGTTCTTTACTAATAGACTGTTTCAAATAAGTTCAAAAATAAAAAATTCAAAGAGGAGTGTATTGGCTAATTGGTTGTTACCAGGTCTCTGTGGATAAAGCTGTTTCTTTCCAGGTACTCCATTCCCTCACATACATCTTGGCACATAGTGAGCAGGACGTCTTTACTCAAAACTCCTCGTTTTTGTCTCAGGTAATTGAGAAGACAGCCATGCTCCATGAACTCTGTCACGATGTAAATAGGTCTCTGTTGTGTGCACACACCATACAGCTGAACTAATTTAGGATGTGTTAGCTTCCTGAAAAGGTTGAAATCATGTCGTTATTACTTCTTCCACCCAGTGCTAGCTCTCCATCCCTCAAAACTGCAAAAATACCATCTCCCTGAAGTGTTTTATTTACAATCAGTAAATGGTATCAGAGTCCAAGAACTTGCACTAAAAGTACCAAGCACATAACTCACATCATTACTTTAGCTTCTTCAATGAAATCCTCTTCATACATCGCGCCTTCCCGAATTGCTTTGATGGCCACTTTATACTGTGCCCTCCATTTCCCAAGGCGCACTACACCGAACAGACCGCTCCCCAGTTCTCTCATGAATGTAAGTTCCGAGGGATTAATTTCCCACTTCTCTATAAAAGAAAGAAATGAGAGCCCGTGACTGCTGTATTAAGGATTACATTGAATAGGTAGGAGACAGAGAGGAGGAATGGGAAACTGGATCACTAGCAAATTCTGATTTGGGGGAGAAAATATCTTAGAAATAACTTGAAAATTGAGTACTCTATATCTCACAAAACAAGCTTTTAAGTAGACAAAACCTTTCAGCAGTCCATAACCAACACAGAAAGCAGAACTCAAACTTTCCTGAGGCTAGTAATTACATACTGGTGTTATCAGACTTGATTTCAACAAGGTGCCATCATAGAAAGTTGCACCAATGCATAACAGCTGCTCACATCACCTGATGTGCCACACTTAAAACAGGTTATTCCAAACTCATTAAAAAAAAAACCAAACAAACAACTCCTCCATAAAGATCAAAGGGCCAAGAAGAGTCTGAATCTGGAGGCTCATAAAGGAGCTAAAAGCATAGCTCTTTAATTGGGCAGAGTTCAAGATGTCCACAAAAGCAGGGAGAAAGATGACAAATTCCCCTGGAGCACTGGTGATATGTTCTTCTCCTCACTGCCGCCCTTGGCACATGTCTACCACCAGTCCTGAAGCCTTTGCATGCCAATCTTCTGACCAAGGGTCTCCAAGGTTCAACTTGGACCAACATAAGTCAGTACAGGCAATCACAGTATAAAATTAGGTCTTTTCAAAATTTTTAGAAAATAGCGTGGCAACTTACATGTACAAAATCATGTGAAAAGATATGTGTAGATTAATACAACACACAATTACCATAGCTGAATCCTGCTGTTGTCGGTGCTGTTGTCTTCTTTGGGGTAACTGGGTAACGCAGCCTGGTAACAAGACCTGATGTTCAAAGATAATTCAAGAGACACGGTTTACTTCTGCAACCAGCACCAAGCAGAAAATTACTGCAGATTTCAACACTGATTATCAACACGTTTATCGCTGTAGATAGCTTTGACCATGCTTTCTATATTGCATTGTTTTGACTACCAAAAACTGCTACAAGAGATGCTTAGGAGCACTCACTACATCTAACGTGTTGATGTTTTTTCACTGGTGAGAGATTGATATAGATATATGCATGCATATTTGTGCTTTATGGTTAAGCTGGTACCAATAAAGGCTGAGGATCTCTTTCTTATCAGAAAAATTACCTAAAATGAATACTCTCAATGTTACTTCTGTTTCACACACATAAATCCCATCGGTTTCACATGAGTATTTTACATATACAAAATATATACTGCATGCTAGCTGATTGTTCTCCTAGAATCTTGTTAGAATTCAATACATCACAGCATAAAAAACCAATTAAAAAGCAAGTAGTAAAATCAGGGGTTTGGTTTGGAGCATTTTTTCAAGAAAGACATGTTCCAGAATATCATCAGGAAATGCTGGGTCACCTGAGTTTAATATAAACATCTGGAAAATGTAGTTATGAGGGACATCCATGCATGGACTGGACTTGAACGAAAATACAATATGTTAGTATCTGTGCCTTGAACCTGATTCCTAAATTCTCCCCATCTTACCATACAGTGGGAGGACGCATCAGCCACCAGCTATAGATCTGATGCGTATAACCTTTACAAAGACTCGCGTTTAGGGATTTCCTAAACTACACATTACAATTCTCCTCATCCATTTGCTGTATGGAAAGATAAGATCATTTTAAATGGTGGTGACCTGCACGTAAAATAAACCAATGCCTGGAGAATACTGTGGGGTAGCACCATCCCTATCCATCTGCTGTGGGTTACAGGCAGCTGTTGGAGACGCTATGCAGAGCTAGATGAATGATTTTTCCTGACACAGTACAGCTGTTCTTCTGTTACTCTGAGGAGGGTAACATAATTTTATATATATGTGTGTGTGTGTGTTTGCGCACACATATAGTTTCTTTTAAAAAAAAAATTAAAGAAAACTTCTCAAATGACTACCCATATTGAAAAAAACATGAAAACGCATTGTGTTGTGACTCCTCTGCAAAAGAAGGATCTATAAAAAACTAAAAATTTCCATTAAAACCCTTGAACATCTCACACTCCTTTTGAAATCACCTGTAAGAGACAGAAAAAAATCCAATTCATCTACCTGCTGCATTATGTTTATGATACTCAATTATTTCTGGAATGGAGTTAAAGAGATGTTTTTCTGCGAGGTAGTACTGCTTTGGTGTTGTCACTGTTTCTTTTATGTGGTAGTGTCTTATTCCCGATGAACCTTCTCTGGAAAATAATAACAATAATAAATATAATAACAATTAGTAATAACAAGTGTCATTTGTTGTGGTTTTTTTAAGAGGCGCAGATTGACTAAGAAAAGGAAACCAAAAGGGCTGTCGAGGGTGCCACATGTCACATGTTTAAGATTAACCATAAAAGGCTAATTTTCAGCCCAGTAAGGTCCCTGATCCAGCTCACCACACACTGATGCAAACACTAGGGCTGTCAGGAGGGAAGAGACCAAACAGGGTGGGAGAGCAAAATCTTTTTCTTTGGGTGGAGATTCCAGTCTACAGTGGATTAAACCAAACATGCCCTAGCCATGGAGCTGAAAAGCTCATTTTAGTCACCCATCTTTCTTGTCACAGCAGCCCTTGTTTCTTTGTTGAGCTCTCTCCTGGGCCTTCCTCCAGCACATGGAACGAAGATGGATGCAAATGGATATGGACAAGACATGGTGTGCAGAGAAGCCACAGAAACTCACCCTCCAAATTTTGTATAAAGGGAAACTGTATACAGGCCAGGCTGGCTTGAGTCTCTCACCACAAAACCACCTTCTTTATCCTAAAATGCAAGCACATTGAGAGAGCAATTTTAAGCTGCATGTCTTTTCTACTCACTCTGTGAATTGTGCATGCCAAAAATAAGCAATTGTTTTAATAAAAGAAGCCACTTTACATGTGCTTCGTGGTCAATACCGCAAGGCTGCTGTGCTCACCTCGTTTCTGAGGAGCTGCTCAGCCTTGCTTCTGTTCAGGTTTCTGCTGTACCACCTGCAACATAACATCAGTAACCAAAACTTCTCCAAAGTGTGTGATTTCCCTAAGATGCTTAAAGCAAAGTATTAAAAAACTACAGATTCAATAATTTTATGATAATGAAGCTCAACAACTGAACGTTAGATAATGTACAAAAATCCATTGTGCATATATCCCACAGAAATTCCCTGAAACAAATCCAGGGAGATCCCACAGGAGCAAATAAAGTTCAGGCAGTCAAACTAAGTTTTCAGGAAAAACACTTCTCAAACACACACAGGCTGATGGCAGCAGTTGCTCTGAACCACAGCCTGAAGGCAGACTGGCACCCCTGGGGAAGCAGTCACCTGCACATCAGTGGAGACACCTGCAGAGCTGGCTGCTAGACTGCCATTTCATTCAAAACCTTCATGGTTCTGATTTTCCAGGGAGGACCCACCTACCAATAAGGAGATTGAACATGAATTAAATGTCACGGTTGCATGTCCCCAAGCTCAGTGCTGCATGGGCAGGTTAAATCAGCCATGGAGACACCGACATTGCAGCCAACTGCAGCAAATACTGTAAAAACACACAGCTTGCAAATGGTGTGGTGCAATTGTTTTGAACTCTGCTGTCATGGCAGTAATCAAGCAGGGAAGTGGTACAGCAGTCTCTAATCGAGTTCTGCAATTCCGGAGATTGTGGTTTCTTACCATTGGTAGATGACCTGGAGAAATCCTCCCTGGACTGCACAGTGACTCAGAATTACAGCCCCACGGTGCTAAGGCACGAAGTGGCTGCACCAGATAAGACAGCCTAGTTCCTTCCTTCCTTTTCTGCCAGCCCCACAGCCCAGCCAAGAGCAGGGCAGGGCTCTTAACAAGAGCCCCAAAGATGAGAAAACAACAAAGAACAATTCCCTCCAGTAAAGCTGACAGCAAAATCCCAGAAGAAATTCTGCCTTCTATCAAGACACAGCCATAGGAGTCATACATAGCTGAGAGTAGAGTTTTGGAGGTGCTGATATGGTTTCGATAACTGGTTTTAATCATGATTTTCTTACAGCTCCATTTTACCTAGAATTCATGAAATATGCCTTACATTCTCAGGCACAACGGTTTATGCTGTGCTGAAATTTAAATATTAAAAAAAACCAAGCCTGGAGACTGCAGTAGTAAATTTTATTCTGATGTTCCTTAATAAGTACTTAATAATTAAACATCAATTGGAAAAAAAGTATAGTATTTTAAAAGCTATACTTCTATAGCTGATAAATTACATGCATATACTGAGACTTAAAATGCACTGAATTATACATTTTCTTGAAAATTAGAGCTGCCTTCCAAAATCTCAGATCCATTATATCTACTTTGAATGATTTCCACTGTTTCTTACTCTAGTATCTTACTGCCACATACTCTGGATAGACATGTCACTTTAATATTAAAAAATACATTCAACAAAATTATAATGGGTAAATTTCCTTTAAAGTTTCCTTTTGCCTATCAGTGAATTAGGAGAGGGTCTTTTGCTTTAATAGTAACAGCCTAGAAACTACATGCCTGATGGCCATCTCACTGACTTGACTCTACATTATAATCACATTACAATCAATTAAGAGAATCAACAGATATATGCCTATTTCAAATATTTAAGTTTCATCTCTGCAATCAGTGGTCTTGTATGTAAATAATGGCTTTCAAAACTTTAAAAATACATTGTCATTCCTAAAGCATGGGTTTCATTTTATGATCTTCCAGATTTTAATTCAAATATTCACTTACTCATATTGATCAAGGTTGTTGGACTTCTTTCCTGTTACATAGTTGCTTGGAATATATCCTTGTTTTCTAAAAAAAAAATATATAATATATAATCTGAAAGAAAACATATAAAATTGCATGCCTAGAAGGCAGTGTTTCATTCTGCTAATTACCAGAGGTCCCTTGCTGTATTTTATTCATTTAATGACCCATCCACTGCACTGCAGATTATACAGAAACTGATTTTCTGCATCAACATTTCCACATTAATTTTCACCACACCTAGAGAAGTAACACAGGCAGCAGAACTGTCCAGGAAAACCAGCAGAAGGGTGAAGAACAGTGACTCTCTGCTGCTCTGTCACTGCTGCACTCAGAAGTCCCAGTCAGTCACTGGAAATAGAACTGGAGCCTCCTACAGCCAGATAACTTGCAATTACCACTAATATATTGCAAAAGGGACATAATAAATATTGAAGTATGGGAACTTTCACCTTTAAAACCATGGGGAAAAGCTTTAATATAAGGAAAGTAAAGTTGTAGGCATTAAGGCATCTCACTGCAACTCTTTCTCAACTCAAAGATTGCCACTAATGAGCCAGCTATTAAATAAGATGATGATTATTCAAGATTGTAAGTCTGAGACTGCTGAGCTGAATGTTAACCACATTGCTCTCTAACAAGCCATTCCCCAGGGAAGCAGGAGTACTGTACCAATCTAGTTAGGTTTTACAGACTGGCTGATGCTTTGATTGGGAAACCAAAAGGTCTGACAGGAAACATAATTGGAAAAGCTTCCAGTTCTGCAATGGTCTTTGCATCAGGCCCTACAATCTATTGAGAACTGCACTTTTTAAAATTGGTTTCTATTTGGGAATAAAGATAGAGATGAGATTTCAGGGCTGGGGGGGTCTAATACAGTTATTTGTTGACACTTGGTCAATACAAACTGCCACAACATAGAAACAGCCTTATAAGCTTCATAATGAAAAATAAGGCACTCTTGTTTACCCATATTTGTCTCTCGCCTTCCACCAGTGAATGTCGTTCTTCTCAATCACTGTATATTCTTCACCTTTCTCTAATCTTAAATCATGATGCTCTGTAGGCTCAAAGTCATACATTGCTATCACTATCTCCTCCTCTTCATTGCCATTTTCTTCAAGTGGAGGAGCAGGTGGTGGAGGCCTTCGCTGAAAACAACCCAACATTATTATTATCCCATTCTGTTCCATTATTTCACCCCATTCACCCTTACCATGACACCAGTGCAAACCAGCCTGGGCGTCCTGGAGGCTCAAGCTGGGCTAGTTCTGGCTTACTCCAGAATTAAGCTGCAGTGGCCCGGGGAGGCAGCTAAGGTGCATGGCAGATGATCACCTGGGTGCAAATCTATGGGTCTGGTCAGTGCTGCAGCCCCACAGCTGCCAGTAAAGGGCAACACTGGCTGACATTTGCTTACTGACTGCCTCCCCCGTCAGCAGTACAGGTACAGCCAACTGGTGCAACTGAATTTCAGCGGGATGTTTCTCCACCCGGAGACTGAGTGTGATGCCCATTGATGCATGCAGAAATAGATCTTTGCTCCAGAAAGTATCTCCAGAAATTTAAACACCATTTCAAAAAGCAGCAATTGTATATTCAACATTTTAAAGACTCTACCTACCACATTTTTTTCTGGCATTGGAGAGGGTAATCTCATGACACCTAAAAACAAAGCACAGGAAAGGAATTGTGTCTATCAATTTAGCTATAAACCTAGAAGCTGAATAAAAGGCTTAAAAGTCAGGTAAGGTTTTAATATCTTAATCAGTCTTCAGGATAGCTTAGTAAGTCAGAAAGCAAAGACAGCTCCCATTAAGCACTAGGAAAACATTGATTAGGTATTCTTGCAAAAACATCCTAAATCAGCACTCAGATGCAGAAATATCTGAGAAATTAAAAAGAGATCAAGATTTAAAAAGGTATATAAAAAGGAAGCAGTTCTCTTGTCATCACGATAATCTAAAGCTCTGTTCCTAGTACCACCTGCTCTTCTAAAACAATAACACTCCTTTGACCCCTGCTTTGCTAAATAAGTCATAAAAGTTGTATGCATTTTTCATTACTTCTCTCAGATCTAGAAGTACTTTTTCTCCTGTGCTGCTTTCCTCCTCCAACCCCACAACCCCACACTTAAAAAGCTGAGCTCTATGTCATGTTTTGCATCTTGAATAAGGCTGGCCAAAAGCCACTGCTTATTCTTCAGATCTTTTAATGCAACTAAATCCACAGTTCCCCCCAACTGCCATTTAAGATGCTGATGTAAGAAATTATCTGGGCACCACTGATTTTACTGGGAGGTAAGCAATGGCTTGATTTCTTTTTCTACCAATGAATTTTCCTTAAATTGAAAACTAAATAATTACTGCATCCTTATGTAGGACAATATTGCACTGAAAGTCACACTTGCACATCTTTACATGCTACAGCATCTGCTGCTGAAGAAGCTGAATCTGTGATGTCGATGTTGGAAGATACGGGTGCCTACAGACACCATGATTCATTCAGGCTCAGCATATGGACATTTACAAATCTCAAAATTTTAATCCTGTGTCTCTAAATACATCAAGTCTTCTTACGTAATTTTTACACTGGAGTAGTAACACCAAATGAAAAACAGTTCACATGGGTATGTACAAGTTATTTAATAAAACTGAAGAGGTGGCAAGGATTTCTAGCTGAATCTTTTTTTGCCATCAGGTTTCATCCTTAGTCTGAGGTAAACACTTGGTTGAATAAGTTTCAGATGGGAAACTAACCAGGTGAAAAATAAACTCAGCAACCTCAATGACAGCTTTTTCTAAATATTTTTTGGAAGGACAATTCACTAGCTTTTTATTTTTTACAAAATGCTTGGAAATTAAACACTTTTATTTACTTTCGACAGTGTATCAATGATTCATTCTGCTCTATAAATTTGCTGCATATCTAGAACATTCAGGTTTGATGACAGGATCATACAAAAAAGAAAAAATATGTGGAACAACTTCATATAAAAAAATATGTACTTACCATTTTCAAAAAGATTGTATTTTTCACAGCCAGGTGCTAACTTTTCTGTCTGTCTGCAGCACTGATAAATTCCCTCTGTCCAGAATTTAGGATGATATTTTACCATTATATTGCTGTTGTTCTTTATTTCTAGAAGAAGAAAAAGAGCATTTATGGAAAGAAACAAAAAAAAATCTGCAAGAGAGCCATTTTTAATAAATATTACAACATCTTCGACATGAGGCATAATCTTCATTTGCCCTTACTTTAACATTTCTTCTCTAAAGGACCGTCTTGCCAGTTTAAAGTGGGTGATACAATTATAACAGAGGACATTTTTTGGATAATACATGACTTGATTCCAGAAAAGCTTGCTATACTCCTTACCCAAAGCAGCCACCCCAGCAGGTGCAGGTGTTCAGTGCATGGACAGAAGGAGACCCAGGCACCTGCCTGCATCCTGCAAATCAATCAGGCAGCTGTGAAGGCCCTGGGGGCTCTGCCTTCCCCCTTTTCTTTTTATTACTGCTGCAAGTGACTCAATTTCCTCTGAAGATAGTGTTCTGGAGGGAAAGATAGCTGACATTTATCACTGTTCCATGGCACAGCACCTGTGTTCAATCTGAAAGGCTCCCTACCCCAATCCCGTGGGCTTGCTGAGTAACAGAGGTTATTTCTTTCCTTCTGGTACTCGGGCCAGGAATTACGTTTCATTACTTTACAGAGCACCTGCAGCTAACTTGAGCATTTGATTGTGGCAGAAAGCATTAAGAAGTTCTTGAAAAATATCTTTACTCACTATGATAGTGCTAATCTGACTGCATCTCAGTGGAGATGCTTCCTGTCATTTTATATCAGCTTAGGGCACGCAACATTGTCTAGCTTAATTCAAGCAAAAGTTAAGTAATGCCATTAACCAGTTTGGATAAGCTTTCTGATGATTTACACATTGACCAAAAGCATGGAGTAAAACTCTGGTTGCAGCTGGACTTCACAAATCAAATTAAATCAGTCCAGGTGTTTCACTTTCCTAGCACCTGTTATCACACGCTGTATATGCAAAGAATGAGCCAGCCCAATAAAAAAATAAAAATCACTAGATATATGCAACAGAAGCTCTACCACTTTATTTTTCTAGCTTGTAGGTTGACACCAGCCAGCAGCTAAGCACCCACACAGCCACTCGCCCCCTCCCTGTGGGATGAGAGAGAAAATAGAAAAAGCAAGAGGAGGAAACTTGTCACTTGAGATAAGGACAATTTAATAACCAAAAAGAAAAAAAAAAAAAAACAACCAGAAGTGGTGTAAAGGCAATGGCTCACTATCTCCTACAAAGCAGACCAGTCAGTGCCAAGCCAGTCTCTGAGCAATGGCCAATAAGGAAGCTGGGAAACCTCAACCCCTATCTTCCTCTACCTTAATTTGTTATTGCCCAGCACAACATTACACGGCCTAGAAGATCCCTTTAGTCAGTTCAGCTCCACTGTACCAGCTCGGTCTCTTGTCCAACCCCAACCTACAACTGTGGGGACAGAGGGAGAAAAAGGCAAAGCCTCTAAGCTGTACAGAAACTAACACACTAGTGTGTTTTCAACACTGTTTTGGCCACAAATCCGAAACAAAGCACAGAGTTAACTCCATCCTTGCCAGACAGCCCAAGTAAATGCATATACTTATGACAGATGTTATGAGCCATTTCCAGTACCTTCTTTCAGACTCCTCACCCATTGATCCCGGCTCTGTGAGCTTGGTGCAAAAATATAAAGCGTATTAGCATCATATACAACCTGAAGAGGGGGAAAAGAAATAATCAAAATACGTTCACATGGTAGTATTAATTTATTTATTCCTCAGGAAACAGAGGAAACCAAACAAGATGAATGACTGTTACATTTGGCAAGTGTGTTCTCAGGCACAAAATGCAGAAACTCGGAAAAGGTTATTAGGGTTTACTACTCATACATGATACTTCCAGTAGAATAAGGAAAGATTTTGTGAGGATGCCTTAAAAATGTTTGTTTCATGCCTTGCTTTGTTCATTCTTCACTGTATGTTTTCTAAACACAGTTCAATTTAACGGCTAAAGGCATTTCATAGTTCAATACCCTTTGTTCCCAGCCGTTTCATAATTCCTTGTGATTCTGTACTGCTCCGGGGTGATTCCGTACTGCTCCGGGGTGATTCCGTACTGCTCTGGGGTGATTCCTGCCTTATTTTTCTTCACCACTTGTACTGGTGGAAAGCAAGTATTGCCCACCTTCATTCCAACCATTCCCTTTACCATAAGGAGGCACAACATCCACGCCACTATCTAAACATTATTTTCCTCTCTTTGTTTTCTGTGTTTATTTCCATTAAGTTCACAATGGAAGAAAATGCAACTAGTTTTAATCATAATTTTCTTATTCTTATATAATTTAATGGTATTATATTAAATTTAATGTGAAAGAATGAAGACGGGGAAAACAGGCTTCAAGGTAACCAGTTTTGGAGGAAGACCAGGACAAGGCACTTTCCAGGCAAACCCCAGGCAGAGAAGGGTGGGAAAAGAAAAGGATGAAATGTATGAGGCACAGATCCTATGGGAGGGTAATGCAGGGGGAGCAGAGCTTGCAGGGGATGGTTTTTAAGCACTGCTCCTGAATCACCTTCCGCACAGCCCCAGAAAGCTGGAGAACAGGCTTGGTATTTACAAGTGACAGTAATTTCAAGCAAGTTACATCCAAATGGCTTGGCACTGTTGAAAAGAGCACTGTAACTTTCTATAAAAGGTACATACCTGAAATGGATATTTATTTTGACAGGGAATAATACCATCACTTTTTACAATTTCTACACATTTAATCCTTGAGATATCCACAGATCCTTTTCTGTACTTTTTCTATTAGAGAAAAGCAAAAAAAAGAAATAAATTAGTAAAATAACTGGTTTATCTGATTTTTTTTTTCCAGCAGAGACTTCTTGCTTTCTTTTCCACTTATGATAGCAATGTTGCTTTAACTGCAGAAGTAATTTTCAAAATGAGAAAGGGGGTGTAAAGATCTACACTGGTGAAAGCACGCAGAGTACAGTGTAATTGCTTAGTTAAAAGTACCACTTCTTTCCACATAAAGTTTCCAGTCAGTTGTAATCTCAGGTTTAATCTACCCTTTTTACAAAAAAAAAACCCAAAACTTGAGTACAGATGAAGGAAGATTTCCTCCTTGCTGATTTTACATTATGAATAAGAACAGTGAGGGAAATAAGTGTCAAAGCATCATCTAATCTGCTCCCTCACAGTCTGGTGAAGTGCTACCACAACTTGTCACTACTGCCATTCTTCACCAAATTTCCAGAGAAACTGGCATGCTGCCCAGGCAATACAAGCTCATTTTGAGGCAGGAAGTAGAAGGTGGCGGTGAAACCCATTCCTGGACCAATCTGGGGTCTGTGGTGAAGGAACTTCCTTGACCAAGGCTAGCAGAAGCCTGGAAGAAGCAAGGTCAAAAGCACAGACATCTAAGGCATCTTAATAATTATCACCTAAATCAATAATTATTAAGATTTTAGAGAAAGCAAGGAACGCCCATGGTGGTCATCAGGTCCTGCTCAAAATAACAACACATGGAAATACTATGTAGTTTAACACTCCAGCAAGAAAATTCCTTGGAAGAACAGCCAACAATGGGAGGTAGTGTGGACTGGGCCTCAGTCTACACATTAAGGCAACTGGTATTAACAATGAAGGCTGCACACAAGCAGGTCTTTCTAAGGTGGCTGTTTCTGAAAGAAGTGATCAGAACCATTTTCTTTTACTTGAAGTAGAACAAGCTAAAATGAAAGACTAGCACAGAAATTTCCAACGTGCTCTCCTACATGACAAAAGGAAAATGCCTGAACAACACACTTCTGAGGGAAAAATGATGATGAATCTGCAGAAAATGTAAAGGGCTACCTCTCACTTTTGGGAGAATGGAGTCTTTAAAAGGACAAGAAGTTTCTACTGGAAACCAAAATGGCAACAGTTCATGGTTGGCACTGAATTAATCCACACCAAAAAGTTTGACTTGACAAGTACATTCAACACATCCAGTCCAGACTACAGTTTACGAAAGACGGACACTGTTCATACAATGTGGAAATAATTAGTAATTACCAAATTATTTTAAATACTCCAATCCTTACTCAGCTGCCCTTTTTTCTCCCAAAGATGGAAATTTCAGCCTAAACTGAAGAAGTGTAGCACAATCACAAGCAACTGAAAACAGTATTCTAAGCAGAAGCAAAGAGCAACTTCAACTATAGCTGTCACAATTCCACAAGCCTAGAAACACAATAATTACTACCCATGGTAAACATGGGAGTTTCATCAGCATTTAAAATACATTTAGCATTCTGTCTCTCATATATATTGTTATGAAGAAAACAGGCAGAGAAAATCTGCATGAAGTATTAATGCACATCATGGTCAGCATCAGGAAGAATGGCAGGAACTAAGTTCAGATAAAGCTGTAACTGTTATTAAACACCAGAAAAACCACCCACCCCTCAAAAACCCCACAAACCCCAATAAGGGGCTTTTTAAAACCGGGGAGGGGGGGAAGTTAGGCCTTTTAATGAACCATAAAAAAAAAAAAAGTAAAATCATAAACAACACCGTGAGGTCTACTACAAAACTATATTGTGTTACGATAAAAGATAATTTGCATCAAGTATGCAACACTGGATTTTTGATCAAAAAATCTCTTTCTCTTCTGTTTGTTTTATGGTATTCCCTTACTTGAACATTGACTGCCCAAAGTAAAAGATACATTCATGCAAATGCCAAAATTTGAGTTCCTGTCTACAACACTTGAACAGCAGCAAGTATTGCTTCTACCTCTCCATGTCACTGTATAGCAGGCCTAGCAGCTTCAGGGCTGCCACAGGGCAAAGAAGATACATGTTTTCATGAAGCACAGAATTCACTGCTCCATATAATTGTGCTGAAGACACCTCTCCAGATCTTTTTTTCCTGCATAACAACATGATAGAAGAAGAAATGAATGCCACTTCTGCAACCTAGTTTTCTGTGTCCAGTAAGGTACTCATATACTGCTTGGAACCCATCTGCTGGTTAACTTATATTGTCGGACACAAAGATATGATATGCACTGGGAGCTTTATCCAGAATGACAGAAATTCCATGGAGGAACAAACTTTATTACTTTCTCTGAACATAACCCTCTTCCAAGACTCAAAGATTTTCAACCAATTCTGGCAGTCAGTGAGTGCTCACCCAAAGGGAGCATACATCTGTCAGGAGGATAAAGGACAGGAATCCAACAAGATAATCAACTAATGTTTTGGGGGAAAAAATAAAGCAAACAGCACATCATTCTAGTAATTGTGTTTCCTAAGTCATTCCTTTGTACGCTTTCATGATTTAAGGTGGCTTAGTTTGCTTCACCATCAATCCAGAAAATTAAGCCTAATGTCGGATAAGAGTCTTCTATTTTTCCATACTTTACAGACTTAAATATGTGAAATTAAATACAAATGTACTGCTCTTAAACATGTTTCAGATTGCATCAGAAGCAACAGTTCTTAATGGCCAGGAGGCTTCAGATTATCAGTTGCGCAGCTGTGCACAACAGCTCAGCATTTCTCACTATTAAACCAAGGAGCCCAGGAGCAGGAAGGAATTACTCTAGAAAAACGTTCAAACCACCACTGCTGTTTCTCTCCCCTCCCTACTTAAATTATTTCCCTTTAAAATGGAACATTGTGTTGTAGTTTGAGGTAAATTAGTCAATTTTGTGACTAACCTAATTGCTGTAAGTAACTTCATTCTCTGAAAACTAACTGCATGTTTTTGAGATAGTGTTCTTCTCCCAGAGTGATAACACAGGGCATTGGTGTGCAAAAAGGCCAATGCTTATACTTAACAAAGGCCATCCTCAAGGTCATCCTCAAGGTCATAAGGAGGCCACACCTGAGGAGGAGCGAATAGGGCACGTAACCCTAAACTGACCAACAGAGTATATACATCACACTTAGTATAAAACTGAGAGCTCACAAGGGTCTCACTCTCTTCTGCGATGGGACGACGTCCAGCAAGGACCTCATCTGTCTGGTTGTCCCTGATCCCAGATCCGTGTGTCCCTGAATCCAGTTCCTGAGCCCAGCTCCATCCTAGCCGTGGACCCATTCCCTTGTGTCTGTATAGTCATTGAGGAGTGGGGGCACGATCTCACATATTATTTATCTATCTATCTGTCTGTCTGTCTGTCTGTCTATTTATTTTTGTAGCTTTAGTTTCCAACCTGCGAGTCTTCTTCCTCTCATTTCCCTCTCTCCCTTCCCTGTGGGATGCTGGGGGTTGGGGTTTGGAAGCGCAGGTTTAGCTGCCGAGATTTAGCTGGGTAGTGCTAAGCAGACATCTTGCACACCATCACTGTGTTGCATTTATTCTGCAAGGTAAATAGCTTACTCTAGACTCAGGTGTATGGCAGACATGAATTGCAGAATCAAGGGAGAGATCGAGCCCTCAAGTATTTGGGAAACAGAGGTGCAGGCGTGAGCCAGCCATGAGAAATCCACCCACAACTACTCTCTCCCACAAGTGACCTCTGCTACAAAGAGGCAAAATTAGTACAATGGTTAATTATACAATATCAAGCCACAGGAGGCGGAGAGACAGTTGATTTTGGAGCAGTAAAATATTTAGCATACTAGAAAAAGGTTAGATTCACTGTAGAAATAGTATCACCAACACACTCAATGCGTCATCAAGTGGACACAAGGATTAACAGAGGATTTGGAAAAATCAAGCACCAGTGAAACCAAGGGACCTATCAAAGCTGGTCTATCCTTTTCTGGAGGTAAGATATACGCCTCTAGAGGGAGGCCTATAGAAGGAAATGGTAAGAACAGTAATAGAGGTATAAAAATACTATACCCCAAGAATGGTAACAAATAGATAAAAATACGTCCTTCAAAGCTACACTAAAACTTGGGTTTTTTTTAAAAAAAAATATGTGCTTGCTGAAAATAACAAAAGGGAAGTGACTGTATAGAAACTACTATACAAAGCTTCTCAAAATGCAAAATGCCATATGCACTTCAGACTTGCCTATGCTTCAAAAACTTGATTTACAGTCTCAGCAGCCCTGTTCCTTTCTCACAATGAGGATGGTCAGCCCAGGTCATTAGTCTTGTTTCCATGCCATAAAAAAAAAAATAAGCTGTTAACGTATAAGATGGTAATATCATAGAATCACAGAATCACCAGTTTGGAAAAGACCTCTTAGATCATCGACTCCAACCATTCCTATCTGCCACTAAACAATGTCCCTGAGCACCTCGTCTACCCGTCTTTTAAATACCTCCAGGGATGATGACTCAACCACCTCCCTAGGCACCTCCTGCTAGTGCCCGATTACCCTTTCTGTGAAAAATTTCTTTCTGATGTCCAGTCTGAACCTCCCCTGGCACAGCTGGAGGCCATTCCCTCTTGTCCTGTCACCTGTCACTTGGGAGAAGAGGTCAGCACCCTCCTCTCCACAACCTCCTTTCAGGTAGTTGTAGAGAGCAATATGGTCTCCCCCCAGCTCTCTCAGCTGCTCCTCATAAGGCCTGTTCTCCAGCCCCTTCACCAGCTTTGTTGCTCTTCTCTGGACTCGCTCCAGAGCCTCAACATCCTTCTTGTGGTGAGGGGCCCAAAACTGAACACAGGATTCGAGGAGCGGTCTCACCAGTGCCGAGTACAGAGGGAGAATAACCTCCCTGGACCTGCTGGTCACGCCGTTTCTGATACAAGCCAAGATGCCATTGGCCTTCTTGGCCACCTGGGCACACTGCTGGCTCATGTTGAGTCGCTGTCAACCAACACCCCCAGGTCCTTCTCCTCCAGGCAGCTCTCCAGCCAGACTTCTCCTAGTCTCTAGCACTGCATAGGGTTGTTGGGCCCCAAGTGCAGGACCTGGCATTTGGCCTTGTTAAACCTCATGCCATTGGACTCAGCCCAGCGGTCCAGCCTGTTCTGATCCCTTTGCAGAGCCTCCCTACCCTTCAGCAGACCCATGCTTCCTCCCAGCTTAGTGTCATCTGCAAACTTACCAAGGGTGCACTCAATGCCTTCAGGTCATTGATAAAGACATTGAACAGGGCTGGACCCAGCACTGAGCCCTGGGGAACCCCACTTGTAACTGCCCACCAGCTGGAGTTAACTCCATTTCCCACCACTCTCTGGGCTCGACCATCCAACCAGTTTTCCACCCAAGAAAAGTTACAACACTAGACCTACATTTTCCAATACAGAACAAATATATGATTACACAATTCCTTTAAAATACCTTAATCTCAGATATTTCTTGTCTTCCTGTACTCTAAGTGTTAGGCAAGTATATAATCAAACAGCTCATCCTCTGTACACTTGGAATTACTCCTATGCTGAATACAGTAGCTTTACAGCTTAAGAAGCCCATATTCCCGCTATCAGATAAAAAGTTTCTTCAGTGTATTTCCTCTATGCTGATGAACACATTGTTCTGCTTACTCTCAGAGAAGTGGGGCTAGGCAGTTAAACAATACAAAGCACATTCCATCTGGAAAAAAAGCTCAATAAAATTTGCAGAAGTCAGCCTAGCTGTTAAGAAACAGACAGCATGGGCAAGACAAAATCTAGCATGCTCTCTCTCTCTCTCTCTTTGTTATTCATACTATTTCTTTCTCCCATGCTTATCCCCATGTAGGAAATCCTGAGGTCATCAGCATGTGACCCACAGAACTTGTGTTGTCACAAGTGTAGAAGCATTATGACATCTCCTTTTATGGGGCTTCTTTGCAACTTTACAAAACCCCAGAAAAGCCTGGCTAACCCAACATCCCCTGTCAAGGGGGTAGAATATTCTACTCGGGTAGAATATGCTCCAAAGCAAAATGTGCTTTCATCTGGGGGGCTTGTGGGAAGTGGTGGTGATTTTTTTGTTGCTGTTTTTTTAAATAGCATTGCCATTTAGTGATAAGAAGGCTGGACACTGCTGCAGTTCCCTCTTGAGAGGCATTTTCACCTAAGTAATTACTGACAATGCAAATTACTGTGGCTAAGTGTTTGATGGCCACATTTTCCATCCCCTTATTTTCCAGTGTGTCAGTTGCAGAACATCCTGCTTCCTTTCAATTAATTTTCAAAATTATTAGTCTAAGAAAAGCAAGCATCAAGTATTTCTATTCACCTTTCCAAAATGGCTAGGACAGAAATAAAAAGTGAGAGATTCTGGTCTGATTCTGATCTAGCCTGACCTGATTGAAGATCTGAGTCAGAGTCTCTTGGGAGGAATTTCAAAAGGAAAGAATACAAACATAACTGAGAAGGAGAAAATCTTAAACGCTGTCCTGCAAAACAGGACACTGATTATCCTTTACAGTAGCCCGGCTGCTAAGCAGATGCCAAACACCAGCACTGGACAGACAAAAAGCACAAAAAGAAATTCTCTGTAATGGCATTGATGCAACTTACTAACCATGTATAGGGCAAGTGACACCTTCCATTCAGCCAGCCCTCTAACCCAGCCTTTATGCTGTCTGAACACCAGACTCAGACAGCCAAGAAGGGAGAAGTTCCCAAGTCTGAGGTATCATAGGCAAGCAACCAGAGTCCCAGGACAGGGCCCAAGAGGTCACATAGCCAAGGCACCAACTGCTTTACCTACTCTTTCAAGGTTCAGATGATGGAGTCGCCAACTACAGAGCTGAGGGAGGGTGTTTTGTCTTTAAAGGTTCCTGTCCATAACCAGTCCATCTCCCCACTTCAAACACTTGCTGCTCACCAACCCTACATCACAGTCCCTACTTCTGGGAACCACATCCTTCCCAATGTGACTGAATTTCTGTGAGCGGGCAGACCCACATCTTCCTTGAAAATTGTTGCCTCAAACTAGATGCAGCACTGCAGCTGATACCTTGTCATCAGAGGACAAGGATTCACAGACCGCTTTATTCATCCTAATGTAACATTCGCTTTTTTCACAGCAACAGGGTATCAATGATGCACATCAAACTTATGATTTACCATCCTGTCATCCAGGTCCTGGTACTTGGCTATTTATTCCCATTCTGTATTTGAACACTTTGGCATTCCTGCCTGAATTTTTACTGTTCACACTTGTCTACACTGAGTCACATTCTACGAAATAAAACAAAGACACTGCATACCTCCTAAACCAAATATACCACTTTGATTCTTGTAGCTCCTTCAAGTTACATTATCTGAAAACTCAACAAGCTTCTACTTCGGCAAGAATTTCAGCAACAATATCACTAGTGAAAATACTGAAATGCAAGACAAGACACCTCATTCATGACAGTCTTTCAAAATGAAAATAAGCCACTGGTGCCTACTGAACGCTGTACCAGCTTCCTTTGTGTCCTACAATCAGATTTACAAGAGGTTTATATAGGTCTATATACAGGTCTTAATGCTGACATTTGAAAATATCTCATACAGCATTGCCAAAAACTTTACTGCAAGGAAAACACAGGGTACCTGCTGCTTCCCTGCTACCCAGGAGACTTGTTACCCCATGTCAGAAGGATTACAGACAAGTCTGAGGGGGTTTTTTTGTTTTGTTTGTTTGTTTGGTTTTGTTCCTTGTTGACTGATGTGTGATTTGTATCTTCCAAGTACTTTCAAAAAGCCTGTTTTTTCTAGGACTTTTCTGGAAAGCGATCTTCATAGCCTGTAGTTTCTCAGCTTTTCCTCTGGACTCTTAAATTAAATTAGGACTTCTCCAGCCTTCCAGAATCTAATTTATCTTCCAGCTCTTCTTTCTTACCACCTTTAAAACTCATCCACTCTTGTCTAGTCAAAAGACAAACATTCTCATCCATATCCTGGCAGTGTCTCAACACCTACAACCTACAATTTCCAACTTTAACTATGTCAAATTTGTTCCATGGCACAAACAAAGATCTCCTAGAAAGATAATTACTACAGAACCTCATTTTATATCTGATTTTTCTTTTGGTATGTGTTATAGAGAACAGGGAATCATTACTGCAACATAATCAACTTCTTTTACAACTTAAGTTTCTTCATGACCTGCTCTTTTCAAGTGAGTATTCCTGTGCATTGGTTAAGCTGCCTCAATTCACATGAATAGCTTTAAGTGATTTCTCCAATTTGAACAGCTTTCACTTACACCTGCCCAAAATTTCCCCAGCTGTGCCTATTGTTATCTGTCTTCCCCTGGGTTTTCAGCCAATATTTGAGGTCTTCCAGATCATCATCAATACAGTAGTTCAGTCTATGAGCAAAAAATATGTTTTAAGAAATTATTTTCCAGAATCTAGGGGAAGGAGGGGAGCAGGAACAAACAAACCAGGAACTACCTTCATGGGTGCGATTGCCAACATCTACTGCTTTCCAGTAGACCATCTATCCCAGACACTCTCTGTCAGATTTTTTTCTCAGATTCTCTCAGATGCTTTCCTCCAATCTCCTTTTTGCTCTTCTCACGAGGTTTCTGGGCCTAGAATTTTTAGAATTCTAT